>NW_020664413.1:55058165-55192005 GCF_002925995.2 Terrapene triunguis | reverse complement strand
GGGTAAAAACCTCACTTCTTCGGATGCATCCGAAGAAGTGAGGTTTTTACCCACGAAAGCTTATGCCCAAATAAATCTGTTAGTCTTTAAGGTGCCACCAGACTCCTTGTTGTTTTCATAAGTATGTGCTAAATTTTAAACACAAACTTGAGTCCTGCCCTGAGCAAACACTTAAGTAAGGGCTTAATTCTATAACTATGCTTAAGTGCTTTACTGACTCAGGGTCACAAGCCATAAACACTATCATGGAATTGTTTGTAATCCTAGCCATAGCACAAAGGATCAAATTATTACAGAGGGATCAAGATGTCAGGGAAAATTGGGCAGAAGGTCCAAACCAGGGTATGTTTGGCCCCCCGGGTAACTGGAAATTAAGAAATCAAATTATACAATACTGGTTGTCCTTCTGCTATTTCATGAAGTAATTTTTCCATGACCATATATCCCATACTTGACAGGACCGATTTCCCAAGTGGGACTGGAGTGCTGTCCATGCCATTAGGCAGCAGGTCTAGTGGCAATTGGGAGAGAGTGGATCTGCTTTTCTTCACAGGCGAAATTTCCCCATGCCATGCAGTAGGTATTATGAAATGGCTTTGGTCTGTCTATTTTGTTTGTTATTGGGGTGGGATGTTTATTGTAAAATGGTGTGATGCTTTCATGGGGTACCTAGGACTGAGAGTAACCCTGTTACTCCCCACCTCCTTGCCTCCAGATAGAGGAAGAGTTGCTTGTGCTTAACTGCATGTCAGCTCCCTGACACCACCAGGGCAATGCTAACCCTCACTATGCTTTGCAGGTTAACAATAGGTGCACCCCAGTCCCTGAGCCTCTTTGAGGTGTTCACTGTGATATCCTGCCCCTGTCACTGGCTTCTCACAGAAATACCAGGTTTGCTTTCACCAAGGGGACAGGGTACACACCAGCTTGTTTGAGCTGATCCTCAATTGAAGCATATATAACATCACAGCACTGAGATAGCTTTATAGTGAAAACAATAGTTTATTCTCAAAGATTAAGATTTAAGTGATAGTCAGTAAGGTTAATGATGGAAACAGGTTACATATAAAACAAAACCAATACACACTTTCTAGAGATTAAACTTAACTCTAACAGGCTAACTACCTCACTAAAAGCAGTCTAATCTCACCCAAAATCGTCTTGTAGCGTTTGGGGATCTTGTTTTCATGAATGTAATTGTACTGCTCAATTAATTCCTCAGGGGCAGGGTAAAGAGGTGTCCTTTTGCCTTCTTGTGATATCCCCCAAATCTCATTGTTGGTCTCCAGAGTCAGGAGGACCCTCTGGGATTTACTCCCTGGAGTGTTGACTTCATAAGCAAATGGGGCTCACATTGTGTTGGCTAACAATGCTTAATTTATATATGAACTGAGGCAGACAGGTAAATAGACATCCTTTGTCTGGCAGAAACCAGTTTGTCAACATTGCCTGGATTCAGACTTAGGAACATATTTTCACCACATATATTTCACAGCAATATTAATGATCCCTCAGGAGCTCTTTAATGACCAGAAAATCAAAAAGGAATCCTACAAAAAGTGGAAACATGGACAGATTGCTACGGAGGAGTACAAAGGAATAACACAAGCATGTAGGAACAAAATCAGAAAGGCTAAGGCATATAATGAATTACACCTAGCAAGGGATATAAAAGGCAATAAGAAGTTCCTTAAAAACATTAGGAGCAAGAGAAAGACAAAGGAAAGTGTTGATCCTCTACTTAGTGGAGGAATGCTAATAACTGATGACATGAAGAAAGCCGAGGTGAGCCTATTTTGCATCAGACATAAGTAAAAAGGCTAATGGTGACCAGATACTCAACACAATTAATATTAGTGACAAGGGTGAAGGAATGAAAGCCAAAATAGGGAAAGAACAGGTTAAAGAATATTTAGATATTAGGTGTATTCAAGTGGGCAGGCCTGGTGAAATTCATCCTAGCGTACTTAAGGCTCTAGCTGAAACAACCTTGGAACCACTAGCAATGATCTTTGAGAACTCCTGGAGGATGGGGTAGGTCCCAGAAGACTGGAGAAGGGCAAGGATAGTACCTTCTTAAAGGGTGACCAAGAGGAACCAGGGAGTTATAGACCCATTAGCCTAACTGTGATACCTGGAAAGATGCTGGAACGAATTATTAAACAATCAATTGCTAAGCCCCTGGAGCATAATAGGGTTGTAAGTAAGGATACAATTTAGTCACGGATTCTGTGACTTTAACGAACTCCCTGACTTCTTTTGGCTTCAGTTCCCCGTGGCAGTGGCTCCAGCGGGGGCTGGAGCAGTCATCCCTCCCCACCTCCCGCCCGCTCTTCCTTATAACTAAGGGTTAAGATTTTTGTCATGGTTAGTTTTAGTAAAAGTCAGGGACATGTTGCGGGCTTCTGTGAATTTTAGTTTATTCCCCATAACCTGTCCATGACTTTTACTATAACTAACCATGACAAAAATCTTAACCCTTAGTTATAAGGAATAGCCAGCATGGATTTGTCAAGAACAAATCATGCCAAACCAGCCTAATTTCCTTCTTTGACAGGGTTACTGGCCTAGTGGATTGGGGGAACCAGTAGATGTGAGATATCTTGAGTTGAGTAAGTCTTTTGACACAATCCCACATGACATTCTCATAAGCAAACTAGGGAAATGTGGTGTAGATTAAATTACTATAAAGTAGGTGCACAACTGATTTAATGACTATACTCAAAGAGTAGTTATCAATGGTTCACTGTAAAACTGGGAGGGTATTTCTAGTGGGGTCCCACAGAGGTCCATCCTGGGTCCAATACTAGTCCATATTTTCATTAAATGACTTGGATAATGGAGTGGGGCATATGCATATAAAATGTGCAGATCACACCAAGCTGGGAGAGATTGCAATCATTTAGGAGGACAGGATTAGAATTCCAAATGACCTTAACAAGATGAAATTCAATTAAGACAACTGCAAAGTATTTCACTTAGGAAAGAAAAAATCAAATGCCCAACTACAAATGGGGAATAATGGGCTAGGTGGTAGTACTGCTGAAAAGGATCTGGGGATTATAGGGGATCACAAATTGAATATGAGCCAACAATATTTTGCAGCTTCAAAAAGGGCTAATACCGTTCTGGGGTTGCTAACAGAAGTGTTGTACATAAGACACAGGAGGGTAACTTTTCCGCTCTATTTGGCACTGGTAAGGCCTTAGCTGTAGTACTGTGTCCCATTCTGGGCGCCACACTTTAGGAAAGATACGGTCAAACTGGAGAGAATCCAGGGGAGAGCAACAAAAGTGATAAAAGGTTTAGAAAATCTGACCTGTGAGGCTAGGTTAGAAAAACTGGGCCTGTTCAGTCTTGAGAAAAGGAGACTGAGTGGGAGCCTGATAACAGTCTTCAAACATATTAAGGGCTGTTTATAGAGGATGGTGATCAATTGTTCTCCATATCCACTGAAGGTAGGACAAGAAGTAATGGGCTTAATCTGCAGAAATGGAAGTTAGGGAAAACTTTCTCACTATAAGGGTAGTTAAGCTCTGGAATAGGCTTTCAAGGGAGGTTGTGGAATCCCCATCGCTAGAGGTTTTTAAGAACAGGTTGGACAAACACCTGTCAAGGATGGTCTAGGTTTACTTGGTCCTGCCTCAGCACAGGGGGCTAGATGTGATCACTTCTTAACAGCCCTTCCAGCCCTACATTTCTATGATCCATGTCATCCTGGCTTTCATTTAAGATCTTACATGACCTTGTTTATGGATCAATAGCAGGAGAGCAGTGTGCCAGCTGTAGTGAGTTTGTCAGGCCTGTCAGGAATTACTGTTACAGAACAGTGGACCCCTCGCTAGCCGCCACTGGGGCTGCTTCGGGTCACAAATGTAAGGGATGAGCTGTTGTAGCACATGAACAATGACCATTGCTAGCCCGACCTATTCATCCCACTGCAGAGCTGTCACCGTGATTCCAGCTGACTTGTTATCCCCAGGGAAGGGTGCTCTGGGAGAAAGAAACTAGTGGCGATTGTTCAACTGCCTGCTTTAATTGTTTCAAATGCAGCAGTGTTTAAATGGGTCCATTAGAATGGCGCTGCTGTTATTCTATACTCCGGGGAACTCTCCTCCCGCCCCAATGGAGAGCCTGCTGGGGCGAGGCCCTTACATATGAGATGTGAGCAGCCCCGGGAACCCCTTCCCCTTTCCAGTAATCTGTTAGCAGTGGCTCCAATTCAGATATTTCTGAGGGTGTGGGGGAGAGGGATCCCCTTCCAGTCCCCTCCTGTCTCCCCCCCCCCCCAAGTTCTCCCTCTGCTGGAGAACCCTAACCCTAGGGCAGGGAGCCCTACCCATAGGATCCCTAGCCATGGGGCGGGGAGCCTACCTTTATGAACCTTAACCCTAGGTTACCCACACCATGCATGAGCTGGTGACTCCAGAAGTCGAGTTCTCCACAGACTCCCCTGTGCTCCTCCATAGAGGAATAAACTCCCCATGTGCCATGTCACAATGCCATTTGGCCCAGCCGCGTCTCCATCTGGGCAGAGGGGCAGCTGGGCCAAATCTTGGTGTCTGAACAACTGTGCTGCAGGTCATAATGCCACACGCTGACATTTGGCCCAGCTACTCCTCTGTCTGTATGGAAAGCTGGTCAGGTCATGGCAGTGGCGTTGCAGCCCTGGAGTGCAGCGATGCACCAGACTGCAGCAGCCATCCTGACTCAATACAGGGCCAATGTTTAAAAGCTGTTGGGGCGTGGCTGTTGGGGCCACTGCTAAGAGAGCTTGAGGCACTGCTAGGGCTGTGTTGCTGGGGTGAGAGGGGAGCTGCAGGGGACTGCGACATGAGGACCCCATTGACTTGACCTTCAATGGATCAGCCAACATCCATTAATCCTTGGGGCAGAACCCCACGCCATTCCAGAGAGAGGCAAATCCTGCCGCTCCTCAGAACAGTCGGATGGAACGTCTACAGTGGAGCATTGCTGAATGACCTGGGCCTACTCTGGCTTTCAGCCCATGGGAGCAGGCTGTGACTACACATTTCAACATTCAAAAATGCCGCTTCAGCCATAATCATGCCAGAAAATCCACACATTTATATGACCATTTCTACTGGTCTGAATAATAACTAGAAGAAAAAGTGCTGACTTAAGGGCAAGGACAGTTGCTAGAAGATAAAGCTAGAAAAAAAATTGACTGAAACTGTTTTCAGCACAAAATGAAGATTTGGTAACACCAAAATGTATTGCAGGTTTGTGTTGATTTTTGCCAAATTGTTTCAGTTGTAAACACCTCCCCCTACCAAAGAATCAGAAAAAAATTAAATGTTTCTATGCTTTGCTTTGAAATGACGGTTTAAACATTTTTTTTAATTTTATTTAATTTTTTTTTAAATTGTTAAAATGTAAACAAAATAGTTTGTTCAACCCCAAACAGATTTTTTTTTTAACTTTTTGGATTTGCTGAAAACTTGGAAATTTTGTTTCAACCCAAAATTTACAAAATATATTTTTTGAATTGCCAGCAAACCAAGAAATCCATTTTTCTCACAGCTTACCAGAGAAGAAAGATAGGTCTCCTGAATCCCAGTTCAGTGCCTTACCAATGAGACTGTTTGGTTCTTGGGTCTACTGCAGAATTCCTGTGGGATCTTGGGCAAATCACTTAATCTCTTCGTTCCCCCTCTGTAAAACAGGGATAACAATAATTCCTCTGTCTGTCTTACTCCTTCAGATTGTAAACTCTCTAAGGGCTGGTCTTCACTATGGGGAGATTGACACTGCTGCAATCGATGCAACAGGGATTGATTTAGCAGGTCTAGTGAAGACCCGCTAAATTGATGGCAGAGTGCTCTCCAGTCGACCCGGTACTCCAGCTGTCTGAGAAGAGTAAGGGAAGTCGACCGGAGAGCATCTCCCGTCGACACAGCACAGTGAAGATACCGCGGTAAATAGACCTAAACTATGTTGACTCCAGCTACGTTATTCACAAAACTGGAGTAGTGTAACTTAGGTCGACTTACTCCGGTAGTGAAGACAAGCCATAAGACAAGGACTCCCTGTATTTATGTTGAGTCCAGCAGGGTGAGATATTGACCTCTGCTGGACCACCCAGGTATCACATAATAGAAGTAATAAAGAATAGGCTAATTATATTCCACAGGTATCATTAACTTACCAAAAATATCAAGTTAGACTACAAACTCGGAGGCTTTCCAAGTTGACTCATGAGTAGTTACACCTCCTGGTAAATTGTATTGTTACAGAACTGGCAGGAGGGAGAGAATGAGAATCCAGAACTGACCAACTCCGAATGGAAAAGCATGGGTATGTCTATTAAAAACAAAACAACCCCCCCAACCTCCCTGGGAGGATAAAGAGGCTGCTATTCAACTTCTCCCCAGAGCAGGTGTGCTACTGAATTTGAGGGTACAATGAAGAAAGTTACTGCTGAGACATAGACTGGCTTCCTTTCATGTTTTAGGTGGCAAAGATGGCAATCGTTTGAGTGAGTACAAAGGAGCAGACGGTTCCACTTATTTCTGAAATTGGATGCAGTCATATCTGTGAATCACACAGCAGCAAATCACAGTAATCTGCATTACAATACATTATTCTGCTGCACTACCTAACTCCAGTATACCACCGCAGCAGAAACACTCCTCGCTGACCTGTAGTGTATTTGCCTACGGCTTAGAGCTGTACTGAAGCAATAAGCTACAAAAAGAAATGCTTTCTGCTGCAAAAAAAGAGCAAATTACAACAGGAGTCAGTCTCAACTAATGCAAGACAAGCATCTTCTTGTTCACAGTTTGCATAATTAGATATCATGAATAGGGGTTTTTTATTGTTCTAAAAATACTCTGCCTTTGTTTAAATCAGCTATTTCATTAACAGCATGACTTTTATACAAGCATTAGTGAGGTAGATAGGGCAGTGAGTGCAGATAAGGTATCTTTTAGTTAACACTCACAAATAAAATTCAATTTTCCTCCACCAGAGCACCCCAGGAACCGCTGCTCCTATTCCCAAACCCCTGAAGCACTGTGGAGATAATCACTGCTGGCTTGGGTGCTCTCACAACTGCTGCCTAACCAAAGATAATGGGGTACATAGGGTGAGAGGTGCCACAAGACAACCAAACCTGCTCCCCTTCTCCTATCTCCATCCCACTCTCCAAGGCCTTTGCTCTTATAAAAACAGGAAGAGCAAAAATCACCATAATCACCTGACTGGGAGGAGTCCTGGTAAAGATGCAGACTATTGGCACTGAAAGCAGAGTCTTTCAATGCTAAGCTCTTGAGACCAGGGGATATCTTTGTTCCATGTTTGTACAGCACCTAGCACATTGGGACCGAGGTCTCTAGGTGCTACCACAATACAAATAAATAGTGACACAGCCTTGAAACTAATCACTAATAACATTTCCATGAAACTAACTTTTTTAACATACACTGGTTTTGTTTTTTTGTGGTATATAGGTTGATTTTTATGGCTGACTTATTTTCCTGTTCTGAAGAATATATTTGATAATGTCGCTGAGAAATCTCTAGGATAACCACTAGAATTTACATAGAAAAGAAAATCACTCTGAAAATGTGTATGCAGCACATAATCATAAGGCAGGCATCAAGGGTCTACAGCAAGTAAAAATAGATTGCTTAGGGTGCAGTTTCCATTGCATTGCATTTCAAGGGTTTGTTTGCACACATTGGCATTGGTTTAGTTGACCCCCAGTGTGGACACTCTATTTTTGGTTTGAGTGATATCATTTCAGTTTAGCTTAAACCTGTTACTAAACTGAAACAAAGCCTGGTTTAAACCAAAATAACCAGAGTAACTGTGTGTGTGTGTGTAGACAAGTCGCAGATCAGATCATGCTTTCAGTCCAAGCTATTAAATAATATTATATGCAATTATTATATAACATTCATGATATGGTAGCACCTAAATGTCTCAACCAGGTTAGAACTACATTGTGCTAGGCACGATCTAAATACATAATAAATGACAGACCCTGTCCCAAAGAATTTACAATCTAGAAGGGGGGCGGAGGGGTTACAGTCTAGAATAAGCAGATATAGACAGTGCCTTTCATCCCAAAATGTTGTACAGATTAGATACACCACACAACAGTTTAGGGCAGGAAAGAGGGAATGAGCTGCAGGAGGAATTAAGGAAGGCAGCATGTAACTAACTAGCCAGCTAGAACTTGGCCAGGCCATCCACGGTAATACTGGAGTTGGTTGAAACTCAGAATTTTCATTCCATGGGAAATTCCAACCCTTTGAAATGCCCTTTTCTCACAAATTGGGATGAAGAATCTAAATTTTGAAATTCCCCACAAAACAAAACTTATGAAAATATTTGTTTGGGCGATCTATATAATGTATTGTATTTATATGTAATCTGTATGTATTACATATCTATATAGTAAAAAGGTTGAAATGATAAAGACAAAACAAAGCCTGTGAGTCTATTGAAACAAAATGTTCCAATAATATTTCATTGAAAATTTGGATGAAATGGAGCCATTCCCACAAGAAGTCTTGATGTCATTGCATCAGCATTTTCCTGTGGAAAACTGTTCTGTCAGGAACATTTCCACCAGCTCTAGTTAACAACTTACTCTGTGGCGAGCGGCGATGTGTCATGGAATGTTTCATAATCTTTTTTTATATTACAGTAGCACCCAGAAGCCTGAATCAAGTTTGGGGCCCCATTGTGCTAGAGTCAAGACATTGTGAAACACAGAAATAACACATGGTCCTTGTTCTCAGTTTTTTAATTTCCACTGAAAGATAGCATTCCCAAGAGCAGCCTGCGGGGGCATTAGTTTAATATTGACCCAGAGAGCCAGTTACTCTCCAGTACCGATGTTTGCCTACAAAGGGAAATGGAAAAACCTGTCCATCAGCTGATGTCACCTTTCTGTTTCCAGCCCCTCCACCCCAAACATACAGGGTTCTCTCCCTCCTGTGTGAAAAGAAAATGGGAGTGAGTGCGGAGGAAGGAAGGCATTTAGGAATTGGCTTGTGTGTTAATTATTTTTTATATGGGGGAAGAATGAGTGCAACAAGAAATCTGTTCTTGAGATCATTGGTGCCTCCGTGTTTGAGATGAGAGACCCTTAAAACTAAGATTTTTGCCTCTTTTCCCCGCTCGTTCAGATTGGCTATAATCCATTTAGTTTATATGAAATCCAGGAGTTCTAAATCTATGGACTCTTGACCAGACATGATCACAGTGAATGTCAATGCATGCCTAGGGGAATTATCATTAATCAGTGTGGTGTGTATGCACCACCATTCTGTATATGACAGCAAACTTACAAAAAGCCCAAAATATAGAATATTCATCTTTACCTCTGGACACTATTTCCAAAAATCAATGTACTGAACAACTTACTGTTAGGTTAACTGTATCAGCTGTTCTCTTTGGGTTTATTAAAAGCTAGTTAAAGCAATGGACTCACATTATAGATTAATGACATGGAAATCATTTTTGTGATGCTATAGTGCAAAAGATTGTTTAATAATAGTGAAAGCCATCTGCTGTGGTATGCTTTGCTGGTAGTAGCAATAGTGGAAGCTGTACTGTAGGTAGGACATATATTTTTACCACGTGGTGTCCAAATTTGCAGATTTGTGTCCTATTTTGTCTGAACGGGGTTACCCATCTCTAATTGTCAAGTTTTTAAAATGAGAGCGTTTCATATCTAGCTAACATATGTCTAGTTAACACAAACGGACAAGATGTCTGTCTATCAAGTTGTATGCCTGAAACTGTGATTCCCTCCATTCCCTAAAACCATCCTTCTACTACTGCTTGAATTAAAGGAGAATTTCTATAGCCGAGAGCTGGGCTAGGTTCCTTATTCTCTGTGGGCCACCTGCAAGGGGATAATATCATTCACTCTTGCACACCCAGCCAGTCTATTTCCTTGGATAGATTATGGAAAGCAACAAGGACAAAACAAGATCTCCACTCTCAGTGCTTTGTTTAGGATTCAAGCACAAATCAAAGCACATGGATGTAAAATGTAGAAGGGGGTGTATAACTTTAGAGACCCTTGTCCATTTGTGTTAATTAGACATATGTTAGCTAGATATGAAATGCTCTCATTTTAAAAACTTGACAATTAGAGATGGGTAACCCCGTTCAGACAAAATGGGAAACAAATCTGCAAATTTGGACACCGCATAGCAAAAATATATGTCCTACCTACAGTACAGCTTCCACCATTGCTACTACCAGCAAAGCAGTGCTAGTTAGGAATTATGGGTCCCATTTTTGACTGTGTAAATAAGGGAAGAAAAAGAGATGGGCAGGGGTGAGAAGTGCATGTACTCGAACATGATCAAGGAGGTGAAATGAGGTTCCTTCAGAGAGACAGACTTATCTGGCCCATGAGAGAAACGTACACATCCTAGGAGGGATTCTGAGGGCATTCAGCAATTCTCAGACTGACTATAAGAGAAGCTGTGGCAAAGGGATGCTTGCTGAGCATCAGAAATCCCACTGTAATTCTTCAGTCAAGTGCGGTCTTATTGTTTCTAAATTGCTGACTGGGGCAACTGACAGGTCACAGCCTCTCTCTTGTGCCTTTCTTCTTCTAATTTTCACAAGCATTTTTAGTCTGCCTTAGGATGGCTTGGCTTTAAGCTAATAGTGATGAATGTAGCTCCAAAGGCTCATCCATTAAGGTTCGCTTAAGTTGTGGCAATATGGACTCAAAGGGGAAGACCAGGAATGTAACTCCAAAACTGTCAGAGTTACTGGACTTTAGCACAGAACTTCCTACCCGGTCAATGGTAGCTGTGTGGCAGAAGACCACTTACCTCCTTGAAAATGTGAAGCATTATGCCCATTGTAAAGCGGATGATGGGTAGGTGATGGTTTTCCCTGTAACTGGCCATTTGTAGTTTGATGTTTCTTAGGGTTTCTCTGCCCTGGGATGTTTGCATTGGTGTATCTGCATCAGTGCAGATGCCTGCAGAAGTCACACCATGCCATTGCAAGTCGCTTTCCCAACCTGTGCAGTGCATCTACAGTAAGCATTTGCCCTGGTCCAGCACCAGTGCGGTTACATGGCTGCAGCTACTGCAGTGTCTAAACCCCCAAAGCCGAGAAGCCTTTAGTCGGGCAGGAATGTGTGAACTTTTCTTCCTGACTCTCTCTAAGTATTTTTGTGTGACAGAAAAGCAGCTATTTTATCTGTTTAACTACATGATGCAAAAGCCTGTTGCCAAGAGCATCTTTTGTCTCCTCAGCCTAAGAATGCGTTAATTGAATACTAGACAATGTCTGCCACAAGGGAGATATCTGTCTGAGGGATGTCTGCCATCTAATCATGGCAAGCGCTGAAAAGTAATAACTTATAAGAAGCAGAACCCAAATGCAAGTCCCTGCTGTGGCTATTCTTCCAGACAGGATTGGCTATAACCTCTGGAAGAGATCAGGACTGGGAGTATCAGTTCATTATTGTGGTCGCTGTTGTAACCCGAGAAGTCCGAGTTGGCTTCCTTGGTTTAAGCAACTAACTTACAATGCAAAAATGGTCACGCTTCTCTGGTAAGGAACTAAATTCTATATCTTTTTCCCATTGGGAAAGAAACATTTTGTTTGTCCAGAGGTGATTTCTTGAAGCATCTTGAGACTATCTCCTCTCCCAGAGAAAGCCAAGTAGTTTTCTAAGATTAAATTTCTCAAAGCAACTAGTGATTTTGGATGCCCAACTTGAGGCTTCTTAAAAGGGCCTGATTTTCGGAGGTTGGGTGCCCAACACTTTCTGAAAACCAGACGCCTTTAAGATGTGGCAGGTTGGACACCAAAAATCACTAGTCATTTCTGAAAAATCTAGGCACCCATGTTTATCTTCTCTAATTGAAGTGTCCCTTGTTTTTGAAAGCTCATCCGATCAAGACAGCTGTTGATCCAATTCCTCTTTATTTTCAAGCACCAACATCTCCAGCTGTAGGGGTGTAGTCAGAATTAGTTTTATAGCAGGGGAAGGAGGGGTAAAACCAAGTCCAGGCTAGAGCTGATCTGTGGCCAAAGGTGACTAACCTACAGTACAATATGTTGGCTGCTCTTTTCTCCTTCCCAGAAAGGGCAGATTGAAATGTGCAATCAAACTTCTGATTTTTCTGGTGCACATCTTAAACCTTCTGGGCCAAGCTAATCACTGGTGTAACTCAGTTGACTTCGGTGTTAACTTCCAGTCTGCTCTCTACAGAAACATGTGAGTGCTAACAGGTACCCAGGATGGCTCTGTTATAACTACCGCTGGAATTTCACTAGCATAGCAGTAGGAAAGATCAGGTGTGCACAGCTAGGCCCAGAGATCCGTCAGGAGGAGATACAGAGTAAAATACTCAACTCACTGGGCCTTGCCTATACGCGTTAGGAAATTCTTGCTAAACTTCTCTGTAGCTACTGCCACCCCCATTTCACCTTGGTATCAGTGGGAGTGCTAGTGAAGGCAAAGCATTGGTGGCTGCCAATGTTTTAAGCACTCTGTCATGCAGGCTTGCCTTGACTAAGGTTCGAAGACAAGGACCTTAAAATGCTAGCACCTGCCTGGAGCCCAGACTACCCTGGCACTGCTACCTCTGGCAGTGGAAGCAACAGTAGGCAATCCAAACAAAACTATCTTAGCATAGCCACAGCCATGCTCTCCTTATTGTAGGCAGACCTTTTGATTTCATGGGTCTACTCTGAACAATTTCTTCCTTATACCCATGGATAGTGCTCTGAGTTTCAAGAGTAAAATAGTACCTCACTCGCAGCTCCCGCTAAAGTAAGGGACAAGTGAAGTCCCCCTCTTGTACTATATCCTGTAACGAAAGCTGAAGCCGCAGTATAGGTTCTCTACAAACAAAACTCAAGAAGAATCTTGCATGTTCTACTGAAAACGGCGCGGGATCATTAGATACTGCTCTATTTCACATATGCATTGGAGTGGTTTTTGTATAAAATTATACAACTCTATCGTACAAAACACCCATTGGAAACAACTTCCATTAGTACTGCTATACTATGGCTAGGACAGTCATAACAAGGGATAGGCAAACTCGTTTGGCTTAAATTCAAACCCACTCAGACATTACTGGTTTGAACATTCGACTTGTATTCGAGTCTTCATTTCATTTAAGGCACTGATGGGGGATGGGTAGGGGTGGGCAGAGAGTGGAAAATAGTCAAATAAAAGCAAAGACTATAGGGAGACCAGAGTGGAAAAAATGCCAGTGTGAAAGGAGAGAGTAAAATGGAGTAGAGAAGGGGCAGACTGGGACAAATAGTGTGGGGGGAAAGAAGCAGAGATGGGGAGATTTTCTACTGGATATTAACTGTAGGTATAGGATGAAGGGTACCCACGAGGTCAATTTAGCTTTGAGGGTGGTTCTAATCTAGCACAGACTTTTATTTTGCTATTAACAGGCACGATTTGAAGAGCAATCCATTTTTTTGCACCAAAAATGCCCCAAATTACAGGAAAAGAATCCTATTCTAGTTAATCTGGCAAGCCCCAAAATAGTCTGAATGCTCCACAAAACCTCAAACTCCAAGAGGTTCACCCATCTCTAAGAGTAACTTCTGGTCTCCCGAGAGGCTGATTCCTGGAGCTGATTATTGTATCCGGTTGCCAAGGATGGCAAAGTATAGGGCAGGCTTTCTGTGTACAGGAAGATAAATTTTTGATCGTTCATTTAACCTTTAGCTGAAGACTAACCTCTACTTGTTGAATTCATTGTTTTGTTTTGTTTGTTTTGGAGACAGACTTCATTGTCGCTATCAAATAAAGACCTTGCATAGAGCCACAGTCTGTATCCCAGAAGCCTGTATGAGCCTTCATGTTCAGTGGAGGGGACGATGGAATGTAGTTTTGTCCTGCCTTATTTTAACCCGTCCCATTGTTACCGCATGAAAACCCCCACAGTGGGAAGGAGCCCTAATGGAAAGAGAATAACTAAAACATGAACATGTTCAGGCAGAGGCAAGTCCTGTATGGCCACGGGTGGTCATGGCTGCTGCAGAAGCGGTATGGGTCCCTTGCAGAGATCGACACTCTGCAGTACCCCCATAAGGGCTGAGCAGCATGGAGGGACTGGGATAGTGCATCAATGATTCTGCTGATCCACTGGCTATTTTTCCCCTGAGGATGGAGAGACAAGTCTAGTGTATCCTTCATTATAGGGATCTGAGATTAATGACAGTCTAGTAATTAGGGCAGTAGCGGGCACGTGGAAGGCCCAGGTTTCATTCCCTGCTCCACTCCTGACTTCCTGTATTACCTTGGACAAGTCACTGTGGGCTTGTCTGCACTACAGAACTTTGGCTGGTAAGGGTATGCCGGCAGAGCCCTCTACTAGAGATGCAGTGTATGCAACAGGAGTTCTGCTGGCCTAGCCAAACCACCTTGCCACACGACACTGCTATGCCGACAGAGGCATTCTGACAATGGCGGCTGGGAGGTGAGTGTTCCTTCCCCCCCAACCCCCGCTAGCCCAGGTAGCTGTGCTGGCAAACCTTTGTAGTGTAGACTGAGTCGAGTCTGTCTGTCTGCCTCAGCCCTTCATTCTACAGATAATAACAAAGCGTAGCAATTCCCTATCTTACCGAGGTGTTCTGAGGATAGACCCATTAAAGCTCGTGAGGTGCTTGGATACTATGGTAATGGAGGCCAGTTAAATGCCTTGGATGGCTGATAGGCAGGAGCCACTGCAGGGCAACTGTGGGAGGATTCCTCCCCCCCCCCCCCCCCACGCTTTTTTGCAAACTCTCAGGCTGTGCACTGATCTGTTTGGCCCTATAGAAATATACATTTCTTTCAATCAAGGCTACTCTAAGCATAGTGACTACGGAGGAGGGCAGCATAAAATTATTTTTAATACAATTAGAGGTAATTCAATTTCCATGTAGGGATGTTGGCGATCAGCAATTAATTACAATCAAAACCATTAATCCGTTCTGTTGACCACAAAACTACCATCTATCCCAATGGCTCCAAGATAAAGCAAACCTTTGGAGCCGGTTCAGTAATACAAGTAGAGCAAAAATTGACCAAACTGAACATCTAATAAGACCGTTCAAGCACCACCCAATGGTCTCTAGAAAATTCGAATTCCAGAATAATTGAATTCCAAGTAATTTCATCCATTTGTGTGGGCTTCTGTGAAGTGGAAGATGGACAAGAGTTTTTATTTCATTCTGGCTCATCGAAAGAAATCCGAGACTTTTCCCTAGTGATCTGATTACTGTAAGTTTTCAATATGACATTTTATAAACTGTATGTAGGGACTGCCCGCTATTGTTGCTCCTCATATAACCTAATGGAAATTCTCAGCACAAGTCAGCAACTCGGTTTTACCCCCGTTCTAGGGACACATTTTCCACACTCAATAAATGTGACTGGTTTCCTAAATGCCTGAGGATTTACATACTGAAACTTTCCACTTTGTGCATCTAGTCATAGAAACTGGAGATTTCAATCCGTGCTAGTTTGCAAAGCTGCCTTACACCAATTAAACCACTTGTGGTATGGAAATAAGTTCCTGTATCTTCTCCTGCCAGCTGCAATGTTGGTTAAAAGGTTGGACAGCCTAATCCACAACATTTCCAAAAGGGGGACGTAGCACATATTCCAGCATAGCTTCTTCTCTGGCTATTTGTAAAGTTACCGACAACTCACATCTGTCTACGCACGGCTTCCTATGGAATACGTTAAGAGTGCAATAATAGCTGATGAATGGAGAGGGAGCAGAGGAGACGGCGGTGCTGAGCTAAGAACGGAATGATGTGCCCTTACTATGATAAACTGATTCCATTCCATTAAATCGCAAAGCTGTCTCCACTCTCTTCATCCCATCTGAGCGGCTGAAGAAAAATCCAATCGCTCACTGCAGCTGTCAGGAAATTATACTAATTAGTTTAATTTGCAATAACACAAGCACTTAACTCTCCAAATAATTTAAGTTAGTAAGTCAGTTTTTATATTATGACAATGACATGTTTAAGAGTCTCTGGAGCACTGATTTCTTTAACCTCTGACACTACTGGAGCACATCAAAAAGTGTTTGTCCTCTATTATTCTAGTACCTGTTTTTGAAGGAAATTTGTTGATGAGAAACCATGGTAGTTTCACTTATGAGAATAAAAACTGGCTCATGGCTTGTAATATTTTGCAAGCTAGTGTTGAGGAAAAAATCATCTTTAAAATAAAAAATTCCTCCCCACGTTACACACAGCCCCTGAGATTATTCAGACTGACCACGTGAAATCTGAATTTTCTTTTTGACATTTGTGCTCTTTGCTTAATTTTTGCATTTAACTGGGGAGAGAAGCTAGATCCATCAGTTTTCATAGTGTTTCTCACTGGTTTCACTTTCTGGTTCTCATAACTAGAATGATGCACCTATATGTAGGTTTCCAGTGCTGGTTTCAGGCTGTGTGGAAAACAGGTGCTTTAGCTCATGCATATGAGCTCCCCCTACTTCTCAGTGGGTGTCTGATCCTGGGAACCTGCTCTTTCTCACACAGGGATTGGGGAAGCTTTTCTACATGGGGCCAGTGATAACCCATGAAGAGGGACTTGTGTGTGTGTATGAGAGAGAGATCGAGATCAAGGGAAATTCATTGACACCTCTTCAAAAAAGTTAGTATTGGTTGAGGATGTTGCAGAGTCTGAGCTGCCTCTTCTACTTGTCCCTGATTACTTGTTTGCATGTGGAGTCCATGGTGCTGTCTTACAGCTCTATTTTGGAGCTCATTTGCATGGGCATTTAGGCACCAGTTACCCATGTTGCACTTTTGCATGCCTATTTGCAATGCACACCTAAATGCAGAATTTGCTTGTGCAGTTGATCACCCCTTTTTGATAGGTTGACTCTGAAATAGGTAACCCAACAATGCACAGCAGTTTGGAGGTGAGTCATGTGGCTAAACACCCAGGCAATGTTCTCTTCTAGGGTGACCAGATGTCCCGATTTTATAGGGACAGTCCCGATTTTTGGGTCTTTTTCTTATATAGGATCCTATTACACCCCACCCCCTGTCCTGATTTTTCACACTTGCTGTCTGGTCACCCTATTCTCTTCTCACTAAGTTTCCAACTTGGAAAAAATCACAGTTTGGGAACTCAGATGTAATGATGTACCTCTGCACTCATCTGTTGTTTTAGGGGATTGCCGCATAAGATCACAGAGACCCTATAGAAATAGGCAACGTATTGTGGACTCCTCAGCAGGCTGCACTCTGCAGTACTTTGTTGCGGCAGGCTAGGAATTCTGTAATAGTGTGACTTACTTTGCACAATGGAGAATTGGTAACGAATTAGACATGAAGATAAATAATACCATCAGCATGGCAGCCCTGGTGTGTTTAATTTGAATATGAAATTGAAGTTATTTTACACAGATCCCACATTTTCATTTCTCAATATGCTACAGGGCGTGTAGTACTACAATGCAGTTATGCCTCATTGGCATTGAGGTTTGGTCAGCTGGGTGGGGACAGTTGAGGTTTTTGGACTTGGGAGAAGTAGGAGGCAGTTTAAGTGTGTGGGATAAGCACTTTAGCTGTATTTGATAAAATCAACAATAATTAAATGTAGCATTAACGGATCATCTTTAGGCTTCAGGGTGAACAATCCATGAACATGAATGGGGCATTGCACATCTACCAGAGCAATTGTTTAAAGCTGTTTGCAGGCTCAAAGGCACTACGGCATCAGCTTACACACCATTCATAGTCCCAAGTTTTTTAGGGGGGGAGTTGGGAGGGGAACCTTTTGGGCAATAAACAACTTTTGAAGAAAATCTTTAAATTCTGGAGCGGAATTTTGCACCAAGAGGGGAGGGGTGGAGTTTGCAGCCATTTCCATGGGGGCTGCAGAACTGTAGAATACACTGGCCCCTAGAAATAGACACAATAAGCAGGTTTATAACAACATTTACCCTTTACTCTGAACATTCTGGCTCTTATTGGTTTCTGTCAGACTGCTAAAGTATATTTAAAAGCCCTGCTGTGTCTGCCACTGGTTTATTGTACATGTGAAGAGAGTTAATCACAATCTTTTCAGGATCTCTGCCCCTTTTTATATATTGTTTAGAGACATGCTTTTCCCAGTTTTCTAGTCCACACTTACAGTCCAGTGAGTATCTGGAAAACCCAAGTGCCAGCAACAGTGGTAATAATTTTGAAAAACATATTGCTATAATAAATAGGAAAAAAATTCCCTATGACCAGAAAAGAAAATAAATCAAAAAACAGTTAGTTTACTTTTAAAACCCCTAGAACTCTTCTTTTGGTCTAGTTTTTCCAAATGTCATAATTCAGTTTATCAACTGTCAATAACCAAATACATGTTTTTCTTTTCCCAAGAGCTGATTAAAGCTGTGGTCTCCGATAATTCATGGCATTCCATTGTATTTATTTCTGCTGGAATTTTCAGGCTGAACTACTGTAACTAATCTGCCACTAACTCTGTGCTTGCAAGAGCCCTGACCTCTCGAATCCCTCCTTTTTAGCAGAAAATTGGCATAGAAAATTTCAACACAATAAATGCTTTTAGTGTTTTCCTTTATCTTGAGCCAGGAATCCATATGTACCATCTAATTAAATTAGTTTGCCACCAGTATCAGGTTGGGTTATGGAGTTCTATAGATGTAGTGATAGGAAAACATGAACTATTCTTTGCCGTCGACTAGCAAAAAAGGGAAAGACCAAAACCACAATCCTTTTGACCTCCCTCTAAAAATGGGATTACACAGCTTGACTGAATGTATACACACACACACACACACACACCCTGGTCAACATCCCTCTCAGATCTGGACATGTTCCAATTTTTCACATCTAATTAAAGAAAATTCATAAAATGCTCTCATGGCTGACAAAATCATCATGGACATTATCGTCCAAATCATGGCACTAGCTTTTTAGACCTACAGAAACCGAAGATAAATACCAGACGTCAGACTCTCTGAATATCTTTTGCAAGCTGGACATGTCCAATTTCCTGTCTGGTCTCTGGTACCTTTTAAGACTATTGCTAATGACAAAGTCTTAGCTACTTAGTCTTGAGATATAAGATGGAGTCCTATGATGTGTCTGAACCAAGAGGCTCTGCACTAGGACAGTGCTTCATGACATCAACTTAAATTAGCACCTGGACTGGGCATTATATACAGCTGGGGTGGATTTTTCTACGCTCAGAATGAGATACATTTTTACAAGTGCTTTGTGGTGCTGTAGCCACAGAACTTTTCTGGTGGTGGTGAGATATGTTCCAACCCACAGAAGAAAAGACTGAGATAACCCAATAACTAGATGCTAATCCACTGGAGGTGCATGGAATTGTATGACTGCTGCTGAGGAATGGAACTTTGCTCTTCATGTGAAAGGAGAACATACAACTGAGCCTGGGTGGGCAAGTGAGCAGATCTAGCTCACTAGAGGGACTTCACTGGACCGAACCAAGAATGGTGATGTTCTGTTAAATCAGCGGTTACTGATTCTGTCCCAAACTGGAACACCCTTCCCATTTACTCGGAACCTCCTCCCAGTTAGCAATATGGGGAGGGCAGCATGGTTTTAACCTGCTTACCTCTCTCTGCAGCCTTTCAGCTGAGGAGCCCTGTACTAGATACATATGATACTGCAGTCAGTGCTTGGAAAATATGATCAACTGAACTTTTTGGTTTTAGATCCCACTAAAGGAATTAACTATTAAGCAACTGTTATTATTAAAGGCAAAGTGTATAGTTTTTCTCTTAGTTAAACAACAAAATAAGAAGCAGAAAGATTTTTTTTTTTAAATGAATTCTACTGTCTGAGGGCAGCAGCACAGTTATATTGAAATACACAGATATTCATTCTCTCTCTCTCTCTGCTGCCTTTTGAATAGGTTGTTATCTTGGTGCTATTCTAACACCATCATGAAAAATATCTTCTCCTAAAGTGTATAATTACCCTCCCTCACTCTTCAATCTCCTCTGATTTGTGAGCTCATTTAATAATGATGAACAGATGAGCAGAAATTAAAAATAAAGGACTCCTACCAATTTAGTACCCTGAACATAATGTACCTAAAATGATAGTTTGATTGCCAGTGTCCATTATTTCCAGTTTGTCTATTTTCTATCACTACACAGAGTGTCTCCTGTTCTGTAGACGCCGACAGAGGAATATAGATGTTAGCCTATATAAAACAGGGCTCAGGAATAATGTGTATGTGGTGGCATTTGGATTCACCTAGATCTTGACTTCGTGTGTGTCTAATGAACAAAAACAAAATGCTGGTTTGCAATATTGTAACTTGTGAATTCAAAATCTGGATCAGAATCTGGACCATCCCAAAGTTCCAGGTGTTCAGACTTGCCCCCATTACAGAGAGAGGTTTGAGCGTGATCTCTCATCAGAACATAGAGCAGGGTGTCTATGGTACAACCTCACCTTCATTCAGTTTCAGTCATCTCCTCTCCAAATGGACAGGGTTCGAGGAAGGGCAGCAGACGTGATTAGAGGTGTGATGGTGGGTAGGACAAGATTGTTTTATATGGAAAGAAGAAAGATTAAGGGAGGTAGGATATAGAGGTGTATAAAACAATGAATGGTATAGACAAGCCACTCCAGTTTATCCCAGAAACTCCCTCTGTCTTCTCATGGAATCTCACAGCAGTTGTGATCTAATGAGGTTCTTGAACCCACACCCTCCTGGTTTAAATGGGCAGGAGCTGGTATTCGGGGTGTTTTTAGTAAGCGGTCCTTGACTCTGGAGCTTGTTCCCTGCCTTAGTCAGTCTTACAAAGATCGGATGCCTTGACCTAAAAGGCATGTTATAAAATGCCTCTGGTTTCCCAGTCTCTCTCTGAGGCAGGCTGAATGTGTGGATTGAAAAGGGATCTTATACGTAATGGGTGGGGAGATTTTCTTCTTTGGGAGATTTGATCCAATTAACTTGTATGTATTTAGAAAAACGTACAAGCACCTGAAGGCTAGTTAGGGGCCTTTTAAAAACTGAAAAAAATAAATCGGAGAAAATGGTGACAATCAAAAGGCAACAAATTAACAATGAGATAGTGAGTGCCATCAACAGCAGAATGATGTTGACAAATGGGAGGGAAATCAGAGAAGAAACATTAAAATGGAGTAGCAGCTGAAGGGATTGATTTTTATGAAGAAAATCTTTTAAAAACTCCTAAAAACCAGAGCCTCCACATCTATCCTAGCCATGGAGGGTGGGGCCAGTGGCCTTTGGGGAAAAACTCTCCATAGGTTCTTCCATGTTGTCCTATTGGGTGAGTGTTCTTCCCCGCCCAGTGGAAAAAGGCACAGGGTCTGTCCACAAAATTGGAAGATCAAGGATCCATACAGAGGCCCTGGCCATCCACATCAGCTCTGGTCCATGACTACACCCAGGCTCCCTGTCATAACTGCTCCAAGGCCCAAGTTTTTTTCAAAAGTGATCTCTGATTCTGGGGTGGTCAATTTTTCCATGCTCTACAAGAGACATTTTGGACCAGTCAATGGGAGCTGCGGGTGCTTAGCACCTCTGAAAAGCAGAACACCTCAAAAGAAGCTTTCACCTTTAATTCACTTGTCTGTAAAGCTGGAATAGTAATAATCACCTATCTAACAGGAGTGGTTGTGATGTGTGGGGCTATTGAGTGTGTTAGACAGTTAATGTTGGTTAGAAGATAAATACATTTAAAAAAATCACCTGAGTGCACATACAACTCTTTGTCTAGGGATCTAGCAGCCTCCCAGCTCCCAGCTTAACTGAATAATTATCACTTGGAAAACGTTTATTAAAGTTTGCAACTGGGTGCAGATCCCAATACAAGTAGCCTCATCAGGATGCTCTGGGAAAGACTTAGCAGTTCTCAAACTTCATTGCACCACAACCCCCTTCTGACAATGAAAATTACTGCACAACCTCAGGAGCCTGAGCACACCCAAGCCCCACTGCCCCAAGTGGTCGGGGGGCCAAAGCTGAAGCCCAAGAGCTTTAGCCCTGGGCGGAGAACCTATAACCTGAGCCCCACCACCCAGGGCTGAGGCCCTCTGGCTTCGGCATCGGCCCCAGCAAGTCTAATGCCAGCCCTGGCAACCCCATTAAAACAGGGTCATGACCCACTTTGGGGTCCCAACCCACAGTTTGAGAACTGCTAATAGAGAGACCCTCCTCACCACACACTGATGCAAAATCGGTCACTTCAGTTTGTGGCATATTCAGATGAAATATCTTGCTAATCTAATGACACCAGCAAGAGCTGTCAGTGGAGATAGAACATGCAGTCTTCAGCCACAAAAGCACAGGCCTCTACCCCGATGCTGAAGCTAATGGCAGTACTAATTGCTTATGCCCCATGTAAGCTTATCCTTTGATGCATCTAGCTAGTGTGTTATAGCCTCAAGCTCTCCCATACAGTGACCCCATATTACAACAACAACAACAACAGTTTTGGGAACACCACCTCCCACTAAATAGCCCCACAGATTTCTGGGAAATGCAACATTTCCCTAAACTATTGGAGAAGGAGCATATAGTCTTCCCAGTTTATTGTATGTAAACATGGGAACCTGGGTATTTCACAGTATCAGCCCTGCTATTCTGCTGCAGGTAACTGGACAATATTTTTAATTGTATCCACTTCTTAACATTCTAAACTTAAAAACTTGCTATTGTTCAGTGTAATGTTTCAAACAGCTTTACTTACAATATAGCCTTCTCCAAGTTGCCCTGAGAAAGCACAGTACAGATGGGACAAGATTATGCTGTGACATTTTTTATGAGCAGTGGGAAAATCCCCTCAGGGCAATTGTTTGCTCTGCTACACTCAGCCGTTCAGGGCAAAGTCAACAGCAGCCTCTAAAGAATCTTTTGTTTTAGAATACATCATTTCCATTGTCATGTAAAATGTCGAGTTGCATCACAGCCATCATGGAAGTATTTTCAACCAAAACAATTGTTCAGTGGGTTTGGCTTTTGTTTCCTGACCTACACCAAGTTTCATAACACTGAATCCAAAAAAAATGCAGACTATTTGTGTGACTTCTTTATCCCGTTGCATAATATAAGAACAAGGGAACAATCAGTGGAGTTGAAAACACATTTGAAATGTAGAAAATAGACTTAATGCAACTGGAATGAACCCAGGGAACTCACTGCTGCAGCACATTATAAAGCTTATTGTTTTTTGATTTTTTTTTTTTTAAATCTTACTAACATTAAAACCCAGTTTTGTTGAACCAGTTTTCAAACTGGTGATCAATTGCAGGGCACTTTCCCCAGTGTAGATTGGCCTTGGGTGGCAAATGTTCTCCTCCTCTGGTTAGTAGAACTAGGACTTGCAGCTGTTTACCTTTCACTTACTTGTCACAATTTTTTTTTTGTATGTTTGCTGATTGCCAAAGCCACTGGTGTTTAAAGAAAGGGCATGTTTCTTTCCAGCCCGTCTCATACTTCAGTGGAGACGTGCTCCTGAATATGACACCCCTTTCATTTCTTTGGTAACAGGTGTTGTAAATGCTGGATTATGATTTTATTGTAGAATTTACATAGGGAGGATATGCAATACTGTAACTGAAGGCTTTGAGCTGTTAATAAAACACGTCACTTTAATAAGAGCAAAGGGGACATGCAAGAATCCTGGCTAGGTACACTTCTTTTTGCATGGAAGCACTTCTCCTCCCAGCACCCTCGACACCTTTGCCTCATTGTGAAATCTCTTGCACACATCATGCACACCCTAAGGTAAAACTGGGTCCTTAATTCATTGTGTTTTGCCTCAATCTTGCATCTCCTGCAGAGCACAAGACCCTTACTTGAGGATCTGACAAGAAAAGCTGCGTGCACAACAGAGAATAGAGTTCGCTTTAATTCTGCATGTCTTTGATTTTGTTTTAGCATGTTGTTTGTGTGAGCCCATCCATTTTTGTTTTTTAATGTTCAGTTAATAGGAAAACAAGCTCTCTGGAATTATGGGAGTTGGGGTTAAAAATAAATGTTATTTACTTGATGGGCTATAAAAGCCCCAATATTATACAGTGGTTCTGGAATTACAGGTGCTGGGGGCACTGCTGCACCCCCAGACTTGAAGTAGTGACAACAAACACCAAATGCAGGGTTTCCATCATCAGCACCCCCACTATAAAAATTGTTCCAGCATCCCTGATATTCTATGGGGTATGTTGGAATTAGGCCCAGACTCAGAGACCGCATCCAGTCCAAGCAGCTGACTGAGTGGGTGAAATCCTAGTCCCACTGAAGTCAATGGCATTTTTGGGGCCAAGCTTTCACTTAGTATCTCCACGGTGGGCTTAGAGGGATGGAATTTTTCTTCCAAGGATGGAGAGCAATTACAGAGTTGTTCCATAAATACTGCTTCTGTCCAGTGGCTAAACATGTCTCATGTCCCCACCCCAGGGGACCAAAGGATTCCCATAGTGACGGACCCCCTAGCCCATGCTACACACTCTACAGGAGAGTAGATTCATGACCTATGCAGCCCCCAGAGATCCAGCACTCCCTCTTCTGTGTAGCAGCATGACCTAATTCTGCTTCCAGGGATAGTTCAACAGCCCCTAAATCCAGGTGCTAACAACTCTTACAAACTCATCCTGGAAAAAGATGAGCGTGTGCAGTGAACGGCTATTGTATCTATATTTGAATGCCGTGCTTGTGAAATGGGCTGGTTTAAATGCCCTGGAAGATGAACTTCTCTCTGCCCACTGAACAGGTACAGCTGTGTAAGCACCCTTTCACTGCCCCGCCAGTCTGCCTTTATGCTAGCATGCAGTAACTGCCTTCAGGGATATGCCCATCCCTCAGTGCTCATGCCCATTAAACCCTTGGCCTCTTTGCTGGGACTGGGGTGGTGAATGTCAGTGTCATTGTTTCGGGTGCAGACACTTCCATTGGAACTGGACTGAGATTGCCAAACTCATCTCCCACATAGGACATCACATTGTAACAGCTTTTGGGCCACTGGAAAACTAGGCTGGATTTGAATAGATCGCTTCAAGATGAAAGACTCTAACAGTGACCTGCTGTTGAATAGAGGGATAGAATGGTCATTGTTTTCTCTCTCCAATGTATACAAAGGTATTCATCGACAATGCTATAATACCTAGGAGAATTTTAAAACACACACACACACCCTTCACAGACAGAAAGTATTTGAGAGGTTTTTAAGGCCCCTGGCTTTGTGGGTCTCTGTCTCTACACAAATCCTTCTCACTTAGAAATGGCCCCACTGATTTTTGTTGCATGGCAAATTTCAACAGGAGCAAAAGATTGTGTGAGCTCTAAAACCCAGATTTATAATTCAGTCAGGGACGCTGCTATTCAGTATATCATCACTAGTGGGCAGGGGCCCCACTCTAGTTGAGATGAAAAGATAAATTCGTTTGTGTATTATGCAGTTCCTGGAGTGAACAGGATCACGCCTGGTAATTAACTCTGATTCAGAAGTAATGTACTAGAAGACACAATATGATATGAAGTGAAATACAGGAATATGGCTATGGGTTTTTTTTATTGTGTCTATTAAATCTAAACCTTAGGCTAGATTTGTATTAATTTTACTCATCTCAAGGATTATAACCACAACTGTGAATACCAGGATCTTAGTTCTTGTTGACTTAATACAGTGTTTAAAAATAGCTCTTGCAAAACAAAAGGTAGCATTACCTTCTTCAGGATGTTTCTCCTAATTAACATTTTAAAGCTGATTATTCCCTTGTTATGCTGTCTGCCCCCACCCCTCCAGTATATGCAATATATTGTAACTCTGAAGGATCCAAAGGTGCTTCTCAAACTATGGGCTTGGATCTGTCATGATCCATCCATCTCTTTACCTATGAAGGAGTCCTCCTGCAGTCGCCAGCTAAGCCAGCTGTAGATCTGCTTTGCACTGCCGCCCTGGGGTAAAGAAGCTTTAGAGCAACAGAGGATCTGGCCCTAGAAGCCACAAGTTCTTGGTTCTCGGAGCACTGAGGCAACAACTCTTTCTCTGAAGAAGGGCATCTTCTCTATCCCACTCAGAAATAAGGGCACATAATTCCCATTAGAGGGAGTGGCATATTTGTGTATGTACGGATGGGAGAACCGATGATGATAACAAAAAATTGTTAACAGAAGGTTGGAAAAGGCATCTGCTTCTATGGCTTTCTAATTCTGATTATATCTGTACTCTAGAGGACATGGATGTCAATGGACTTTGCATGTACGAACTGTGGGGTACATGTATGGCTATAAAAAAGGGAATTCAGCTACTCTCTAAAATGAGTAGAATCATTAATAACAGTCATTTCCCAAAATTGTTCTTTCCAGCAGAGGGATTTTCTTCTCTCAGAACTTCTGTAAAAGCTGGATTTTCTTTCTCAGAAATACAAGTGCAAGCAAGCAAATTGTCCATCTGTGTTCATAATATTTCTTTAAAAGGCAGATGTGATCATTTAGATACTGATAATACCATTAAAAAGTGGTCAACTGTCCTGAAGGCCTTGAGGGACAAAGCCTACAATCTAACTGTCCACTAAGTCATACGTAAAGGGATATGAAGGTTGGGTTATATTTTTCAAGTAATTTTAACAGTGAATTGACTATTTCTATGTAACCTTGACATATTTGGCTTTTATGATTACCCCATGGTTCTTAAGTCACATAACACTGCATTATTAGATGGGACAGCTTCTCAGGGTGTATTCTTACATTTTTATTTGGGTCTTTCAGAATGTTGGGTGTTTCTTTTTTTAAAAAAGCCAATAAACATCTTGTTCGGTCCTAGAGATTTATAATTGCAAGATTTGGTTTGTATTATAACAATGAACATACTCTACCAATTGTAGCTTGGTATGCATTTGGGTCACTTTCTAAAGGACACTGTCAAGATTTTTAGGGCTAAAATGGACCTACCCTACCATAACCATGATCCTGTTAGAAACGTCTCACCAGCAGTCATACTGGTATGTTCGTTCTTTCTTTTTCTTTCTTTCTTTGTCTTTTCAATATTCTGTGGCTTCACTAATGTAAAGGAATATTGTGAGAGACAAATTAGTACACATCTTTGTGTAAGGATGTTTTTGGGACCACCAAGCAGGCCCACAGGTTACCTTATGAACCTAGCAAAGTAGACAACCACTGGTCACTGTAACAGACAAAACTGCGGCTAACTCTGAGTTCAGAGCCAGGGATCAGGTTTATTTCAGCATAGATACAGAGTGCTATCCCCCAGTGATCAGTTGAGGTATGACCGGCCGACGATCTGACTAAGTATATACAGACAAGGCTGAACGCAAACAAAGGCAAAGACTTAAGTCTCCATAAACTCTTTTATACCCAAGATGACACCCTACTATCTATCAACACCCATCTTCTCCGTTGATTACATAATAATTAACAATATCTATGACCAAATGTAAGATTTCACATCACACACTAGGTTGTGTAACGTGTTTATCTACTTATTAGCAATAACTAAGCTGTCAGTCTTAATAATTGACAGGCACTTCGGGGACTTTCCATGTTTAGCCTGATTATATTTGGTGGGGTCCTCGTGACCTCTCATTGGTACTCCATCCTTGTTATGTACCCAAGTATCAGGGATATTTCAAGAAGTGAAAGAACAGGATACTCTCCGGTTTCAGTTGAGTGTAGCATTCTTCTCTTTCTGTCCAAGCCATTGTGTAGTGTGGTTGCTTAGTGTTAAATAGCTGACACATTTCACTCAGGAAAGGGCTGAATTTTGGAGGCATTTGGAAAGATCCTTGTAAATAGAGTTATTAGAGTTGCAGTGCTCTGAGACCATTTGAGATTAAAGTATCTGTGTAAATATGTATTTATGAATAAATAATAATACATATGCCATGCAGGTCTTGTTCCTGTAAGCTTTCGCCTCTGGAGTAGAAGAACATACACTGTAATGGCTGCAGTTTGCTGTCTCCCATTGACTTCAGCGGGGCTAGGATTCCACCCCACATTTTCAGTAAGACCATGAGGGTGTGTTAGTGAAAGGCAGAGTGAGGCTAGCTAAGTGTCTTGATTCACTCCCCCTGTAGTCGTACAAGTATGTGTGTGTCACTATTCTGAATATTTTGAAGCTCATGTGCCCTCAGTACCAGAGGCTACATTTGGGATTGATGTATAACCCATTCTGGGTGGGGCTGGGTGACATAGCAGTCCTTCCTTCTGAGCAAGTCTATGCAACTCCTGTTTCAGGGTGTGCACACTGGATCTCACCTGTACGAAGGCCACACATTGACACTGGGGTGACTTGCAGAATACCAGGGTTACCCGCAGAATACAGTAATGCTTGTTCTTCATTTTACTCCTTACACTTTTCTACAGACGGTGGGACGGATTATTCCCTGTGGCTGAGCAGGTGGAGCCAGCTACAGCTCCTGGTGCTGCTCCCCCTTGCCCCCAAACACTCCCTGTTCCAAAAGAGAAGAGGGGGCGGGAGGGTGGAGAGGCCAGGCAGCTGGTGCAGGACCCACTTCCCCCAGCTTCACACCAGGAATTTTCTGCTGGCAATTTGCATTCAGAACCTAGCCCACTCTCTGGATTTGTCAGGAAATTCATGATCATTGTTCTCTAACTAAATCTCAGATTCACTATTCGTGCTTGTGAGTGAAATAAGCCAATATATCCTAGCTACTGAAATAGTTCCCTGAGATCTTCGTTCCAATCCTCTTCCCGCCCATTCCTGTGGCTGCACTCACTGGCAGGTTCCTCATCTTTTGCCCACCGTTGGGTTATGGTGACTGACACAAGTCTGTTGGGTGAGAACATCTGAACTTTCTCCACTAGCAGCCAAGGCTCGGCTGTGGTCCCGCTGAGGCCAGGGGTCCTAGAGATTGAGGGGGAGGTGTGAGGTACGAGTGTGGTGAATGGTTCATGGATTTGTATGAAATTAGAAATTAAAGACACTTATGGTTTCACTTTCCTAGAGGTAAGGAGGCTTCCACTTTTCATATGAAACCATTTAAGCTGACATCGTTCTTTAAATACACAACCAACAAGAAACCAAAACAGTTTCAACAAATGAAGTTCTCACGAAGCATGCCAGCCTGCAGAAACTCCACAATAAGCTGAAGCCATGTTTTTTTAATCAGAAATACCCCAAACAGCATGCAATCGTCTTATTTTTGTACAATGCTTATTACTTGTACACTGTCAGTAAAACAAAAAAAAAATCCAAATTCCTGACAATCATTTTGAATAATTAACTATTGCCACCTGTTTAAACTGAAAGTCTCTACACCCTAAGGCAGCAGGATTTGCAAAAGAACAATACGCCATAAACAGTAGAGCCTCTACGCAGTCAGGATGAAACTGCATAAGAGGGAACCCAGCAAATGATGTTTGTCCTGCTGCAGATAAATGATAATGGATGATTCCATCAGGACAGATATCTCACGCAGTCATCTCTAACATGGGTTGTTGGGGATGAAGTCTCATTTAGTCCCCCCTTGGGTTGCCCTGGCATTGCAGAATTCTCCAAGTCCATCAGAGGATCAACACTTTGTAGGTCTTATTTCTTCCTCAACCGAAAGTTGCATGGAGCTATCCTAAACCACTGGATACCAGTCTTGGCTCTTAACCTGTCCCCTAGGACAGGTTCTAGAATGTATTCACACCTGAACTGTATGGAGGTTACCATATACTCTGAGGAGCAAGGCTGAGTTTCTTCACTGGTTAGGCCCACACATTTTTCTTATTTTTTATTTGAGTCTGACCGGTATACAGTGAGGATGGTAATTAATTTTAATTTCAACAATGTTATCTCTTTATTTGTGATTTTGGCAGCTTATGATCAGGAAGTGGGAAGAAATACAATCAAGGTGAGAGAGACTTAGCTGGTTGACAGTGTTTGCCTGAAACCTATTCTCCCACCCCCATTAGTAGATATCAATTCTGTCCACAGGGAAAGGTTCTGTTGATGCACATAGGCTGGAGCATATTAACTCTCTGGATGTAAGGGAAGTGGAAGTAGCTTTCCGGGGGGGTTTATTTTTTTATTTTTTAATAAAACCAAATCCCAGAAGATTAATAAATGTCCACTGTGGAATAAGAGCCTTTTCATTTGTATTTGAACGGATATAGCCAATACAATTCTGAAATCAGAGTAGGAAAGTAGGGGATAATCAGAGGTTTAATGCACTGTTGGAAACTCTATAACTTATCAATTGCTAGTGTATTACACCCTTAAAAAACAATAAGACCACATTTATGATGGATAAACCTTTAGTAAGCTGGTCCTTAAAAGATACTTACTGATGTTTGAAATTCAAAGGATTAAATGCACAGCACAAGACAACAACCTGATTCTGAAGCTACTGACTTCAACAGAAGCAGGATTGGGCCCTATTTTTGGAGCTTCATCTGAAGACATGATTGATTATTAATGCAAACCAGTGATGAGCTAAATAATTTTTCAACCGCCCTGAATTCGAGAGATCAAATTGCTATTTTTTTCCTAGCAAATTTCTCAATGTTACTCTGAAAAGGCCTACAATATGTCTAATCCAAATATTTGTCCCATTAGACAATTCAAAACTTTTCTAAATATGGAAAGTTTGTGGATGAATCCAAAACCAAATTAATATCTGAGAGCTTGAATTCTGCCTTGCATTTTTTAAATGTTTTCCCAGATTGAGGGGCAGCATGGTCTGGAAGAATGCACAGAGCTGGGAATTGGGAATAGCTGGGGAATCTGCCAATGACTGGCTGTGTAGCCTTGGGAAAATCACTTCAGCTTTTTGACTCACTTTCCCCATCTGCAAAATGGGGAAATGTACTGAAGGGTGTTGCATGGGTAAGGGCTAGGGGGATCCCTTGTGCAATCTGCCTGTATCCTGCCCCCCTGCATATTGGAAGTCTATTGGTTCTACTGCCTCGGGGGCCCTCCTCACTCAGAGAGGAAGAGACAGGATTTGCCCTTCAGAATAAATTCTTAGCAAGTTTAATGTTAAAGTACTTCACAGCTATAGACAAGTGTATCCTTACATCTCTGAGGTCAGAAAGGAGGTCAGGTCGGATTCTTCTGACAGACGCAGAAACGGAGACAGAAGTTAAGGTAAGGTTTTCAAAAGTTCCTAAGTAACTTAGAAGCACAAATCCCACTGAAAGTCATTCACGTTTGTGTTCCTAAGTCATTTAGGGTCTGTTGCCTATGCTCTAACTGTTACATCACTCTGTCTCTTTAAAGCATGAACTATACAGTCTCCCGCTCCACAGGATATTAATTAATTATAATAAATGACTGCTCATGTGGAAACTGTTTAACAGCAAATGTCAACACAATATCCCATAGGCCAAATTCTGTTTTCTGTTACACAGCTGCAACCCTATTGAGTCCACACCCATTGTTGGACCCAGTCTAAGCAGGGTCTTGTTCTGTGTCGCTAGCACAGCTCTTTACCTCTGAGGCTGGGTTCCCTCTTGAAAATATAGAGTCAGCTCCTCAGCTGGCGTACAGCAGCTGAGGATCTGGCCCATGGTAAACATGCAAACGTGCGGTGTGAGTTTTACTTGCTTTCACAACAGTTGAAGAAAAGGCAGGTCTTGTAACTAATACTTTGCCTTTCCTTTTTATGTTCAGTTCTTTGCAAATCATTTCCCCCTCCTTTTAAATATTTGTTTTAAAAATTAGCACAAAAACGTCTCCCAATTCTGCCCCAGTAAACATGAAGAGGAGTTCATGAGTACAGGTTACCACAACACTTTATAGAATCTGATGATGGCTTAGTGCAAAGTCCATTCTGCGTTTGGGATCAGTCCTTGGATAGGCACACAAAGGTGTGTTTTTCATTGTACTCTCATTTGATTTTCGCATTTGGAAGTGCAATCAGCAAACTCTGCCTTTCACTCACAGCACAAATGTCACCTGTCATCAACACCTTTTTCTTTTTCCCCGGTACACTTTAACACACTACGTCATCGGTCATCCCAACTCTCTCTCCTCTTCCCTCTTCATTCCTTCCTGCTGCTGTGTACATGCACCGACTTACTGTGATCAGTTAAAACAAGACAGAGAGTAAAAGCTGAGGCAAAGAGGCAAGACTCCTTTGCCCCCCTCTCAGTATGGCTAACATGATCAGGATTCAAAAGTAGATGTCAGGTCAGATATATTTCCAGCTCTGAGCTCTTTGTTCAATAGCTGTGGTGATGCCAAAGTCTTTTTGTATCTCTTTTTTCCCCCCTTGACAATCCTTTCTTTTCATTATGGTCCTGATCTCACTTGCACCCGTTCTAAAATGTTTTAACTCCATTGCAATCAATGGAATTTGCTTCTGATTTGCACTGTGTTAGGGAGATGGGTCAAGCCCAGTATTTTCTATAACACAGTGCCAGATCATCAGCACATACAAATTGCTGCAGCTCCATTGACTTGAATAGCTTACAGTACCTTAGGATCTGGCCCTAAATAGCTAGAGTGAAATCCTGGCACTACTGAAGAAAGACAATTGAGGTTTTGGGGCTAGGATTTCACCATTTAACGGCAGGAGGGAAGGGGAATCTTCTTGGGTACAGAATATCAATTTGAAACTGGTCATCAAATGTTAAGGAAATATTATAAGATAGGCTTTCCCCTAAAATATTGTAAAAGCAACCAAAATTTAGACCCTATATTGACATGTTTGTTATACTTCAGTAGTCGATGATGCTGTGCAGAGATGGAGAACTAAATCAATACAGAACTAAATTCTGCTCTGTTGCCCTGTTGTAACTGTGAGGGGCATGTCTCTACCTGAGATCAGGGCTGACAAGATGCGGGGGGAAAGCCGGTACAAATTACTGGGGCCTGGTGGTCCGGAAGGGGGCCTGGAGTCCGGTTTCCCCGACTGTTTAGCCGGTCCACCCCTGCTGGGGGGCCTGAAAAAAATTTTTCACCAGGGCCCGAACCCGCTCTCGGCGGCCCTGCCTGAAATACAGTAATGTTGAATTTGCATTCCTCTCCATCTTCAGCAGATTGATACAAATAATACAATACTATTCACGGTTAGACAGTGTTCTCCAGTAGGTACAGTGCCCAAGTCATGTACAGATGTTTGCCCCACGCTGCCCTACTTACTTTAGTGGGATTGACAAGATGTAAGTTGGCACAGAATCTGGCCCACTGAGCATCACAAAATTCCTTACAGGCCCTCAGGCACAATACAAATATTATAGCAAAGACAAGGGAGGTCTTAGAGTGAGCTCTTAACATTACTTTGTTACAGAATTTCTACCTCTGAGGTAGACCAATGGATGAGATCCAAGGCAGTCCTTGACTACATAACCCCCTAACGTTTTTCATATTATTCTTTGTGCTACCCTGAATTCTGCACTACCACTACCTAAAAGCCATGAGCACCATTGACAACTGAAACTATCCTGCTAATTCCATTGGTACTTCCCTGTTTTGAGGAACTATCCATCACCAAAGGGAATATGATTTAATAAACGGCATGTTCCTAATTTGGGTCTGCTTGCCACCAGAGAGAGCTCTTCCCCTGAGGTAAGGCATCACCGTGGGTCTGATCCTTTAAAGACAGTTGAGAATATCCGGGCTACGTGAGTTTTTTGCAGAAAGGTCACTGAGTGTAGAAACTGAACTGCCTTCTCATGTGGTGCCTGTGATTCAGGGTTGAGGGACAACACCAGAAGCAAGGGGAGGAAGCTTGCACTTCTGATGCCCGTGTTGAATATGGTTGTGGTGGATAAAAGGGGACTGCAAATTCCATGACTGTCGAGCCAGCATCTTTTACAGGTAGTGAAATGTTTAGTGAAGTATGTTTTTGTTTGTTTTGTTTTGTTTTTAAAAAGCCTTTCAAGCACAGCTTTGGAGCCTAAAGAAAATGTCCGTGCCACTTCAGCTCAGATCTGCATTAACCTTAGCAATAATGTCCCACTTCAGAGGTACGTAAGCATGTGTATAACTTTAAGCACATCAGTATTCTTATTGACTTCTTTGAAGTTAATGCAACCACTTACATGTGCTTAAGTACTTTACTGAGTAAGGGCTCAGAAAAACTTCTACAGGTAAAAAGTGATTCTGCAGCCCAGCTTAAGTCCCAGAAAAGCACTTGATAGTGTAGCGAGCTTTTATTTTATTTTTGGGGTGGGGGGAGAAGGAGATTCATGAATGCTAATGGTAGCAGAGTAAAAGCCCTGGAAATTAATACCAGGGAAGTGGATAGACACACATCCCTGAATACATTTGGTGCTGTTATGGTGCTATGAAATGTTAAACTGCTAAAATGGCCCACTGACTAGTGTAATCACCTTTCAGAGAATATGTGAGAGGCATTTTGTCAGCCAGATGTAAACAAAGACTGTTTGAAATTCGAAACTCATTCAAAGTCATTTTTCTTTGAGTCAGTCCCCCCCCCTCCTTCTCAGTTTGGGGTTTGAAAAGATGCTCTCTTTAAAGGACAAACTATTTGTCATTAAAAAAAAATCTTTAAAAAATCAATAATGAAAACCACTCCACTTTTCCAAGAGTAAAGAAAGTACTCAATAGAAGCAGTATCAAATGAATTAGATACCAAGAATCTTTGGAAAATACTGGCACCATTTCTTACAGTAACATCACGTGACTAGCTAGAGACCAGCAGGCCATGTTGACAATCACACATCTTTTTAACCTATATACAAGACTAAACTGTACACAGTCTCTTACTAATTATCTTACATTGACCTTTCACCCCTAACTCCCAAAGTGCTTTACAAACGGGTGGCATATGACCCCTTATCTGCTCCATGCACAGAATTCCCAGGGAACTCTGTGTGCAGCATGGCTACAGAATTGTGACCTGAGACTGAAAAACAAATTATACATAGTGGTCAATTCATCTACCACTGAAATGCAGGCAGCAGCTGAGGTGAAATTTGGCAACTGTTTAACATGCCCAGTAGCACCATACTGCAGTGAGGGACTACCCTTTTCCCACTGAAACTGTATGGGGAATTTAGTTATGCAGAATGTAAAAATGGTAACTAGCCAGGGTGGAATTCGGCTAGGACACTTCGATTAAACACTATTATACTTATGGACAATCCAGTGGTATCTGTTATGATCACATGTTATCAGGGCCTCAGTTTTACATCTTAGTGTTGAAAAAGAGAAGGGGGGGAGAGCACCTCCAGCAGCACACTGGCCCCTAACCCCATTCAGTGGCATTGATATTAAATTATCTCAAAGGGGAAAGTGCTGCTAATTGGCTCACCAGTATTATCTCTACATAGATAACCTAAGTGCTGCATAGTTGTGGTTCACCAACTATTTCAAACCAGTGTGCCACTTAATGTTTACTCTCTACCCATTTCACAGATGGAGATTTGAGGCACAGAGAGAGTAAGGTCATGTCTACACTTCAGTGAAAAGTGGGATTCAGCATGATGCCTGGCACACTCAAGATTAATCCAGCTAGCATGGCTAAAAATACCAGTGAAAATGTGGCAGCAGAGCCTTCAGCGTGGACTAGCAATGCAAATATATACCCAGGGCCACAATCTACTTCCACAACCAGTGCTGATGTCCATGCTACCGAGTCTGTTTTCAGCATTGCTAGCTACATTAAAGCCAGTGCAGGATGCCAACCCATGCTGCCATCACACCTTCCATTGCAGTATAAACATGCCCTAAGAGACTTAATCAAAACGGTACAGGAAGCCCCTCGCAGAGCGGGGAGTTGGACCTAGAGCTCCTGAGTCCCAGTCCAATAACCTTAGTGAGAAGGCCATCTCTCCTGCAGGCCCTCCAGGAAGGGCTCTGGACCAGGGCTGACAGTAGTTCGACTGCCGCCAGTTAAGGGCTTCTTCCCGCTAGCCTTTCCAAGCTAATCATCCACTTTTGCTTAAGTCAGGACTGTGGTATCAGGCCCTAAACCTTAAGATTTTGGGGAAATGAGTTGTGTATTATCCCTGACTCATAAACAAATGAAAGAGAAATCTGAGGCTGGCAATTACATAGTTTCCCATGCAGCCTACCTCATATTTAGCTTCTTTATTAGCTGTTGTTTCTAATTTCTTTAAGGGAGCAGGAAGCCTGTTTGAGCCACAGTTAGTAAACTGTCTTTACAGAAATAAGGAAACTGTTAAAAGGGAGTAGCTGCTACATTATGCGGGTTACTTAATTGTCTTAATCGAAAATATATGAATAAAAATAGACCTCAGACTTCCTCTCCTTTCTTTCTTTTTCCAAACTGAAAAAGATCCAAGGCCATAATAAAACCAATGGCTGTTTATAGGCTGGGGAAGGGAGGGGAGAACAGAACAAGGCTTTTTACTCTTCATCTTTAGGGTGTCATAAGGCAATCAGCTTGGCACAGTCCGGTACTCTTCACCTGGGGCCATGGGTTTGCTGGCCTTTGCCGGGTGTTATGTATCCGACAATACTATTATTTCAAATAGGAGAGACGCTCCATTGTGTTTGCTTTAGGGGAGTGAACAGGGGCTGGAAGTTCGTTGATATTTTACTGTCAGAGTATTTCAAAAGCGGTTTAAATACGTGTGTGCACAGGCTGCAGGACAGGCTCATAAAAGCAGGCCCATATAATCAAGGGGGGAAATTGACATATTTGGTTTCCTTCCTCTGTCCCCCTCCCCCTCAGCTTTCCAAGCTGGGGTTCTACATTGCTTTGCAGTGAGCTGCTGTGTTTGATTCCAGGGCAAACAGAGGTGCTGGGAGGGAGTGGAGATTTGGCAACTGGGAAGGGCACCAGTCAAGGAGCCAGAAGACCAAGCATCTCCAGAGCGGCCTGCTCCTAGGATCTGCGTGCCCTGAGCGCAGAGTCCCGCAGCTCCAGAGCTGCCTGGGTGCACTGCAGAGCAGACACAGTGCTAGCGCTGGGGGATCACACGATGGCTGGCTCCCCGTCGTGCAGGCACATGGAGCCTTGCGGGGAGGGAAGGAGAGGAAGTCGGTGATCTATTTTTAGTCGTGCGACTGGTTTGCAAATATTTATTTGTACGCGGTAATGCACAAGGCAGACGGCACAAGCCCGAGCAGCTCCGCGCCCGAAGATCTCTGACTCCCGCCCAGCGAGCCCAGCTCTCGGCTGCCGGGGACCCGAGCCTGCCGGGCTCGCTGGGCACTTGGCTCACCACCCGCGCTCTGGCTTGGCCCCGCGGGGCGCTCCCGGCCTCCACGCGGGCTGAGGGGAGCCCCCTGCACCGCAGTCTGCTTGTAGCTAATTCCTGCTGGGGCAGGGGGAGAAGCTTCCACTGCCGGGGGGCTCCGGGTTGACTTTAGGGGCCTGCCAACGGCGAGGGACCCAGGGAGCTGCCAACAGGTTCCCGCCTCGGGGGGATTCTGGAAGGCGCTGCCAGTCCTTTCCGAGCCCGTCTGCCCGTCAGCAAAGCGGACACCAACACACGCCATAATCCCAAATACCCACCCGCCTCTGTCGCTGGCGGGGGGAGAGGGGCCAACTCCGGCTGGGAGCTGTGTGGATGTGCAGCGGGCGGAGAACTCGGGCTGTGCTCGGAAAGAAGCCAGCGCCGCTGGGCCCGTGCTGGCGTTAAAGGCTCGGTTCAGGTTGCACAGGCTAGTTCCCGGGACAGCGGGCAAACTGCAGGGGCGTCGGAGAGGCCCAAGGTTGAAAAGCGGGATGAGGCCACTGGTTTCTAGGCGTGTGGGGAGGCCAACACCCTGGGTCAGAGGAGCAGGAGTGGGGTTGGTGGCTCCAGGCACGTGGAAACACATAGCACGTAGGCGCCTGGCTCTCCGCGAGACGCATGTCCAGCTCGCCCTTTGCCTGGAGCGGGGGGGGGGGGCAGCGCGGGGCTGGGGAGTCCTGCACGATGCGGGGCTTTCCGCAGCCCCACAAGTGAGCGGCCCCGCCCCAGGCTAGCAGTGCCGTTGCCCTCATGGCCTCATCACGTGCTCCGGGTGGGGGCGGGCGCAGCGCACACTCCGGGCGCACCAATGCCGGACGCGCAACTGCGTTACGCCAGAGGTGACCCGCACCGGGCTGGATTTGCTATAGGCTGTGAGTGAGTGAACAAATGACGTAGACAGCATTGAACAGCGTGGGGGCCCCGGAAGAGGGGGGAGATTCCCGCTCCCCTTGAAGTCACTAGCAAAATCCCCATTGATCCAGGGAGGCAGGAGCTCCTGTGGAATCAACACCCTGTGTGATGGCACCGTTGCCTCCTCCCAGTGGGCCTGGGCCCTCTCTCCGCGGGGTGCAGCGGGGCAGGTCCCCCCGCCCCGGCTAGGGCTAGGCAGCAGGGGGTAGATCCCCCTCTCCGAGCCTGGCTGTGGAGGTGGGGATGGCAGCCGTGCTGGGGAGGTAGCAGGAGGTGGCCGCCGGTTAGCGCAGAGGGCTGGCACAGGGCCCTAGCTGAGGCTGCCAGGAGAGGTCCCTGAGCTGGGAGCTGAGGGTTGGCAGAGAGCTCTCGGCCCTCCCCATTCCTGGTCCTGCCCTGCTGGGCCCTGGGCGCCGCTGTGGAAATCCCAGCAAAGCATCGAACTTCAGCACAAACCTGTTTTCCTCCAGCGAGGCGAACAGGTCTCTCTGATGCCCTGCTACCCAGCCCAGTGCCAGCGGCCAGACAGACTCCCCGGGCCACAAATAGTTTGCCTCCTGCACCGACTGGGTATCTTTAATCCCGGCGAATAAGTGACAAACTGGGCCACTCGCTAGTTGTCCGGGCTGTTCTGACTGACTCGTTTTTACGATTCTCTGCAACTGGCCTTGAAACCACTCGGGGGGACATGGCCCCGTAACAGGCTGGGCGCTGACTCCTCCGTCGGGAGAGGGCGTTTTGACTTATTGGGTGGGGCGGCGGGCTTGTCACCCTTGCGCGCCTGCGAAGTCCTGTCCTTTTGAAAGGCATCTGGGTTCAAAATCAGTGATAACAAAGGCGAGGCCGGATGAAATGAACTGGAGTCTGGCTCCTCTGGCCCGCGGGGATTCTGTCCCCTTTAACGAAGTCCGAGTATTAAAATCTGAGCATTGGGAAACTCTGCTAAAAGAGACCTGGGGTAACTCACCCACGATCAGTGGCTGAAAATCCCGATCCATCCCGCTGCAGACCTCACTGAAGCAAGACTCAGTCTCTTGCCTGAGCAAAGACTGCAGGATGGGGCTGATAGAAACGAACGACCCCTGGGCGTGGGGCGCAGGCAGCCAGGGTCTGATTCATTATAGGACACAGCGCGGGCCCACGCAGTGTGGTTGCCTCTCCCTTTTGTTCAGGCTGCCCTGAGCTGTTTGCGATCACTAGGATGCAGCATCTATCTTGGCGGTCAGATTCCGAGCCCTTACAATGACTATAATGACCTGCGCAGACATTGGAGCACCAAAATGTGTCCCTTGCAACTGTGCTGTCAGGCCCAGGTGTGAGTTGCGCTGAAGCACCGGAAATCCATGACGTGGGTGTACTTGTTTCAGACCCGTGCCTGTCGCTCTTGGCTGCACATTTCGAATGGAAAACTGGAATTTTTAAAGTCCTGATTCTTCTGTCACGCTGGTGTGAGGGCAACAGAGTCTGACCAGGGTAAAACTGCTGTGAAAGGAGAATTGGTCCCAGGACATGTCTGTGTCGCTGCCCCCTATCCTACTCGCATAGAAATCAGTGGCAAACATCGCGCGGACTTTATAAGAGCAGGATCGAGTCCCATAATATGGGCTTCAAAATCTTTCTTTGGCTGTGTAGAGATAGTGATAGCTGAAGTATGGATTTGTTAGAGGAGCACGCACGTGTACTGTCCTTCGTGGGTCTGTGTTGATTTCAGTATCAACGCAGAACGTGTAAATAAGTTAGCAACAGTGTCCCTTCCGCATGCGACCAGGCTCTGCAACATTTCCTAGGTTCCGGCATAGTAGCACAGCTCAGGTTCTGAACGCTGATACAAACTGACCAAGGGCAGACAAGGTCCTGAATTCCGATTGGAGTTTGGTCTGGATAAGGAGAGCAGGATCGGAGCACCCCAGCCAGGAAATTAATGACTCGTCTAAACCTTTGCAGGGGCAATGGGACAGTAGCTTCAGTTAAGAACAGCGCCTTTTTGGTCACTCGGTGTCATAGTCTCCATTGTGTCGCGTTACGTTTAATATGTTTATTTTTGTTTATGAAATGTAAATAAATATAAGGCATAACGAGTTATCAAACGCATGATGCTGCTGTTGAAACGGAATTAAACATTTATTTAAACATCTTTTGGAGTTGTTCCAGTCTCTAACCAATACACCAGACTACTTCCAAAGAGTGTAACGAGGCACTGCAAAACTTTTACAAAGAAAGTTGTATCCCCTACATAATATTGTCTGCGTGTATTTTTGAACCTGCCCACTACACCCACTAACGATCCCAGCCAGCTGATTGAAGTGGAGTTACTATCTATGTGTAGCAAGCAATTTAAAAAGTGTAACATCCTGGGGGTTGTCTTTTTTTGAGATTTGAGACGTTGAAATACGCTCCGATTCCTCTGAAGAGAAGGGGTGAAACTGATTAGAAATAGACTGACATATCTGGACAAACCAACTGATAAATGAAGAGAAGTCTATCTTCGTTGTGAAGTGACTGAGGCGCTATGAAAATACGGGAGCTGTTGTTGTTTACATCTGGCAATGGCAAAACTCAATGTGTGCGAAGATCTTCCCAGGGAGAGAATAATACGTGCAAAGAACTGTAGAAGCCACAAATTGTTGCACAGATGAATAGTCTGTCAATAGGGCCATAACATCCTTATTTATGCTAAAGCATGTGACACACAATCTCAAAATGTGGTAGCTCCAAGTTACCACCTCTTTATCACTTATACGAGCTAATAGGTGAGGTGACTTTTACCTTCTTTGCTTTGAAGGAGGCACAAAGGAGCAGACAGGTAATTCCATGCTGCTAATTGTTATGATGTGATGGGCAGGGAAAGCTAAGGAGCCTGAAGGGCTGGAGGAAACATAGAGCAACTGAATGTGGAGTTTAGCTCCGAACGACCAATTAAGATCTCATTAATTTTGTAAATGTGGCTGGATATATTCTAGCAACTGTGACGACTGGAAAGCTGTCACCTAATCGACCCGGGGGTGAATTGATTTGTCGGTGTGATATAATGTTCTTTTAATCAGTTCTATCGATCCGCATCTGCTTTCCTCTATCTTTCTCTTTGTTAATAGGATTAAATCGTTCATTAACTTCAGTACTTTAAAAAAAACAAACAAACCAAGCAGTTGGGTATTGTCTGTTTAGGGACGTTAGATGAGAAGGTCGAGATGCTCATTACTGGGCGCCTCTCTGAATTCTAATCCTGGCGTGGGGAGATGGGGCGTTATTAATAACTGAGCGCTCAGCACTTAATTTTCACAGCTCCTCCAATAAATTTGCAAGTCCCCCCCCCCTTGGATAAAACTCATCAGATTCCAACCTTAAGGCTAAAAAAAGTGTTTCATACACAAAACTATCGGAGTATTTACAGATAGTTGTGAATGTCAAATACTCCGGCGTGCTGACAAAGCGCAGAGATCCTGCAGAGTTTCGCCTCTGGAGCGACATGGGACCCCCTCCTTTGGGCACGGGGCGCCCTCAGCGCTACAGCGGGACAGCAAACAGCAGCTCGGGCGGAGGATGGATTCTTTCCTTTTGCTCCAACAGGAGCCCAGCTCAGACAGGGATGAGATGGAAAGGCTGAGCCGCAAATTGCGCTGCAGAAACCTACGTGGAATAGCATTGAGTTGTAGCGAGAGCTACAGTTCCTGCCAGCGTATGTCAGTGAGACAAACTAGCGGGTTAGGGCATCGATTCCCTGAGATGAAACAGACCAAGCCCGCGGTTGACCTGGGTCTTGAAGTGTTCGGCAAGTGACTAATATTTCTACACGGCACGTTTCAGAATCTGAAATTGGGCTAAAGCTCGCTGGCTGTTTTTGAGAATGATCTTCCTCTTCTAAAGGAAAGTGAAAAACGCAGCGGGTCCGACGGGAGCCTAATGCGGATCCCAGTTTGTCTGGTACGATAGGGGATTCTGTTCCACCATCCTACGGAGTATCTCTCCGTGTGTGTGCACACAGAACATGACACTAAAGGCGTGTGTATACGTACACACACATAAGCCATTATCTATAAAAAAAACCAAACCCCAATGCAACCACACAAACCAGGAGACAGTGCGAGGTTTCAGGTTAGTGGACGAAAAGGAAACTGACTCCTAGGCTTTACCTCTCAATTGAATAACACTGAGTAGTGCCCCAAACTATCGAGGGATCAAAGTGGCCTCTGCTCGGGGGAAGCTGGAACTGCCTCAGTGAACTCCCCTCTCCTGCTCCCTGTAAACCCTAATCGGAGGCAGGTCCGCTGAGTGGGGAAAACAAGGCTATTTCGCCATGCCTAGCCCGGGCAGAACATGAGTTCCGGGCCATTGTCCAGCCGCGGAGATTTGCAGGAGGGTGCCCAGCCCTCGTTTGTAGTCACCTCAGCTTCAGATTTAAATACCTCGGGGTCAGATCTTGCCGGCTTTACTCTCACTGCGGCTTGCAGTAATGCCAGCAAGATTTGACCCCTTCTCTGGAAGGTGGCTTGGACGCCTCGCTTCTTCAGGTTCACCTAGAAACTTTGAGCTGTTTCAAAGTCTGGGTTCTCGTGATACACCGCGACACCCGAGACTCGACCATGGGGCTCGAGGAAATGTTTGGACATTCATTAAGTTGCAGGGCAAATGAGAATGTTTATTTGATGAGCTTCTTGCCTGCATGTGCCTCCCTGCTCCTGGCGTCACGTTGCTGAATGGAAACCCTGAACGTTTCACGCTGCACTTGTCTAGGGTTTCTTATAATGACAAATTAAAAACACAGTTCTGTTTAAAATAATTTAAAAAGGGTGGGGGGAGAGGTGGGAAGCAGACTGCAGGGCCGGGTGGAATAAGGAAAAACAAAAACTGTCGAGGGAGCTGAATATTTCTCATCTAATACGATCCCTGGGTGTGAAGAACCGAGTGTTTCTTGCAAACTGGAGTGTTGATCCAGGAGACAGGCGTATGAAAAGCCCGATTATCTGAAGCACGGCTTACTGAAAAGGATAACCAGGCTTTCTCCGCGTTACCACATCCTCTCATCCAAACAGATTTCCTCTCGAGGCCTCTCTCTTTGTGCGACACAAAGCAAAGTTCATTTCGCTAGACACCTACTTCTGTAAAAGGGGCAATTACCTGGTCAGCTCAATGGCAGAGCAATCAAGAGTTCCACAACGCTTCCAGTCTCATTAGGTTTGTTATAAATGGGGAGCGTCGGTCTTCGGGACCGGCAGTGTGTAAGCGCTGATTCTGTTTGACTTTCTAAATGGAAGTGCCTTGATTGGGCCCAAACCCTTGCAGGAGATATAACTGCTTTAATTGAACCTGCTGTAAACAGACAAATCACATCTCGCACCACAAACCAGGACTCTGATGGGGCTCCCTTATCTGGCCATGGGCAGCCCTGAGACCTAGGAGAAAAATAACTAAAACCCAAACCTGTCTAAATCCAAATGAAAGTACTGTACGTTGGAGCGCGGTGTGTTTTGCAGGACAGAGGAGGGCCGCAGTTAGCCCATTCTTGCTAAATACAGAGAATCAGCATGTTCTCTGCAATCAGTATCTTTAGTATCTAAACGTTTGTACTGAGCATTAACTAACCCTTCTCCTATAGCTTCTCTGCTGTTGTACCTGTAAGGGAAAACATGCAATACGGCAATCGAGTGGAACCATGATTTGTGTTATTGTGTGGTTGTGGTCTTTTAGTTTTAGTTGTCTAAAACTTGCCTGGGTTGTACAGAAGTGCAATCGAGCCCAGTTCCCTGGAACTATTAAGCTATCCATCAACAAGGGAGATTGTTTTTCAGTCTTACAATTCAATAAAACCCTCTAATATTTATCTTAACTTGAAATTCCCTAACAAGCCTTCTGTGTATATTCAGGTCTGCAAGGTTAGCTATTTGCATGGAAATATACAAATACAGGGCTCGATCCTTCCGTCTCTGAGCGCCCCAAACTCCCTCTGCGTTGAATTCTCCAAGCCTGGCCCAGGCAGCACGCCCTTTGGATTTAACTGAGATCTTTGGGGGTCGAAATGTACATTTTAAGCTGCATTTTAAGTTTCTAATTTCTCCTTATTGTTCAGATCCCTCAGTTTTCTAGCAATATTGTCCGTGTTATGTCTGAGGAATTTATGAAGGAATCGCTAGGAACTAAGGGAGTTCAGGTCTAATTGCTGCCGATTGTTATAAAACTGAAGGATCCAAAGGATGTTTTTCTGGTTGTTTTATTTGTTCAGGGGTATATGGAAGGATCGGAGTGTTTTTGTTTTGTTTGTTTGTAGGGGAAGGGAAAGCTTGGGTCTAGACGAAAAACGGAAACCGCATCCTGCAGGAAGGCGAATGGTTTTTTTTACTCCATAGTTTGAATTGATAATTAAATTCGCCCGCTGCAATAAGCCGCTTTTGAGCTGGGACGCGCTTGGGTGCGGAGGAAGGGATAGAAGTGGGAGAGATTAATGCTATTTTTGAAGGTTATGGGGATGGTGTTTTGATGACGGGTTTGTCTTCTCAATCGCTGGATGTTTTCCATGTAAATTTGGTCTTTGGCTGCTGCAGAAACTTTGAGAAACTTTGAGAAAGTGCTGCTTTCCACGTGGGTTGAAAATGATCGTCCCTTTACTTTAGGAACAGAGAGAGAGAGAAAACCCCCCCCCACCACCGCTCACTTTTTTTACGCAGATCATTACAGAAAGATAAAACACAGAGAGCAGCCATTAAAATGAGCAATGCCTCTGGGGTTCAAGTGCTCAGCATTGAACACTTAAAATGTCTTGGTGAGACCTTAGTGTCTAACCCCCTCGCCGAATAAATATAATAGTCACGTGAGACAACTAGTAAAGAACAATATTCTCCCCTGTGAAACCATCACCCTTGTAAACGCGTTTGGGGTAACAATGCAGATCTGAGGCTCACTTCTGCGTTCATGTACGTATTTTTGTTTTGCGATTCCTTACGGTATCTGTTAGCTGTAGATCATGGTCATGTGATAGAGAAACGATATTCATTTCGTTGTGTCGATATAGTTTACATTCGAAACGGCAGCTCTTCGCATCGCCTATATCTAGATGAATTGCATTTGAATTCCCGTGGTTTAGTAGCAGGGAGTTTAAAAGATGTGGTGTTTCGATTGCATTTGTCACGAGTACTGGTTACATAACTTTTATTTTATCGCATGAAATAATTTCTCCCTAAACAAAATAAAAACAGTGCAACTTGTCAGGAAATTATATATATTATCTGTCACCTTAAATGAGAAAAATCGCTGCTTTACCATCCATTTTTATCATTTTAAACCCACACACATTTATAAAAGAAGCCACATATGACACACTAATGAAGACAAGCTTCCTAACTATAGCATTGATAAAAAAATTGACTAGCATGAAAATATCATAAAGCAAATATTAATATTTCGGAAATAGGCACGCTATTTAAAAGTGTAAATAACATTTAAATATAATTTACATAATAGAGTCATAGAAAATAATTCTTAATAGTAATGAAAAACGAAACAGTTTGAACACATTTAATCTTTGTACAATGTAAAATATAGCTATCTCAGAAAATGTAAATCATTACTTTTCCCATTCGACTCTTACACAATACACTTATTACTAAATAATATTTATATTTTAAAGCTAAACGAAACTTGGCTTTTCAAACACGTTTGTGCTTTTGCTGTTAAGTTACTGAGAATCCATCAGCACGTGAACATTGTGACAGATTACTTTTTTTTTTTAAATAAGTGACATGCCAAAGTCAGGAAAAGGCGCGCTCTCTCATTCTTAGATGTCATTGAAATCACGGGAGTTTTGTTATTGATTGAACCGGAGCAGACTCAGGCCTGGAAAGTCGCATGTTGGCCTATCTACAAAATCACATTTTTTTTTCAACTAGCATTTTAGCGAGCGTTGCTACGAGCGATGTTATTTCTACTTATGAAATCCCCGGCCAGTTTTTTCGTATGCATTTGTTCTGGGTAAAAATTGTATTTGCATCAGTAGTTCCAGCTGTATAATACATTTGTTCCAGTTGTACAGTACAAATCCACAGTTCCCGCTCCATGCAATTAAGGTTAGCAGCACATTTTTTATCATAAAGACCTCAGGAGGCGGAATGTGGAGGATTCGGGGGCAGCGTTTGCTGAGAAATGGCCTTCATGAAAACGATCTGTTTAAAGATCTGACGCCTTTAAGGGTCTTTAGGTCTTTTTAAAATCCTCGCGGTACAAATTAGACTACCACTCCTCCCCCTCAAAACCAAAAACCCGGCCATAGGAAGGTAGACTTTAATGTTCGCATTTGCATTCTGTAATGCAGAACAGCCAGCCAACGTCTCAGCAACCAGTTTATATAGCTGGACAAGGCCAAAGGCGGAGGGTCACCTTTCTACCCAGCATTTTAGCCAGGTCTGAAACGCCCTGTAGTTTTGATCTTTAGTGCTAAGTAAGCATATTCAGTGCTCCCAGAAACTGCTGTCAATGCCTGTCTCTGTTCCGCCTGACTGCTGGATTAATTGTTTGTGCTGGTACATTGAATTTAAAGGCTCAATGAATATAGTTGGCTAGAAAATCCTGCAAGTGAGATTGTCCCATCTTGGGCTGCTAGGAGTGAAAGGAGGCTGAAGGCAGAGCTGCTCTTTAAATCTGCTCCCACCGCCAGTTCTACGTTCTGTGCGCGAAGCAGTTTCTAGCCCGGTGCTGATCCCATGACTGTGAAGAGTAAGAGTTGCTCGAAGGGGAGGGAAACGTTGGGGCTTTACTAGCTCACCCCTCTTCCAGCCATGCTAGCTTGCGGTGCGTGTTGTTCCGTCTCCACTGGTTAAACCTGCCCGCCGTGTGAGTGATCGCTTTGTAATTCTGGGGATTGCCGAGTGCCAGGGAACACGGGACCAGCTCTGGAAACGGGCAACGTTCAAGGGGCTCTCGGGTTGAGGCAGGGCTTGCTCCTGAGAATCAGCCCCCCCCCCCAAGAATCAGGAAGGAATGGTAGGGGAGAAAAATACAATCATGCACCAGGTTCCTTCCTACCTGCCCCAGGTTTCCTCTCCCCGCCCCCCACTCCCTTACACCTCTCGCAATGTTTCCCTTCTCCGCAGCACAGTGAAACCAAGAGGCGCGCTCCAAGAAGGGGAGGGCGGGTGTCCACTTCAATGCACTCTCCAGTCATTATAACGGGGCTGTAGGGTCACCAACACCAGCCCTGGCTGCCCTCTTCCCCGTGAGGTGCCCCGGGGGTGCGTGTTGGACGGACTCTGCCCTTGGGAAGAGAGGAACGACGCGGAGAGGGGAAACAAGCAGCACGGGGGGGGGCTCACTCGATCGCAGGTCCGATCGCGCTCGGGGCAGCCCCCCTCGGGCGTCTCCGCAGCACTGATTCCCCGGAGGGGCTGAGGCTGGCCGTCCCCCGGGGCACCGGTCCCTTGACAGCGCGAGGCGGCCGGCTCCTGGCCTTGAGTTTCCCCCAGCGGCCCGCGCGGTGGCGCTGTTTGAAGCAGCCTCGGGGCTGCTCCGCGTGGGGGCCGGGAGCGGCGGCGCTGAGCGCGGGGCCTAGGTGGTCCCGGGCGCTTAGCTGGGCCGGCGACGGAAGCAGGAGCCTCCCTGTGGCCGGTGGCGCTCGCCTGGCCGCGGCGCGGGCTGCTGCAGAGCCGGAGCAGCGAGAGCAGCCCGGGGCAGAGGGAGCTGTACAACTGTGCTGCCGAGGCAGCCTCTCCACTCCCCCTCCCCCGAGTCCATAGGCCACCCCTCCCCTTTTCTGGGGGCCCCGCTGCACACGCTGGCACAGCTGTGCCTCTGGGGGAAGAAGGAAAAGGTGAGGCGCCAGGAGCACCGAGCTTCCTTGTTTTGTTTCTGGTCCAGAGGGGACCTGGCTCCAGGCCGGTCAATCACACCCGCCTTGCTTTCCTGCATTAAATCCCGGCCAGGCCAGGTGGGCCCAGCTAGAGTCCAGCCCCAAGCCCCAGGCATCCCTCAAATCCCAGCCCCAGAACCTGAGCGCCTTCCCCCCAACATCTCGGCCCCGACCTCCTTTTCCCCAGGCGACTTACCTGGATCACCCCTCTTCCCCCTACTCTTCTTTTCCCTTCCTTCCCTTCTCACCCTCCTCCATCCGCACTTTCCCCTTCCCCTGGTCCCAGTCCCCCCCGTCTCTTACTCCCTTCCCCGATCCCCCACTCTTTTGCCAGCTTCCCTACCTCTTGTTCCGGGCCCTCACTTCCCAATTCCCGCACCAGACTTTTCCAGTCCCCAAATTGCCTCCAGATTGAGATAAAGGCGAGAGAGGGAAGCGCCCTACAGCTCTGGAGACGAGGCGAGCTTTGTTTCCCTTAACTTGCGTGGTTCGCATTTTTGCCTTAACTGTTGCCACCAGCGAATGAGTTTTAAGCACATTTGTTCTCTCGCGCTCGGTGGTTTCTTGCTTCTCCCCTTTGTTCTCCAGCAAACACAGCCCGTTCTCTCCCTCCGACCCCTGGCAAGGTTTTGGCCAAGGCTCGCAGCCTGCCATTACCCCTAGCGGAGTGCAATGTAGCCGCCCCAGGCTCTCAGCCCCGAAGGACCTTCCTAGGTGCTCTGAGCATGAACAGTTCATGTGCACGATTAGCCGTCGCTGGCTTCGTGGCCTTTCCGTGCGCTCCGCTAGTGGTTTCCCTTGGCGGGTGGAGGTTTGGGCCTCTCCGGGCCTTTTGCCCTCCGCTGATTTAGCCACCGAGAAAGAAACTAACCGCTCCCCTTTCCACCCCAGCAACAGCCGGTGCATTTCAAGCGCTGTTGGCTCCCCTTCTGCACAGCCCCTTTGCCCCGGGAGCGCCGCTGAGATGCAGAGACAGGCCCTGGCTTCCGGCACTCAAGCGGCGGAGTAAATAGAAAACGAAATACCCGCTGCTTCTCCAGGGCAGGGCTACCCCCCTGTTGCTTGCAGCCTGGCCGCCGGCTGCAGGGAGCCAGGCGCTTCCAAGTCCGGTAGCAGGCGTTAGAGGACTTCGAGCTCACAGCACCCACGGGAAGCCAGGGGGGAGATGGGGGCACAAGGCAGGGTCAGGGCAGCAAGGGCCTCTAGGAAGAAAAAGAAAAATAGGGAAGGTGAGGAAAGGAGCTAGATACCGAGAGACATAGGCAGCTCCTGGAGGAAAGAGGGAAAGAAGGAAATCGTATTGTTTAGGAGTAATTTGTCATTAGATTGCGGGGGCGAATTTGTGAAGACCAGGACTATTTCCCACTCTGATCCCAGACGGAGACAACATTTCAAATGTCGCAAACTCCGCGCAACGGAGCGCAGCAGATGAACATCAGCGAAAGGAAGCGCAATATTTGTCCCGGAAAATCTGCAAAAACACCGCCGCCTTTGGCTCTTTGCGCTTTTTGAAGGTTGGACAACCCTGGAACTTGAAATCGCGTGTTGGCTGGAAAAGTGACAGTTAATTAAAAACAAACCTTTCCACCGAGATTTGTATTCGGAAAATTATTTGGCAATACACCACCCGAGGATTAAAAAAACTAAAATAAGGAAGATTGTCACACGCTAATAAGCGCATCCATTTTGCATTCACCAGAATAGGTCCAAACAGAAAAACCCTGGTATTTCAATTTGTTCTAAATGACGAAAAAGCAGAGGTTATTAATAAAAAAAAAACAGCTTGTTTTTTTATATTAAAAAATGCGCTGGAAAGTAATCGCTTCCCCTCCCTCAGTTGAAATAAAGACGTGAACATTTTGTACTGGAAAAAGCATATGTAATTTGAAACAGAAAAGGCCTTTATTGGGAAATATTCTGTAAAAGAAAAATAAACATCATGTATCTCAAAATCTCCTATAAATCTGTTTGAATAAAATAAAGTTTAAGAAACAGAAATTACTAACCAGCAGAATTTAAGTAATCGGTTCAGTTTTGCGTGTCTTTAATAATAATCCTCTCAGTTTCCCGTATCACAATTATTACCACTCAATAATGCAAAGTTTAAGTAATTTTATATATAGAAAACAAGTTTGCAGCTCTTGTTCTCCATTTAACGTACAAATGCAAAAAATAAATAAAAAAACAACCAACCGCCCCTCCGCCCCCCCCAAAAACAAAAAAACCCCACAAACCCATAGAAGAAAAGAGGTGCAATGGATTAATTGAAAATAAAGCAATTGCAACGTGTATATTTAATTGGATGCATTATTCAGCTCCCCCACTGAGTGGTTTAATAATTTAGAATCAATAGTTTCCCTAAAAACTTTATAAAATATTTACAAATAATAAAATATTAATCGATTAACAAGCCAGGAGCTTTACTTTTATAGGAGCTTTACTAGAGTCCTGTAATCATGCTGTTGACACAAGTCTCTGATGTTAACGAAAGGATCATTGACAAAATGTAAATGAAGATCTTCAGACAGTGGTGTTTATAAAATAGCTCATTAATGAGCTTGGATTGACTCTGTCCATCCACATCATCAGATATAATAATAGTGACGAATCAGACAGAGAAGATCCTGGCTAAACCATTGGTATTTTTTTCCAGAAGTACTGAAGTCTTAAATCACCAATTCTTCTAACTTTCTGGCCATTGATCCGAAGGAATTCGTAGTTGAACATCAAAGGTAAGAATAAATCAACATTATTTAATTATTCAATAGTTGGTAGAAAATACGAACTTCCATATATAACCCACAACAGCATGTTACGCAGTTTATTTTGTCAAGTTACACTAGAGTACTGAAAAAAGTTTGCTCTTCGAACTTCCAGGATTCTTTTCTTTCTTTTTTTTTCTTTTCTTTTCCAAACCTGTAATCTTTCAAATACAAAATCTGGCTGACATACTTCAGCTACTTTGCATTAAACTCCTCCAAAGTCTGCATTTTTTCAGCTGCATTGGCTTTCAGTCCTTCTCAAACAACTCATGCAAATTGCCCGAGCGGGTCGTTGCTCCGTGCCTGGTGGAGAATTCTCGCCCCACACGCCACCCTCCCTACCTTTTGCTGGCAGGAGCCTCTAGTTCTGGGTCCCACAAAGTTCAACCGGAGTTACGACCCCCGCCCCCACCCCTTCCATTTCTTCCTGACCCGGGGGCAGAGATTACACCCGGTCGAGACGCCTCGTAGCCACGCGGCGAGAAATCGCTGTTCCACCCCCTCCCCTACATGGGGCAGGAGCCCGTCCAGCTGCTGCCTTTTCCGGGGGGGCAGAATCCTGCTGCTGCACCGGGATTGAGAGTGGGGTTGATCTGGAATGAAGCGAGTTTCTCTCTTACCCTGGTCAGAGCTCCGCCGCGTCTCACAGGCTCCCAGCCCCACTTCCTTGTACGGCCCGAAGCCCTTAGAGAGACACGACCACTCCGCAACCTATTAACATCGTCCGGAGGAAAAGCAATAGCAGCCGCAGCTCAGCTACCACCGCCAGGCTGCAAGCTCCACGCAGCCCAAATCCCCAAAGAAACTGCATTGCTGGTGCTCTACTTCCAAAAGACGTTAATATGTAGACTACCGGCAGGGATTACAAATATGGTGGCGACGGGGCTGGGAGCTGCTGCTATTGCTTCTTTCTACCAAGTTAAGATAATAGGATGGGTGTGAAGCTATTAGTGCTGCTAGTTCTTATTCTCACCTCCAAATAATGTGACCCTCCCGCCCCCATGAGGGACTGCAACATTGGTGGCGGGATTGAAAGTTGCTGCTGTTCTTGCGGCTTCTGCTTTTTCTACAAAGCCCGCCGAGATCGCCCTGTGCACGTGTGGGGTGTAGGGGGGAAGGAAAGGAGTTACTCTCCTTTTGCTCCAGGTGATATTCTTGGGGAACAGGAGCGGCTGCTTATTCTTTCCTGCAACCCCCGCTCCTCATCAGGGCTGGGCATAGTGGACGGGGGGTTGCCAGGAGCCAAGAGCTGTTGCTATTCTTGGTTCTTCTTCCCTGTCCCCAAGGCAGTCACTGAACCCCTCTCCCCAAAGGGTCTGTGCCAGGCCAGAGCCAGGGGAGCGTATGTGCTCTGTTCTCCCTGCCCCCGCAGTTAGCTGGGCTCCTTTCCTCTCCCACTCCCAGCCGCAGGCATCCACGAAAGGCCCCCTCCCCCCAATCCTCAGGACTCCAATGTGTCCCCCTTTAACGCGTTTCTACCCCCCTTTTTGACCCTCCGGCGCCACCGTAAAAGCAGGCCCACTTAAGGGGGCTCGGCCGGCCGCAATAGGAGCCGTTGAGCGGGTGGGCGAGTCGGCTGGTGCCTGTCGGAGCGTGAGCTGGGCATGGGGTTCCCGGCCCGCGAGCGGCGGGGACGCCCCGCTGGAGGGGTTGGAATTTCTTCGGTCCACCTTAAAGCGGAGCTGGTGCTGCCGCCGCCTCGGCTGCTGCGGGGCGGCCCCGAGCTGCTCCCGGGCGGGGCAGGGGAGTTGGCGGCGGGGTTCGGGGTTTGCGGGCAGAGCCCCCCCATCCCCGGCCCAGGCAGCGGCGAGGCCGGGAGATCTGAGCGGGCCGGGCCGGCTCCCCCATCCCCTGCAGGCCCGGGACTCTGGGGGCTGCCGCCGGGGATGGGCTGGAGGGGCCCGGCCGGTGGCGCGCTGGCCCCTGCCCCGGAGCCCGGCGCTGGTGGACGGTCGGGGCTGCGGCTGCACCTTGCAGCCGGGGATGGCGGGGAGGCCGCGGCTCCGGCTGCCCCCGGGCTGCATGTGTCCGGCTGCCCCGGGGGTGGTTGGAGCGGGCGGAGGGCGCAACTTCCAGCTCAGGCCGTGCCCGGCAGCGACGCGCCGTGGGCAGGCTGCTCCTGCTGTCACTAGCCGGGCCCCTCGCCCCCCAGCCCCTGGCTCGCAGCCCGGAGCCGCGGACAGACGGGCAGAGCGCCCGGCTCCGGCTCCGCCTCCCCCGGGCTGCCCTTCTCCCCCCGCCCCTAACCCTGCCTCCCCACCCCAGGCGCAGCGCCCGGCTCGCCTGCCTGTGTGCGCGCTCCGGGGGGACGTTCATTATTTATTTATTGGTGTTTAATTTCCTGCCAGGCGGGTCTCCCTCCCTCCCCGCTTCCCCACCCTTCTGCAGGCAGCGGGGCTGGCTGGAGCAGCGGCAGCCTTGGCTGGGAGGGAGGGAGGATGGGTGGGGGGGCAGGTGGGCTGCTTCTCTCCGCGCTGTACCTGAGCTGAGCTTAGCCAGAGACTTTTATTTATTGGGGGAGTGGGGGGAGGGGAGGAAGGCAGGGGCGGGAGGTGGTTGCTATTTTGGATGCAAAGATCTGGGGACAGGAAAACCGCACACACAGAGACACACACACACACACAGACACTGAAACCAAGGACAACCCCAGAAAGGACTCACTTTGCCTTGATGACTCAACGCAACTAATAATCATTTCTCTCCTCTCGCTGTGGCGAGTCCCTCCTGCTCCTCCTGCTGCTGCTGCTGGCAGAGGAGGGAGCGATTGAAAGTGACACATCGGGGGCTGCCGCCTCTTCACCGCGATCACAAGCGCCCGCTTCCCGGCTCCTCCTGCTGCCGCTTCTCCTCCCGCTGCCCGGGATAGCGGCCCCTTTAGACGCGGCCTCCCTCCCCTTCGCCACCCCCTCTCTCCCCCGCGATTGATTTTCTCGGCCGAAGGTGTGAGAAGTCGGGCCTCTCTCTCTCTCCCCCCTCGGAGCCAGTCGCCTCACCTCTTCCCCCCACCCCCGTTCACTCCCCCGGCTGCCCTCTGTGGAAGGGGCTCGGACTCGTGACAGCCAGCGCTGCCCAAGAAGACACCCTGACCCGGGACCTTAAAGCTCGGACTCGAGGAAAAGGAAAAGGGGGGTCAACTGGGTGGGGAGGGGGGAAGGAAGTAGAAAGGAAGAAAACACGAACGTAAAAGGAGGAAACAAGAAAACTTTCCACCCTGGATTCTCTACTTTTGATCCATGGACAGAGCCCAACTCAGCCAACTTACAGACAGACTATAAGCAGTAAGTACAGCAGGAGCGCGCCCACGAACCCCGCGTGGGTGAGCAGCTCGCAGCAGCCTTTGTCGCGAGGAGCGAGCTAGTTTTATTATGGACGGTGTCCGTGAAATCATGACGGCGGTGGTGTTAATTGTGAGAGAAACAGCCCTGGCTGCAGCAATGCCCTGTCCCTCCTTGTGCCTATATGGCTGGGTGGCCGTTCCCAGGAACCCGCCTAGCAGGAGTGGAGCACACAGTTCTTGGGGGTTTCTGGCTTGGTTTGTACTGCGTTGTGTAGTCAAACCTGCCAACCCGATCTCCTTTAAATAGCATGTGGGCACCCCAAAACTGACCTGCCTTGCAAACACTAACGCTAGGTTTGGAGAGCAGGGGTGGGTGGGGGGAGTTTTTAGAGTGAATTTGAACTTGAGTTTGATTTGGCTCAGAGTATCAATGAACGAAGACGCGGCTTGACCCGGGATGTGTTAACGGCACTTTGATCGGAGAAGTGTAATCAAGATACCTGTCGCATGTTATTTTGATAAACTTGCCGACTTTAATGCACGTTTGCCAACATACGTACCAGGTCACATTTGCAGGGAGCCCAGAGCATTTTTAGATCCGGTTGTTATCCTTGCGGTGTTTGCGCACTATTAGTTTGCAGAGTGATCTTCCGAAGAGAGATGATGTCTCCGTATATCGCTGTATTAATTCACAATCGGGGCTTCACATTATGTTGTGTCCGCGTGAATCGGGTTGATTCTGTGCAGGAGTTACTTAACACACCTACCTTTTTCAAAGTACCCAACTTTCTAAACTGACCCACGGGACAGAAATGTAACGTGTAAATGTCTCCGGTAATAACATGGTTTGTGCCACTGAATTTCAAATGAGCGATCAACTCTGGTGAGCCGTTGTGCGTCAGTACTTGTTAGTTACCTGTTCTTCAATCAATGTAGGCAATGTATTAACTACTCGGGTGCAAATACCTGGGTTTCAAGCAGTTTAGCTCTTGCATACTATAGAGAATGAATATGATTCTGAAAGCCGGGGTTTGATCGCTTTATTTGGATGAAGTGAGCGGACAATGATGATTACTATCTCTTGAACTCCCTGATTATGCTCCCTTTACAAACCTCTGAAGTGTATATGTTTCTTTCTCTCTAGGTCCTTGTTCATTTTACTGTGATCTGCCTGTGGGAACTTTGTCTCCAAGTCAAAGTAGCATGGAGCGGAGAAGTGAGAGTCCCTGTCTAAGGGATAGTCCAGACAGAGGGAGCGGCAGCCCTGATGTCAAAGGTCCTCCCCCAGTGAAGGTGGCCAGGCTTGAGCAGAATGGCAGTCCTATGGGAACCCGAGGGAGGCCCAATGGCTCTGTGACCAAATCAGTGGGAGGTAACCATCCAGTAGTATTAATGTATACATAACAGACTGGCAGCTGAATTACAATGGCATAGTGTCAGAGTTCATGTTGATTAAGCTTTCTGTCTGGGTGTAGGATTACAGGAAGTGGATTGCAAATTGTCAGTACCCTACTTGCCCCTCATCAGTAACTAGCAGCCTCATTTACTGTTAAATAGAAAAGTGGTTTATCCAGAAGGTGGCATTTTGTTGGGCATGTTGCCACTCTGTGCGAGGTGTTGGCAGGTTTATGTCACAGCTAGCAGTTTCTAGCTTTTACTGGAAAGCTTTTAGCTGTTAAACTCTATTCCAGTGTTAAAAGGGTGCATGTAAGGGCTTCATTTCATATTGACTCTTTTCACAGAATATTTATTAAAAGGCCTTTTTAGTACCACAGTTAATCCATCACTATATCTACGCCAACTCACAAAAGGCCTGATCCTACCCCTACTGATGAAAAATGGGAACAGGATTGGGACCAAGTACGCCAAGCTTTCTGAATAGGAATTCGTTGTTTGAATACACGTAATTATAAACTGACAGTGAAAGATCACATTAAAATTTGTGTTGCATGACGGCCTTATTTTTACAGGGGAAAATACACTTTTACTCATGCATCAATAGATAGTTATTCGCAAAAGAGAGCATTGGAGACCACTTAACTATAGTTAACAGGATCTTACTAGTGGCTTAAAATATATCATGACATTTATAAATAATAATAATACCCTAATGGTTTTATGAATGAATTCTCATAAATGGAAAAAAACCTGCTCTATTGAATTACAACACATATTACTTGTAGAGTGTATATGCTTTATGGAACTTATATGAACAGTTATAAAATCTTTAGGCAGTTAACCTGTTATGCAGAGGACATAGCAAGACATAAACACATGGTTAGGATCAGTTTGTTTAACATAATTATTACAGATTAATTTTGTAGCTTTGGCACAGTTACTCTCTGTAGAGCTTTAAATTTCATAGTTGCCCTGCTCCCTAGTTGCTATTCAATTTTGTGTTTATGGCATGTTTCAGTGACACGAGTGGCTGCTTTTTTTCAAGCAACTACTTACTCAAGCTAAACTCTCCGATGACCTCTTAAATGTCCTGCTTTTTTCTCTTAATTTTGATGTTGACAAGATTGATATAATGTAACATTACATTTAGAAAAATATCTTTAAAGTTTTGTAGCAGATCAGGTAGTAAGAGAGAAAAATATTTCAAAGCAGGCCATGGACATCTTTATATGTAGTAAGAAATGTAATTATTTAATGTAATGTATGTTTGTGGGTTTGTTTTTTTTAAATCTAGCCCATGATGGATACAAAAATCTAATCAGTTCATAATAGAAAGGGTCAGTACATTTGGAAAAGATACTTTAATATTGTCATTGCATGACTGTGTACTTAATTTAACAGTTTTGTCATTATATGGTTGATTTAAACGTCTTTTCTCAATAGGGTTTCTAATTGCTGAAGTTTGTTGACCGGCTGCAGCTTGTATTTTTCGAATCATAGTGATCTGTATATTTACTTAATGAAGGGTATAAAAGCTCAGCAGTTTCTTGTGCTTTTGATGAATTCATCTCCATTTATTGAACCTCTTATTATTTTTGTTCTTTTAAAGGAGGATGCAAAGGGAGAAATAACTTTACAGTTAAAGACTTGTTGTATTATACCAATTAGAAATTAATAGGAAAATAATTCATTGGCTAACAGTGGGATCCAACTAACTAGTTTTGTCTGAAAATGCTAGAAAGTAAGTATTCTAGCCATAGGTGGCTTTTAGAAGACTGAAGGACCGTGGCTTCATTTTAAAGAAAGGATTTGAACTTGGAACTAAAGTTTTGGAGATCTATTAAAATGCACTTAAAAAAAGGATGACTTCAAACATTTTGGAATATATATGTTGCTTTCTAATTGCAACTGTACTTTGCCAAAGGAAGTTTACATGGTGCTGTGATTATATTGGTGGTTCAGATTGACTCTGGCCTATTGAAGTATGGAGCGTTTCATTCAGTTTAACATGAAGACTTTCCTTTCTGAAGACAAACTTTTAAGAGGTTACATTTTCATTCACTGCTGTCTGGTTTTTTATAAGCTTGATGTAGACTGGAGTGTTTAAAATGTAGGGGAATCATGGTGAATTTTTTCCCTCATGTGTTTTTTAGACAGCTTGCCTGTGTGTCTCATAGTTTGAGTACCATAATACAGTTTACTCATTGGTTCTTGTTCATATTGAAAGCAAGAATAAAATTATTTTTGTCTGAATACTGATCTAGGATCTATAATATTCAATGCTAAAGTAGTTAAGGTGGATTTTTTTTTATAAGATAATGGCACTGTATAAGATTGATTTTTATTTTTTAGAAAAGCTTTCAGGATAAACTAACATATCTATTTTTCAGAGAGATGTTTCCCATTTTCTTTTTAAGATTTGATGTTTATGAACACATTATTTTAACTTTGTGTCCAAGTAATGTATTTTGAATGCAAATAACTGAGTCTGTCGGTTTCAGAAGTTCATATCGCTCCAAATGTACACTGAAATGGTAATAATTTTGTCACTTTAATTGTGACACTCAAATGTTGGCATTTGAAGAGTACTTTTTTAATTTATTAGAGTTTTAGAAAATAATATCCTTTCATGTACAAAACTTGGTGTCTATAAAAATAAGTTAATAAACCACTTTTCCAGTGCTAGTCATAGATGAAGACTCTTCAGAAAAAGCAAACTATATTGAAATGTTGCATAGTGAAATGACTTCCAAGACTTTAGTTGATGTGCTCTTAGTTTGATTTTATTTTGTACGTTTAAAACGTTTTTTGAAAAGTACAAGTTTTTTATAAAGCAATATTTTCAATGTTTTTCTATTTAGAGACAATGTTATTACAATCTTTTTCAGTTCTGTAGAATGTGTTTTTTAAGATTTGAACCCCAGGGCAATAAGGTGCTAACAAATCACATTTTGATTACTCTTATTTTCCCTTCATTTGTTCTACGTAGGTAAACGCTGAAATGTTTTTCTTTTTCTATTATGCCCACTTTTAGTTAAATCTCAAGAATAAGTATTTCTGTACATTTTCATTAAAAATGGAGAAATTTAATTTAAATTATCTAAAGCTATGGCAGGACTGATGACCTGTGGTAACAAGTTTTATAACTTTTAGTGTTTATTACATTTTTTTACAGTGACTTCCCAGAGAAAGAGAGAAATATTAAAGTGCACGGATGTTCCACTTTTCTCACTGAATTTTTCAGTGAGAGTATTTTACATAAAGCGCTGCAAACAGTATATCAGCTCTGCTAGAGAGAAATTTTGCCTTCTGACTTTTTTTGTAGCCGAATGTACATAATTCAAAGGGCCATTATGGCAGCTGTAGTAAACTTGTGTAGGTCACAAAAAGATAAACAAGGCTGTTTTTAATAGGGGATTTTAAAGTTTCTGTACTGTTTATAATGGTGTTTGCTTCAGCTGACGGTATTAGAGTCCAGTTTTGTTTTGCTCTGGCTAGTCCAACACTTTCCAAAATGTTTCACCAGTTATCTAACCAGTCTGTTTTAAAGCATGTATGTAATAAAACACAAGTGCTCAGATGTTCATGACTGGTAGGTTTTTTAGAGGGTCCCTGGGAAAAAAGGCTAATATATCTTTAAAAAACATATGAAGTCTGGGAGAGAATTTAGAGTGTGCAGGAGAACTATGGTGTTGACAGCTTTATATTCCTGTTGGGTAACATTCACTTACTAGAATTGGCGTCCCCTCTCAGTTAGTAATTCACTCCATAAGGATTTTGAAAAAAGAATGATTAATAGCTAGGAAATTCAGATTTGCAAAATTGTTGATTAAGCTTGCAAACCTGTCTGTAAATGGAGCTGTATTTGTATGTGTGTATTTTATTTCTAAGAAGACAGAAAACGAGTTCAGAGTCTGAGTGTAACTTAAAATATTAATATCCTAAATGTGCTATTTAATGCTTCGGTATAGAAGAATTAAATGTAGAACCCAAATAACACAATCAACTTTTAGGCAGGAAGCAATTGTATAATATTTGTTTTTTAAATGAGTTTGAGAGCAGTTTAATAGCAATTATTTTTTTCTTAATTTAACTGTTAAAACATGCAATTTAATTTTATAATATCTGTCTGAAAGAGAACTTTCAAACAGTTGTAACTAAATTACATGAGCAGTACTTAAATCTACCATATGGAAGATACAAATATAAAAAATCTTCTTGATGCAGTGCATTCTTCTATGGGTGTTCCTGATAATTTTATACTGCTGATTGTTCTCAGCTTTTTAACATTAAAGATTAAAAATATTTTGATCTTCATAGGTACATTTCAGAAATCTGTTTTAATATCTCTCTCAACAGAGAGAAATGCCAATCAAGTGTGGTAAAAGTACTGTCTATCAAAATCAGTGTCTTACAGCTAGTTTTACAAAAGAATACTAGTTAATCTTTGTTATCCTATATCTGTTTCAAGGATATAAATACTTTGTTGCAGGGGGGTGGGGGGAATCCATTATTATACAGACTCATGCATGCAGATTGATCACATTTGATATTATATTCTAAATTGTTAGGCTATCATTTAGAGCTGAATTTTACCTACAATAACTGTTAACATGTTTTAATTGTCTGCATAGAGAATGTTCCTTATAAATAGATCAGGTAAAATAAAGCAATAGGTTTTAGATGTTGTTCAAATCTAGGTGAAGAATATCTTAATACTGTCTGAAAAAGATATTTTTGCTATTTGAAAGGGCTGTGCATGTCTAGGTATTGAAGTTATGAAAGCCGCAAAGCCTTATTAGCTTGGGAATTGGCAATGCACTGTAGTCTATCTTATACCATGTATGCAATATAGTCCGAAAACACTACATTTTCTTTTGCTTTAATTCAGTATCAATTAAAGTAGAAAGCAGATTCTTAGTTTTATGCATTAATAGTATATCACTAGGAAAAAAACCCCTCATCTAATTTAAATAAGGAAAAGGGGACACTGGTATCTCCTTGTAATGGAGATGTAGACTGATTAATTGTTAGAAATGAGCTGCTTTTTGTGTTGAAAAAGATTATTTTTCTTTCCTGATCATAGCTGATATCTTAAAGAGAATAAACGTAACAGTCACTCTTCTGGGGTCATCTAGTGTATCATCTGTATTTTTGCTGAGGTAGAAAAATAGCCCTTCTCTGTTTTCAATACTTGGTCTGTTATTAAACTAAAGATACAGTTGGTTAAAATATATATGCAATTGAACATATGCATTAAACAGAATATAGGGTATCCACCCATTCGGTGACCTAGGCATAATTTGATGGTTAGTGTAATTTTGGAACTCTAAGTTCCAACTACAGAAAGCCACTGACCATTATGTATTTGAGACTTGAAGATTAGCTGTAATAAGATTTCCCCCCCCACACAACTGTGAAGCGGTAGCTATAGGCATCTTTTTTCCCCCTCCTCACAGTAAATTGCTAGATGCCATTATCTTCATCATGAACCAAAGAAAAGAAAAGGGACCAACATCTTTGAGAAATTAAATGTTAATTCTTCTTTCTCTCTGTAAACAGTGCTTTTGCTGTACTTATAGGACAGAACAGATTTACTGTCAATTATTTACAGGACATTTCTTTGAGATAAGTGCTGTCAGTGTGATTCTAACAGACAGCGACCCCGTAGAATAGAATTGGTTTGATGCAATGGAAGGGTGGTAGGTCCATGCCAAAATAGCTGCAGTATAGAACAGCGGGGAACTTTTGCTGCAGAAAATTAAATAGCTACATTTTCACAACCAAATTTAAACAAAGAGCTTAGACATCACCCGAAGAAGGAAAACAATATTAAACTTTACTGTTATGGATTAAACTCCTAAAGGTGAAGCTAAATGATTTGTTTTTTCTTTCCTAACTATATCAATATTCCTAACGAAATTATTTTGCTATCTGAAATATTTTAGCAAGGTTTAATAGTAGATGAAAACTAGTTTTTCATGTAATTGTTTGTAATAAAGTAGTCATAAGCTTTCTGTGATCAGTAAATGTCACACTTCACATTTCTAATCTGTATTCCAGACTTCCACATATTATCCAATACCTTAATACACAACCCTTCATTTTCAACTGAGATTATAGTTTGAATACTTTTTTATGAAGTTACAAAAGTGCAAAACCACTAATTTTTAATGCCTTCTGCACAAGCAAAAAGGGGCACAGTGATATTTTGGACTTTATGTAAAGAGGAAGCTGGCACATGTAACATATTTTGTCACTGAAAATGACACAGTAAATGGCAATGGAAATTGACATCTATGCTGTTATAAAATTGAGACCATTTGCTGCAGTATGTAGTTCACGTTCACAAAATTGTTGTGTGTCCTAAATAAGAGAAATCTTGACTTTGTGAATGAACAATTATCAGGCCATTTAAGAATCTTTGGTGATGTGTAGTGTAAAGTGTTAGAATTGACAAATTGATTGTTTTGAACTCACTGTGGTCTTTTTAAAGTAGAAAGTCCTTTTGAAATAACTGAAAGTAGTTAAAACTAGGAAAGCTTTATCTCTATTGCAAAAGTTATAATTGGTCAAGTTTGCTCTTCATTTACTATCTTTCTATGCATAATGAGCTTAAATTGGATAATTTATTTTGGCTAACTCAGATTTTACAGGATTTTTCCTGCCTGTTGGTAACACTTAATGTATTTCAAGATTAAAGTCCCAATCCTGCAAGGCATTAAGTATTATCAACTCCTCTTGAATTGATGTGAATTGTGGGTGCTTTGCACCACACAGAAGTTGCTCAGCACTTAGCTCAATCAGTGTCTGATTTAGGTTCTTTATGTGTAGCTATCAAATGAGTGTTCTCCTTTGGCAACACAAAATAGACGTTTTGAACATAGCAGAATGTGTTAAAAATGCATAGTTTTTGAGAGAGAGAGTAGGAACCAAAGCTTGGTTCATCATTTATCAGCTATACTGCAACAGATGCATTTTCACATTGTTCTATAAGTGAAACTGACTTATGAACTAAAGCCACAACAGACAAAAGCCAGTTGAGGATTTGATGGCTTCAGAGAAAAATATTTTATAGCCTCTAGCCATGCTAAAAATGTTTTCGCCTTTATTTAGGCTTGGCAGAATTCAATTTTTTTTAATGATTGCAACAGATAATTTTTAAAGCATTTTTTTGGTCTATTTCAGTTTTCATAGTTGCTCAAAATCATGGGTTTTCTGCATACCTCCACCCCACAATTTTTATTAATTTAAAATTTCACAGTTGGATGAAATTATGGAGGGGCAGACAGTTATTATTTAATGACAATAAATGCTGATATTCAAAAAGTTAAATCTTTAATATTGTTAAAACACAAACTGTCAGCTACATGTGTCAAAATATACAAAGTAAATATCCTTAAATCACACTCTAATACATTCTCAAACAGCATTTTTCTTACTTTGCCTATCTGTAAATTTTGTCTATTATCGAAGGAAATATTTCCAATTGGTTTGTGTATGTATTGTGAAATTGATGTTTATCAACATTTACTAATAAAAATTTAATCTTTCCTAGCCCACCCGTATTTTAGCTCGGTGTGTGTTGCTGAATGCTAGTGAGTTAAAACATGTATATTTTGCTGTGTTACCTAAAAACTAATTTAAATTTATTAGTGGTACAAAGTGCAGAAACTATACTCTCATCACAATTAAAAATGGTATAATTAGCCTGCCTGTGTTAGGTTCTTCAGTTCATTCACAAAGTTTTTACTGCATTTATACATTATATTAAAAAAACCAACCCTTCTTTGCATTAAATGGCAACTGTGTTGACATTGTTGCAGATTTGAAATTGAGTTCTTACAAAATCTACTTGAAAAGTGGCTAAGGCTACAGTAACGTCTCATAAAAGCTAATTATTTGAAGCAAACACTTTGTGGGCAATTGTTCTTTAGTCTTTGTACTGAGGGAAAATATTAAATTAAGTATTTAGAATTGTACTTCTCTCAGATTAGAGAATGATCGTTTTAATAATGGCTTGTCACTATAATACCATCTGAAAAGGTTCAGATACCTTCCCTTAAAGATTGAAATAGTTGATAAATATTCTTATTTTAAACCTGGCCTAAAATAACATTATTCCCATCTTTTCCCCCAAAAAAGTTATGGAAAGTTGTAATTGTTAGCGAGCAAGGTATTTTGGAGACCACTAATGTGATAAGAACTTACAATAAGTTTGTAAGATTCTTCTATTTTTTTTTTTTTTTAAAAGTCTACATTTAGAGTAAATGTGAAAATCAGTGTTGCTAACAGATCAGGACTTATGCACTCGTGAATTTTTCTGCTTGACACAAAGCTGCAAGGATGACTTACAGCAGTGTCAAATGATTGTAAATGTAAAAGTGGTGCAGTGTGAGCCATAGAGTTCTATTATTTTCATTTGCATGCTGGAGGGGAGAGTGCGTGTCTGCACTAGAGACTTTAAACCTTGTGTCAAATGCTAAATTGTTAGTAGCTGCTACGCTCAGTTTTGTTAAGAAAAAACTTAGCACTATAACGTGTATAAGCTGTATGAAATTCTGTGAGGGATAGAGAGAAAATGAAAAAGAGGGACAGGTAGTTGTGGATAGGAGTTAAGTACATGTCTTGCTTACATGGATTCCAGTTTGTGCCTTGTTAGTCATGCTGCTGTCCCTGAGGTCAAACCAACACTTCTTTTTTCAGCGGGTAGGTTACAGGACATGTCATATTAAATAGTCAGAATAATGAAATAAATTTGTCTGCAGTAATGCCAGCAAAGGTAAGAAGGTTAAGGGGAAGCCTTAAACCAACCCAACCCTACCATCCAGCTACTTTTCCTATGAAATTGATGCATCCTGCACTTTGGCCATATGCATATTGCATTTTCAAAGTGAAATATAAACCGCTCCGACTCCAGTGTCCTCCTTTGCCTATGTGTATGGTTTTTTTTTCTTTTTTCTTTTTAAGATGTGCAAGCATTTTCAAAAGAACTAGATCAGGCAAGGACTGTTGGTGGAAATTCTTCATACCAAAATCTTGCTTTTCATCTTACATTAGCCACAAGGCTACTTTTTTTCAAGATGCTTTACTTATTATATTAGCATCTTATGTGAAAGCAAATGTACTACTTCATCTGTCCCTGAATAATACCCACAATTTGTTCATTTCACTTACTGCTATACTGTCTAGAAGTTGCTCATTTTATCTTCGTTTAGACTGAAGCTTCAAATAAGTGGGCAAACTTACGTAAAATACCATATATCCTACTAATATAAACTCATCGAGTGTTCTTTTGTCATAAATATCACTGATAGGCATATTTTGGAAATGAAGCAAGTTATTTTCCAAACCATACCTAGACTATATAGCCAAAATAATATACATTTCTATTTTGTGCTATATTTTTAGTTTATATACATTTCCTCTCTTTATATATTTAAAATTAAATGTGCACAGTTTTCAGGCTTGATATTGTGAATGGCTACTAAGGAATGAAGTTATAAATTGTGTTATACATTACTTTGGAGTAAAAGGTGATTTTTCGTAATGTCTTTTCCTAACTTACAAATAACTTTGTTGCCATAATACAAACATGCTAGCAGAGCAACATGATAGATGTCTCTAAGTATCGTAGTAAAATAAAATGACTTGTATTCTGAGGCTGTGGATAGTTTATGTTGTTTTGGACCCATTTCCCAAGCAGTGATCGAAAACAGATTACAATAACAATTATACAGTCAGAAGATGCAATATCCATTTCTGCTTTAATTGAGTGAAAGAATAATAAAAACATCATTAAGAAAAATGAGGTGGACCTGTCATACACGCTACCAATTTTTAGACTTGGAGAAAATGCAGAGGAACCGGAATGTTTTTTAGTTTTATTTCATCTTGTTTGTTAGCTGATGTTTATATTTATTATGGTAGAAGATCTTTGACTTGGGCTCTTCACAAGGGCAGATATGGATGAACGCATAGTAACTGGATACTACTAAGACGCTAAAGCTAAGGTTAGGCATTATCTCTGTAACCATGGTTGATTTAATTGTAAAATATTTTTTTCCTGTCACTTGTTTAATTCTCCCTTTTGTTACTCATTATGATTAGAGATTGTCATTATCACATGCCACCCATGTAAACTTAGGGGATCTTAGGGGAAAGGGAGAAGAAACGGCCTCTAAGTAAGCAAGCAGTTGCTTTCTGCACTAGATGAGGTGCCAGTCCTTCCAATATAGTCCTGTGTGTACCATGTTGTAGCAATCCTTTTTGGAGAGTCCCCAAAGCATGGGTAGTTGACGCCTCCAAATCCACACAGTAGGGCTGCCCCAGCAGATCCTTATGCCCTTTGGAGGTTGTGGCCAAATATAGTGCGCTGGTTGAACAAAATAAATATGTAGTTGTGAAACTCTGGTGGCTGTTAAATGGAATTCCTTTCTCTTGTGACCTGTTTGGTAAAGGTGTGGCTACTGCTAAAAACCGCATGGTAAATGTACGGTACCAGCTCTTAGGAGAGCATTACTAAAAAGGGGCTAAATTTTAAACAGAGCGATGTTACTGCTCCTTCTGCTGCAAAGGTATAAGGTTTCCTCTGCAGCCCTCGCTTTCCTTCCTTCAGTTAACACAGATCAAAGTACTGGCACCCTCCATGCGAGACAAACCAGACTGTGGCTGGACCCTCAGTTCAAGATGCTGAGTCATAATTTCTGATGTGCTTGTGCCCCATGCCCACTCCCCCCGGAAGGCTTTTTGCAGGCAGTGTGCTGACCGAGAATGTGAATGGAGCAGATCTGCTGCTTCCTAAAAGGGCCAGAAAGAACGCATCAGCTTCCCTCCTCGCTAGGGTGTGGATTCCTTCCTTCTTTCACATTTGCTCGGTGTTGTCTGTAGAAAGGTCTCGATGGTTCTGTCTGTGCTTGAAAAACTCTCTCTTGCTGACAATGGATTTCAGCAATGGGAGCAGCTGAACTGCTGCTGAAAGTGTAGACAAAGTCATACTGTGTTCAGGACTGTTTCAGTAACTATGCTTGGACCCAAGTTGTTAACAATGGATTGACTGTGGCTTGCTCTTGTCCATGTTTCCTGCTAAACTGTGCCTGGCATCAGTTTGGCTGCATCCATGGTTGACACCCAGTCTCAGAAATGAGCAGTTTTTCTAGTGTAGACCTAGTCTAAATGGCAATAGGGAAGAGGGCGCGAAGGTGAGGATTACAGATCAGTCCCCCCTTTTCCTTGCTGCTGGAGTCTGGAACTGGACTTGAATGCAGCAGCCTAACTGTAGCAATTCCCTCGGTCCCTCTGTCAGCTTCTTCTCTGGTAAGGGGAAGACTGATTCTTCCTTTTCTCCTGTTCCCTTACTTTGCTGTTGGGATGGTGCACAGAAGGCTGGGGATCAAGGAGGGAGAGAGCTTTAATAGTGAGTCCAAGTGAAGAAGCCAAAACAAGTCAGAGTGTTACTTAACTCTTCTTCAGAAATGAAATCTAAAGCAAATAAGAAAGCTGTGCTGTTACATTCCAAGATATGCATTCCACTGCTAGGAGACTATGTAACAGAACCTTCATTAAAATGTTTCTGCTAGAAGAGGGTTTTTACTCTAAAATTTATATAATATGGTGGCACCTACTAGCGCTGCCAAAGTCACAGGTCTATTCTAGTTTTAATGGCTTTATAACATGGTCATTAAAATTATGCCAAGTTCCACCCAGAATTAGAGAATCTTAGCCCCTAAAAAAACTTTAGTTGCTTAATTAAAAGAAAACCTACAAAACCTAAAACTCCAGCCTTGTTTTTTAAGTTCTAGGAACCAAAAGCAAATATCACGTAACAGTTTAAGATGCTTTTTTAAAAAATACCAATTTAATTCCAAAAGGGCTTCCTTCACTATTTTTAAGTGAAATCTTAGTACATTTTCCATTAATTCATATTGTAAAGTAGTGCTGCGGGGTATTTTTAAAAAGGAAATTGAAAACAACTTAGCTGTTTCATTTAGGAAGGTACTATAATGGATTCATGTTTGCTTTTTAATATATATTTTAAGGCCATACACTGCTCTTGACACATGCATACAACTTTCATGGACATCAGTGTTTTCTGTTGGCTTTTTTTGTGGGAGTGAAGGGGGGCGGGGGAGTAAAGTTTTAGGCTAGAATAATGGCAATGATAATTTGCATTTGTATGCTGCCTGTCATCCAAGACTCTCAGAACCTCACAACACAACTTTGTGGTATGCATTATCATCCTTGCCTTAACGATGGAGAAGTGAAGACATACTAGCCTATGGGTATGTCTTAGGCAGTGAAGGAAATGCAGACACAAAACTCCTATGCTAAAACATAGGGTGGGGAAGGGAGGTGCCTGCTTAAACCAGAGGAGATGACAAACTCTGAATTCCCATCCCTTTGTGCTCGGTTATCAGAGGCAGCTGAGATTCTCTTATTTGGGATATAGGGTGATTGTGTGTCCGATGAGCTACAACTTCCTATTGGGGATGCAGTAGGGTGAGAGGGGCGTGGAGATTCAGCATTATATCTATTTTTATGTTTCTTTTTAGTCTAAACATGCCAGTTAAGTGCATTTTATTTATATAGTCTTATGTAAAACTGGAGTATTATCAAATCATGTTCTGAGTTTGGTAATAGGTTCGTGTCATGGCCTAGTGGCCTAGAGCATTTCCTGTTAAACAGTATAGCTATGTTTCACTTAGAAAAAGAATCCTTGGGCTGGTTAAACTGTCGGAACTGGGGGAAATTTGCGGTTATGCTGGTGATTTATTTGTGAAAGTTCTAGAGAGCAGGGAGAGTGGCGCTGGTAGGGAGACTGATGCCTCAGAAGGACTGGAAGCTGCAGAATGATGTAAACAGTATGCTGTGGTTTCCCATCACCATTGGCTACAACACAATATGTAGAAGAATATTTCCTGACAGGGTTGTATTGAATACTGAGAGTTGGAGGGGAAAAAGGTGGAGAAAGGTAATGTCTGTACTCTGTCCCCTCAGCCCTCCCAAAAAGGGAGCCATGCTATAGTATTTGAAAAAATAAATCTGGAGACTGAATCTTCTTCTAGGCCAAATTTCAATCTGGAGCAAATTTTTACAACTGGCATATAAACCCCTAAAGGGCAGGAGTTAACCAGTGAAATTCTGCCAGTCCTACTACAAATGTCCATTAGCTCACAAGTAACCTAAAAAAGCTGGAGTGCCATATAGGCAAGCGTTGTGATTGTGTAAAGATGAAGTTTTTGCCCTACTGAGCTAATTTTTATATTTGGGCAGCACCATACTGATGTGATGGTCTTAATATAATCTCTAATTCTAATGTATAGAATTCCAGTTAGCCTCGTGCCTGGATACATGTAGCGGTTTTCACATGGTTCCAAGTGGTTAGTGGAAAACAAGCTGCAAAGTAATTCCCCCGGTCCTCAGTAAAAAGATTTACAGTGAAAGAATTTTCTACCTCATAACAGGACTGTTGTAGGTTTGTGTTTGTTATTTAAAAGACTGAAGTACAGTCCATTTACCTAAACCAAGCATTTATTGTAAACAGGCTAACTGCCAACAGCTTATATTCTGTCAAATGTAATTATATTTAAGATTTATGGATCGCTTGAAAGTGATTCTGAGGGAACATGACTAATACCTGCTGAAGTTTTTGAGCTGTTTCTTCAACCACTCCACTGTGCTGCATTGCTATGACCTGAGCCTGTTTCAAGAGAGATTGCTCTTAAACACAAATAGTGATAGGTATGTTGCACTTTAGAAACAGTTATCTTTGCATCTATTCAGTCTATCATGTGTCCTAAATATTAAATCTTTAATTGGACTCTGTAGGATTTTATGTGTAAGATCTCACATCACCCCTCAGCTAGAGCTGAGCAATGCTTTCAATAAAAGTGGGGTGAAGATAAGAATGGTGAATTGTCTTTTCTAATACTCAGTGGCCTCTCTCTTCTCAAAAAGCTGTTTGGCACGCTTTAGAATACCCAGGTAATTATGAACTGGTTCAGCTAGTGAAGCTCAAAGAGAAGTCTTTCCTGTTTATTAGCATTTGTGTGAGATGTTCGTTTCTCAGAATTGTTGCAGGGTCTTCAGATGATTCTATTTTGGAGCTATGGCAGCCTTGCTGCTGAGCTTATCTTGTTGTTTGGTGATGCACAATAGGAGTTTCAAGAGTGGAAATTATGCAGTTACACAGGGGACTGGGCAAATATGGCTATCACTTTGTTTCCATGGGAATGTGGGATGGAGCTCTTCAATGCTGAAATTCAGGAAGCTCTAAAGAACTGGGAACTGTTAAATTCTAGAGGTTCCTACCATTTTAATTAGTGGGACTAGGCAGTGGATTTTAATGAGGAAGAGAACAGAAGAAAAGCTCTTTCTTTTTGCTATGTGAATTCCGATACGAAGTTCTTGAAGGGATACTGTCAGAATTAGCATTTGTTTAAAAGAAAGCATGGGGGAATTGGATAACAAATCTTTTCATTGTATTTTTTTTTGTTAAATTCAGCTTTCTCCTAGTGGCTGTGATTCTGTAAGTGAAAGTGACTGACTCAAAAGAAACTGACCTGTTCCTCTTCATTGTCCATGTTACACGAAATGCCCCTCTAGTGTGAAAAGTACCTGATTGGTGGAAACCAAATCAGATTTAAGAAAGCTTTCAGTTTTGCTCATCTAGAACGATGGTAGTATCAGCGGGGAGAACAATTTTTTTGTTAAATATACTGTATGACCTTCATCAGAGGGAATTGTCCAGATAAACTCTGTGTTGCAGATGGAGTTGTATTGAGATAGATTCTATCACGAAAATGGGGGCCCAGTCATGAAAACCATGTTGTGCAGAGGTCCCATTGAAGTCAATGGCAGTTCTGCATCTGGAAGGCTTGCAAGATTGGGCCCTCCATAAGACATGTGTTGTATTGAAAAAATGGAGATGCATCAGGGTATTGGTGGGCGGGTGTGGGGGGTGTAGTTAATTTTAGCTTCCTCTGCAGATTTGATAGTATATTTTTTGTACACTGGATTTAGGAAAGGAATGTAGTCGCACTCTGGGCCAAATGCAGTCCTGGTGTAATCAGGCTCAGCTCCATTGAAGTCATTGGAATTTGGCACTCTGTTTGAGAGAGGCTTGCTTATTGTGTGGCCTTTGTTTAGAATCTCTACTAGGCAAAGCCTGCTTTCTTATGCAATAATGGAGAGTTTTCTGTAGTCTATTAAGTGTCAATAAATGCCCTGGTTTCTGAACATCAAATCATAGATGTTAGCTTTGTCTGTCTGTGAGCGAGATTACCTTGTGTGCATGTGCTGTAAAAACTTTATTTTCTACTTTTTTCATTTGATAAAAATCTCTCCACTATCGTATGATTTCCTTTGGGTTTTACACCACCATTTGATCTCAATTTTTAATAATTTTGGTGGGTTTAACTCCCAAAAGAAAACATGCTTGTGCTATGAAGTATTCCCACTAGAAATCTGGGAAGTCTTAAAACCTTGTGTTACTCAGAGCTGAGAACTTGGCTCCTTTATTAATTCTCTTCTAGAGAACCCCAGTACAGTAAATTTTTCCATAACATCATGCTGTTGAAATTAATCAAGCTGATGTTTGGAAATTGTTCAAATTAGATTAAATTAAATAACACCTAGACAGAGTTCAAAATTTTGCCTGATGAAAACAAATTTTAATCTGAAAAGATCCATTTTATTGCATTCTACTCTTATTGGCTGATCTTTGTATTATATTTATTAGGATAAATGGTGCTTCCCATTCAGTGGGGATAGAAGGGTGAGTGTATATATAGCATTTTTATTTAACATCATCACCAGCTCTCCATATGCTTTCTTTCTCCCTCCCCCCATATGGAGACACCAAACGCATGGTGTGAGCATGCACATGGACAACATATGCGAGTCCAGTGACTGTAGAGTGCAATTTACCGTATTACTCACTTTGAGCACACATTGGACTAGATAACCCTTGAAACTTATCGAAAAAACCAGTGAAAGACTTCCTTGAAATAGTCATTTGAAAGGAACACAAAGGGGCTGGTCCATACACATAGAACTTGTACCAGTTGAACTAAAAATATTTGTTTTCTTCAGATTGATCTAATTAAACTGGTGGAAACCTGTGTAGACATTCTTAAATTGGTTTAGAACTCTGTATTGATTTAGTTCAATACTTTTTTTTTTTTTTTTTAAATGACCTCAACTTTTAGTTAAACTGATGAAAGTTTGTCCACAGATATAGCCAAAACCTACTTCTTGAACGAAGACTACTCAATTTCAGAAATACCTTCAGTTTTTAATGCCCACTCTCTAATTTTTATGGATGTATTTTATTTCTGTTCACAGCAGAATGACCTTGACGACGAGGAGAAAACGTACAGTAAAATACAAATGTCAGGTACATGATTTCAGTGGTGCTTTCTTTCTAGTCTCTCTCTGCACCTTAGGCCAGGCTCAGAAAAGAAATTGACTAGTTTGCCTAAAAAGTAAGGAAACCCATGTGCAAACCCTTAGCTGTACAACTCCCTGTGACTGGAAAGGGAATTGTGAAGTTTAAACCCCCCAGATTTGGAAAATGTACGCAGGCATAAACCGTTATAGTCAAAGCAGTTTGTGCACAGTTGTCATACATTGGACTGTGATCTGGCCTTCCTCAGAGTGTGGAGAGCGGCATTTATGTACCAGTGCTGTCCTGAAAGCTTTTGCTATTTTCTAGGATCTTGTTTTCTCCTTATTTGTTTCAACTGATGCTATGTGTTCAGGGTCAGAGCACCATCTGAATTTATGTAGAAAAGCAACTAAGTTGCTGTATTTAAATAAATTAACAAAAAACAAACAAACAAAAAAAAATGAAGCAGCTTAATATGAATGCCTTTGTATATTCTGGCATTGCATTTATCCTTTTCAGAAAGAAAAAATATTCCTTCTTGCCTCCAGTCCACCTCTTGTAACCTCTGTATGTGAAAATCATATAGTTTTATGTCCTGCACCATGAGCTATAAAGACCCGCTGAAGCGCCTTTGTAAATCTGGAAAACCAAATACACACAATTTTAGGACCAGAGGTTTCCTGGTGTGTGTGTGTGTGTGTGTGTGTGTGTGTGGTAGTTTCTGGATGATCAGGAATGGGAAGAGAACCAAGCAATGTTAAAACGAACTGAGTAAAGGCTTGTTTTGCCTTACTCCTTCAGTACCTACAAGGCTTCATGTCTAAACTCATGCTCCCAGCTTTGTAAATATTGCTATAAATTCTCTGACTGGGGCTGTTGCACAGCATTGACTAATTTACACAGCTGTACTTTAAATCTATTGTATTAGGGTTGAGTATGAGAAAGGTGTAATATACATACCTAGGTGTGAGAAGTTGTGTATATCAGTCTGTGAGAGTAGTATTGGCTTCCAGCCGAAAATGTTTTCTTCTCTCATTTTTAATGTACAGTAAAGAATGTTAATTTATTCTCTGACTGTCAGGAAACAGGGAAGTCTGAGGTAATAAATCTGTGGAAGAAACGATAGCTTTACTCTGTCCAATGCTAAATAAAGGGCAAAACAGGTGGTACTTCCTTGGAATGAGATTTTCTGGGGAGAGTTGGATTTACCATCAGTCTTTAGTAAAGTAGGATTGGTGTTAAAGTTCTAGGGGTTGTAGCCACAGGCACCAAAACCCATTAGCAGTAGAGGATATGGTAATTTTCCCTTTGCCCCCCATTCTTTTTAATGTACTAGTAGCATCTTATTGTCATTTCTGATGGGCCACAAAGCTCAGAGATGCTGTCCTTGGAAACCCCATCTCTGTAGCAGAGCTGCCAGCAAGCAATGGTGGGAAAGGACCATTTTAAAAGCCAGTATTTGGGAGCATTACAGAGGATCTGCAATAATACTGTGGGTTCATCCTGCCACCCCAAAATTAAACTGTGAGCAATTCTGCTTCCAGCAATTGAGAGCTTCTTCTGCAGAGATGATGTAAATTATAGTATAAATTGCATGGGGAATCAATATAACCTATATGTCAAGGGGGCGGATAGACCGTGTTGTAGCAAGAAAAGCAACTAGTAGGAGGATAAAAGATGCAACAGCACCCCTCTCTCTCTCTCTCTCTTATAAGCTTGCATTCACCCACTTGTGCTAATTTACCAAAGTGTAATTTATGCAGCCATTAGCATTGCGTCTGAATTTGGCCACTTGTTACTACAATCATAAACTTGTCTCACAACATATTAATAGTTACACCACAGATTGTTGGCATTACTAATGATAAATTGGGCATCGAAAGTACTATGACAAACCATATCTGAATAGAAACAGAAGATTTTCACTTACAGAGAGACTGAATTTTGTTTGAACTAGTTGTGTGATTACAGGCAACTAGGATTCAATCCTGGGGTCATAGAAATTAATAGGAATTTTGTCACTGGCTTCAGGGGGAGCAGGATCAACTCCACAACATCTTTCCGGCAAAGAAGCCCACAGATGGCTTTATGGTACATGTTCTTGAGTACATTAAGACTAAACAGTACTACTTCAACTTGCAAAACCCTTGGCCATGTACCAGAATCCAAGAGTTAAGAAATAAGACAAGGAACAATATGACTATGGATGTTGCATTAGCAAACTGCAAACTATTTCAGTTAAACATTTTTTTAATTAAAACAAAATGAAACGCAGCAATCTGATATTGAGGGTTCATTCCTGATGCTTGTTACTATTGCAACCAACACCGTTGTACTCGTCAAAGGGAGCCTGATCAGTGTCTAATGTAACGATTGAGAGTTGTGTACTTAACATTTTATTTTTAAATGAGTTTCATCTCTTGCACCAACAGCTGATACGGATTTGAGTCCGTTAGTTTTGCCTCCTATAGTTGTCATTGACTTCACTGTCTCCTGTCTGATGTAGGGCTGTGACTCTAAAATGGAATGTAGCTTTTTCCCAAGCAAATGCCTAAAGAACCAGCAAACATCAGTCAGTGTATAGAAGTGATCTTTAACTAAAGCTTGAACCGAACTGTAGTGGATACCTCGAAGAGGTTTTAATTGGCTTCTTAAGAAAGGAGAGTTGACTTCTTGAAATGCAGTTTTCCCTGTATTTTGCTTGAATGTGCAATACAGTAGCACAATGATTGTTCTCCTTAACATAACCTAAAAATAGCGAGTTGTTTTTCTTTTATTTGCCATTAGAGAGAGAGCTATAGTGCTGTTCTTTAGAATGAGCTTTCCCCCCACAATAATAGACCTAAAGGAACTCCTTTCATTAGACTGTATAGGTAGGAACTAGTTAAACCATTTTAGGCTGAGATACATCTCCAGCCTCACAATGATTTCCAGCATGTTCAGTGACTCACAAGTATATGTAGCCAATTAATAAACTTCTAGTAGCAGAGCTAATCAGCAGTTTGAAAAGGAAGGATGATAACATTGTTACAGGTAATGTTATGTGAGAGGTAGCTTCCCTAGTCTGTTTCAGACACAGGCCACACAATTTGTAGCAGATGCAAACCTTCCAGGAGTCATGAAAGGAACTTGCAATAAAACAAAATTAAACAATCCTGCCCAAACCTTCTCCCAAGTCTGGGCTGCTTCTAAAGGTTCTCTCCCAGGACTGCTTAGTCCATACCTAGATCCTCTCTAGACCACCACCCCCTCATGCCTTATATCACGGTGAGCTAATGAACCATCTGCCTCAGTGGTTCTGCAGGGCCAGCGCCAGCTAACAGGGTGGGTTTTCCCGTGAACAATGTGAGCCTGTTACTGTCTGTTTCTGTAGCTCTTAATATGGCAAAAGGCTGAGTGGCTTCAGTCTATACACGTATTAATGACCACACCCCATCCCTCTGGAGCACATAACCATGCATGGAGACAGCCTTGGTCTTTTAATGCTCCTGCAGTGTTCATTGTGTGGGGAGGAGAGGGAACAACATTTAAATGTGGAGTTCATGTATGGCTGCGTGTAGGGAAATATGTGGAATCTTAGCAAACTGGAGCTGGAAAGTCTTATTAGGGCATCCTGTTCATCCCCATGCCAATTAGGGATTGGTTCTTGCATTGTATTCTCTGGTCTGTTATCTAGTGTGGTTTTAAATGAGTCAAGTGAGGAGGCACCCACTATTTCTCTTTAAAGACTATTCTGCAGTCTAATGAAAACCGGGAAAAAAGGCAGATCTCTGCTAACATGAGCCTTCCAGGAGGTGTATTAATCTGACGTTTTTAATCAGAAATGAATTATTTATTTGTTCCTGTTCCTCTATTACTGATGATTCTTTTAAAAACTTTTCTCACTTAGGTTTGATGATTCCTGTCTTTTGTGTGGTGGAGCAGTTGGACACCTCCCTCGAATACGATAATCGAGAGGAGCATGCAGAGTTCGTTCTGGTTCGCAAAGATGTCCTCTTTAGCCAGCTGGTGGAGACGGCGCTCCTGGCTCTGGGGTATTCCCACAGTTCTGCAGCTCAGGCACAAGGTATTCCATTGCATTCTTTTTCATGCTCATTGGCATAAGAGAACAGCTTTTCATAGCTCCTGAGGTCACTGTGCAAGAGAATTAGTGGCAAACCTCGCAAGCAGTTAAATCAGTAGTATTTCTTACCACGGGGCTTGTAACTGCGCCAAACTCTCTACCTGGTCTAGAAAGCATTTGATAAATCCTACTGAAGAATGAAAGACTGGTATTGATCAATCAGAGAAAATGTTATTACTCGCTTTGTTCTTTACTGTAAGGCCCCAAGCTTGCTGCCTCAAAGAACATTATTCAGAGGAGCCCTGTAGTATACCTATGTGTATAACTGCATGAGATTGTACAATATGTGCAAGCTGTCTTTTCCCCCTCATTTCAGGGCCATGACACATGAACACCAGGTTATGTATTTAAAAATGGTTGTGCCGCACCATACTTTGTCCCTAAAATATAAATAGGATTCTCTTTATGACTGATAGCTTACTCTGATTATTTAATATTAGACCAATATCTATTTTGGCTTCCCTAGCTTAGTGCTACAAAGCCTGTTGGGAAGCTGAATGTCACCCTATAGTTGTGTAGATGATTGTTCGGCAGTAGAGAAGAGGTAAAAAAAAACAGCAAAAACCTCTTGAGGAAAAAAATTGAAAACCAAGATCCTGATGAAATGATTCTCTCTGCATTTCAAGTGAATGGCTTGTATTGACTAGATGGTAATGCTTACTTTTTGGAAGCGAAATCTGTAACTTTCAGCTCAATCTTGACATGATTTTTAAAAAACCAATGCACAATTAGACTAATCTACAAATGGTTTTACTTGGAAATTTGGCTTTTTAGCTGCTTTAGTCAGTATTTCCTTATTAAAAAATTTGAAATAAAAGTCAGCCAGGAGCTTTCGGCTGCATTCAATGTGAGCAGCAGCGGTGTTTGAAACTAAGTGTCCTGGAAACTAGCATATAATAATGTAGAGCTCCTAAAGAAAACTTCTTTCAAAGCAGTGTGATAATGATTCATTTCCTCTGTCTGCTTTCTGAGAGAGGTCCAGGATTTGAGTCCAAGCAAAACTCAAGCACAGCGACAGTGAGTTTTGTTACAAAACACAACAATAAAAGCAAGCAAAGAAGTTCGGGTTTCTTTCAAAACATTTCATGCCATTTCAGGGACACTTTTCTCTGAATGTAAAGGTCACTGTATCCCACTGTTTCCATCCTGGTGAGCCAGCTTCCTGCTTGACAGCGCTATCCATCTCCGTTAACACGGTTGCTCAACATGTTGGGAGCTAACATGTGGAACACGCTGCGTTAAGTAGCCAAGATTTGATTTTTGGCATCTATCGAGGGAAGGGGCTTCACTGGGAAGCCGCTCCAAGGAGGCGTGCCATTGCATGCAGTGACCCACACCAGCTGAGCATCTTGCTTGGAGAAACCTCTCTCTTGCAGTACCTTTCTGCTGAGGGCTTGAGAGGGAGAGGGACTCAAACAGGCCATTAGCCACTTCCCCCGTGCGGTGGCTGTTGCATTTTTTTGCACTGTGGTCTTGGAAAATGAACAGGTTAAAGTAATAACCTGTTGTTGGCTTGCGTGTTTGTGTTTTAAAGGGCTAGTATTCAAACCTCACATATCAAATTGATTTCATTAGTTAAGAAATGGCCTCTCTTTGGTTAGCACTTTTCTCATACAAAGTGATAGTGCCCACCAGTTCCTTTGTACTATTAAACCTCACACATGAAATTGTACTTAAAAGTGGAAGAAATTACCATAAAACTTGATCAGCTCCTAGATCTCTTATTTATGTATTGCTCTTATTACCTCACTCTGAAAAGCCAGTTTTAAATTGTACCATACACGCCATACAAATAGTGAAGGAACACTCAGCGTTTCATCATTTGAGGTTGATTTTTTTTCTTTTTGTATGAAGTCTGCTATAGAACAGATCATTTGTGTGCAAGCTGTGAGACGTGACAGAGGCATGGACATAGAACTAGGTGATCACCAAGACAGTTTAGATTCATGATGAAAACGGCAGGGTATTGGTTTGGTTTGTAATCAGTATGAGGGCTGAAACAAGGTGGTGATGTGAAGATTTGTTTTAGTATTTGCTTATAAAAAACGATAGTACATCTGTTTGTTTTCCCCTTTCTGAAACTATCTCAGCTGCTCTGCATCAGGAGAGACCAGTTTCTCCAATAATGACCTGCTGCCAGTAACTTAATCAACAATTGTGATTATTGGCTTTGATTTCTTTTTAAACGATGCATTGATAAACAATCATTTTAGTTCTCTTTACCAGTGTTCTGTGAACAGGAAAACAGCTAATTTTTAAGACCAATGTGAGAAGCTCAGCATTCTCTGATGCTTTTCTAAATGCAATAAAACTTTGAGCAACTTGCTCTGTAGAAAACTGACTAGGATGCTGATTTGAAGAGCTATCCTGACATATTCTAGTGGCGAAGTGAACATTAACTGCCTTTACAATAATGAAGCATTAACCAGTCTGTGCACTGATTAGTAATCCAGCTGTGAGATAAGAATTCCAGATAGTGTAATCTATTAGGTGGAAAAAATGTACATTGTTAATTTTTCTCTATTCTTGTTGCTGTCTGGTTCCAGGGTGTGACTGGCAAGTTTCATTTGATCTTATGAAAAGTTCTGCTTGCTTTTAGAACCGCCTCCAGTAGGATCACTGGCCCTTGGTATGTGTCTGTCATTGGAGGTCCAATTGGGGAAAAATATCACTTGGTTTTTGTGCAACAGGTGTGAGACTACTTGCATCAGTTTCCATTGCTGTTTTCCCTGTAGCTTACTGAAGTAGAATAAACAGTCTTGAGACAAATATACAGTAGGATGTACTGATAGAGGATTTCTGAAGGTGGACCATACCTTATTGAAGAAAGCTTTTTGTTTCATCATCCCCGTCTGTCCTGAGTTAATTGGGGAGAGCATTTTTATCCTGTAAGCTCTTGCTTACAAGCATTTTCCATGGAGCCTTTTCCATCTAACATTGGCCTCATGAAACTTCAGTTCTTCAACAAAATCTGCAAACAATGTTCTGTAACCAGATAGGGACTTATTACCAGCCTGGCACTAGGGTGGGGAAGTTGGTTGTGTGAAATCCATAAAAGCTTAGTAAACATTTATGTATTTTCTTTCATCATTTGAGTCTACATCTGAAATTAGAAAACCTGCTACCTATTTCTTTATGAATAGAATGTGATACCACAGAGCTCTTCTTAACAAGGATGTTTTCCTATGCAGAATTTAATAACCTTAATATCCCAAATCTAAAACACTCTGCTTCTAATAATTGTATTTATTGGGGTGGGGTCCCAGAAAGAGAATAATTCATCTGGAGCATTTGTGGCCAAACTGGAGCCTTCAGAGCCAGGTTTTGAGTGCCCATTAGAGTTCTGCATTGTGACCTGCACCTGATCTTTGTAATAAGAAGAGGTAGCCCATGCCCATAGTCTGTGTGTCTCAGCAGCCAGTGCTCCATGAAGATACAGCACTGAATGCTGGGACCAGAGGTCTCCACAGGCTGCCCCTCCATACTAAAAATCAAAGTAGCTACAATCTGCTCCATTTTACATGCAAACGTACAGCTGTTGGATTAGCTGTGAAAGTAGACTTCTTACCACAATGGATACTAATTTAGTAGAGCGAGTTGGGAACTTTGGCAAATTTTGCAATTCTGGGAGAAACCAGGGGAAAAAAATTAAGTGAGATTTTTCTTCTATATTTTGACCAGCTCTGCTAGTTAGCTCTGATCACAGGCTCTGCAGAGAAGCCAAAGAATGACTGGACCATGAAGATGGAACTACGCTTCAACTTCCTGAAAATGGTTCGGCTAGGTCAGGGTCAAGATGGGTTCGCCGGGCAACGTGCAGTGTCTTCCACTGTTGATGCTCATCTCATACCTGTGTTGTGAATGAAAGTTTCCAGGGCAGAGCGACAGTTTTAGCCATAGATTAGATAACTAAATTTCAGGAGGGGCTGCCGTGGCTTTAGGAGGAGTTGTGCTGCATGATGTTACCCATTCAGAAAATGCACATCTGTTCTGGGATCCTATTACCAGGAGCAAAACGTGTAGCAAGTAGCCAGGTGGATAGGAGACAGCTGCATGGGGGTGGGGAGGGAAGAGGGGGGCGGTGATAGGGAGAAAAGTGAAATGGGGAGACTGAAGGGAAGGAAAGAGGGTCGGAGGCTGCCAGGTGGAGTGGAGGGAAACAAGAAAGTGACAGGAGATCTAAGGGAGAGAAAGAAGTGGGCGACTCTTTAGGCTTGTCTCTGGCACTCTAGAGTCTGAGCACTTCACAAACATGGAGGATTTTTGTTCTTGCAGCGTGACTGAGAGGTAGGGAAATGTCATTATCCCAACTGGACAGCTGGGAAACTGAGGCACAGATATTAAAGGACTTGCCCAGGATCCATAGCAAATGTGACAAAGCCAGGAATGAAACTCAGAACTCCTGGTGTCTTAACCACAAACCATCTTTTCACTTGGAAAAAGTGGGGCAAACAAAGTCTCTGAACATGTAAATATACTTGGAGTGTGCGCCGCCCTCAGGCTGTTAACCTAATGCCCTCCATGATGACTGGATGCACTTAAATACTAGAGAGAGAGAGCATGCAGTCGCTTTGGGTATTTTGCCATTTAGAAAACAACTAGTCACTAAAACCCAGTCCACCAAATGTGTGAACCTATGTCAGCCTGAGTACTTAGCTCCTACTTTGTTGCATTGTGTGATGACCATTACAACCTTGTTGCTATTTGTGGGACTATAACAGTCTACAAATATTTGAAGGGTGTAAATACCGAGAAGGGAGTGTAATTGCCTAGGACCTCCAAGAGGGAAGGGCTAGGGGTAATCAGAGGAAACTGAGTAAAAGATAATTTGGGCAAAATACCAGGAAACATTTCCCAACAGTGAGATCTGTTGGATTGCGGAGTAACATCAGCGTAGACTGTGTAACTGCAGGGTGAAGGCAAACAGATCAGCTGCTGGTGTTTATTGCCATTGAGTGCACACAAGAATCATTTTACTATTGCTCTATCAAGAAAGATAAAACAAGATCATGAAAATACAGTAGGACCTTGGTAATCTATGCATGTTACTGCTTGCACTAAGTACGCTACTGACAGGTAGGAAGAGAAGGGGTTTCTTTCTGATTACAGCTAGTATAAGTAAGAGGAATAACTGCACTTCTGTACAGCTGATGCGAGAGGAACATTGGGTCTACTCTGACGAGTTGTGTGATCACTCCACCTGTAAATTGTCTCTTCCTACTCCTCAGCAAAGAGCACTGGCTAGTACTGCTCAGAGCTGTGTGTGCAGGGCTGGGTCCCAAGTTCTTTCGATCAAAGCACAGATAATAAATAACAGGGTGATCTAGTCAGGTTTTGTACTGCCAAGACTTTTTTGTGTTTACAAAATAAACACTTGATTTACTGGTAAAATTTGGATGCTATAAATGAAACTCTGTGACAGTTATCAAATGAACAAAATGCACTTTCTGGTGGTTTCCTTGCCCTCACATTGTTTGTTCACTTTTTTCTTCTTCTTCTTTGTTTGTATGCGGTAGTGCCTAAGAGACCTGGTCATGGACCACGATCCCATGATGCTAGGTGCTGTACAAGCCCAGAACAAAAAGACGGTCCCTATTCCAAAAAGTTTGCAGTCCAAGTTGCTCCCTAACCTTGTGAAGTTCATTAATTTGCAACAGGGTCTCCCAGTGATTAGTGCAGTTCTCCTGTATTTGTGCCCTTAGGTTCTAGGCAGATTGGCAATGTCCCCATAACCTCAACTTGGTGGTTGCCAAATATGGATGCCCTGATAATGTAACACCTCTCTCTTATTTAAAAATAAACAAACAAAATACCCCTCCTTTCTGGCCTCCTCTCAGCAGCAGAATCTTATCCTGATCTTTGATTAAAAACTATATCTGATTAAGTTAAAAGTAGTAACCCCCTTTTGCCTTCCTCACTTCTCCTGGGGCGTCTCTGTTCTCATCCCTAGCTCTCCTCTCACTCCCTTCTCAATGCTTTCTGATATTGGGAGCAAGGTGGTGGGGGACTGGACTAAAGCACTCAGCAGTGTTGCATGTCTGCCTGATGCGGTTATACTGGGCATTTTGCAATGAGCTCTAAAGTTAATACTAACGATAGCCTTGAAACGAATTGTTAAGCAGATCTGAATTCTGGCAATGATCTGAAGGGGTCCAGAAGAAAAGTTTCCTTCTGAATGCCTCCCTCCTCCCTAAATTCTCTGGGTTTTGTAGTTTTGGGTGTGTTCCCATTTTTGCTTCCTTATGTTCTCTAAAGAAGGCCTGAAAGATTTTTCTCAGGTTTTTCCTGTGTTTATTATTATTATTAATTATTTATTATATTTTTTATTAATAATAATAATTTGTATTACCATAGTACCTATGAGTTCCAGTCATGGACCAAGACCCCATTGTGCTAGGCACTGTACAAACACAGAACAAAATCATGGTCTCTGCTACAAAGACCTTAAAAGTTCATCTCTTGTCTACCTTGGAATGCTTCATGGCAAGTGGAGCACAGAACTGTATCCCAAGAGTTGAGAGTGAAAATCAAGCAAGTGCAAAGGGCAAGGAATTTTGCTCAGCCTGTTTAAAATGTTTTTTGCTTTTTTTTTACATGTATTTAATTCTAACACCTAGTGAGCACTTGGCTGAAGGGACATCTTTGTTAAAGATTCAACATCCAAAGCCTTTCACATAAGGCATGGGTGCTCCCAGCAAATATCACTGAGAGTCTTCCATCAAAATCATGGAAGACCATACTTAAGACTACTGATATCCACGAAGAACCTTTATTTTTTGGGGGAAAAATACATTTCAAGCTTTCTTTACATGTCCTAAAGAAGAAGGGAGGGTCCAAATCCAATTTTAAAAAATGTTGCAGGTTGCCTTTAAATCTCATCTGTCAATGTTGCCTTTTTTTGGTAGAGTCATTTTGCTGTTACGCAAATACCTCCCATGTCACTACCTTATGATCACATTGGCCACTACATTCCTTGCTTTGCTCGTTACAGAAATTCTTAACTTTAAAACAGTGGTCAACAAGTGTTTTTTTCCCCCCTCCCCCCATCAAAATGCTGATCTATGTGCAAGTTGCTTTTGGCATTGGCTCTCTGCTCCCCGTTTATTATTCGCAGGATTTTTGTGGTGGAACAAAAACTTCCACAAATAATCTGTTTTTCTAGATGGCAAACATCTGGGTAGTATAAGTAAATGGGTAATTTATTAGTGTTTGAACAGCTTAAAGGAGAGTAACCAAATGGAGCCCTGAATAGCTCAGCACTTCTGATGGCTGCTTTCCATCTCCTATGCGGTTTGTGACTGAGCAAAATACCATGGCGTTCACGAGCAGAAGAGGAGGCAGGGATGAAAAGAAGAGAGAGCTGAGTGGCCAGAGCACATTTTGGTCACAGTAGAATACCCCTGCTTCGTTTCCTGTATGCCTGTGAGCTTTTGCATGTCCATGATGAGAATTTTAAACCAAGTGCTTTGAAATACACCATATTTTGATGACTGGTTTGAGGACTCTAATGAATCCTGAATTGTGTTTCAGTGGAGTGTGTATCATTTGTTTGTTCCATACCAGTAATTGGTAAAATTCTGAATACGTCACTGAGAGAAAACATTAAAGATATTTATCTGGGTTTTTTTTCCCTCTCCTGTTTCTGAGAAATAACAGCAGAACATAATAGCAAATCTGCTCTGCTGCTTTACAAGGTTGTATTCCTTAAAGCCTTCCACTCTTTGTGCCGCAGGCTATATGCAAATAGATAAAACTTGTATCCCACAGCTTCACCCTCTTCAGAGAAATATTGTCACATATTCTTTTAGTCCATTCTGTAAACCCATGAACAAGATAGTGAAGAAGTTGTGACAGAAAAGGGGCTATGGCCCGGTAACCCTTACAGCAGTATTTGAGGGAAAATAAACAAAAGTTCACTCCAAAAGGACTGTGTGTACTTGATTAAAAGTTCAGACCAGTTTTTAATAAATTCAGATTATTTTTGGTCCACTTCTCCCTGCCCACAGCAACCTTTGGTATTTTTGAGGAATGTTGGGAAATGGTGCATGGTAGTTTTTATTGAACATTTATGTTTAGGCATTTCATTTCTCTAATGGGGGCCTAAATATTGGTTTAAAAGTAGCAGTATTTCCTAAAAAAGGGAACATAATAGACTAGATTAGGTTACCCCCCCAGTCCAGGATAGGAAAACGAGGTGTGTTTAGTAGATTTGATAGCTAATGTGTTAATAACACATTTTAAAACATCACTTAGCAGGTAGTGTTGGCAAAGACAATGGTGTTTGAAACACCTAACTCCTCCCCTCTCCAGGGTTGATCACGTTTTTTAACAGTGGTCTGTGTAGACTACGATAAGAGGTGTATTCTTAAAAAGCAAACATATTTTAAAATTCTAGCGTAGACAGGGGAGGTTGCATTTTAACACGTTAGCGTATCAGAATGGTCCCTAGGCTCCCCAGTAAGGCTCACCCTGACCAGCTAACATGTTAAAACATGGCTTATTCCAAACATATCATAGCCAAGGTTATGTCTTTTGTTTCAGAAAAAGTTTTACATTAAAATCATTCAAGTTTCACATCAAGGTAGCTAAGACAAGGCATAAGTAGTTTTTACTTTGATGAAGCTAGTTAGGGTCAACCCTATAAACCCCAACTGGGGTTTACCTCAACCAGCTGCATTGAGGTAAAAATTACAGTGCCTTGTCTCCTCTAGGAATTTAACTAACTTGACATAGTGAGCTCAAGAAAACACACACCTTTTCTGCAGTGAAGGCTAACCAGTTTAGATAGATCCTTTGTCTACCCTAGTTGCCAAGTGGTGTTTAACAAAGTGTTAACACGTTCTAGCTCAGCCCGGTTGCTAAAACACTCCATTTTCCCAACATAGACAGGACCAATGAGTAATCCTGAGGCCACAAGACCAAACTCTGTGTGTTTGCACTTTTCACTGAAGTGTACTTAATTCTGCCGTGGGGTGGAATGGGATGGACTAGATAACCTCTTGAGTTCCCTTCCACCTCTGCCCTCTATGATACTATATCTTATGGTAGAATTTGTCCCTAAGAGCTTTTCCATCACAGTTAAATGGGAGCAGGAAAGTGTTTGAGACAATGGCTTCCTGTTCTTGATACTAACGGACAATATCCCTTGCATGCTTATTCCAACAAAAATGATCACTTTTTGAATGAAGTAAGTGCTAACTGAATTATAAAGCCATACTAATTGTAGAGAACAGTGTCAACACCTCGCCCCCGGCCAGTTCTGTATGTACAGTAATTTTCAGTTGCTTTCCATTCTCACTTGGGTATTCCTAAAATTTCCAAATAAGAGTTTAATTAGAGTAAGCTTAAGAGAGAATGTGTGTGCCATTCAGGATTCTTTGCTAAATTGCTTTCATACTTTGTTTTTATAATATATTTGCTGCTTAGCCACATTTTGGCCCTCTTCCTTTTTCTAATAAAACCCATTATGTGGGATAGCTAGTAGATAGTTCCTACTTTCACAATGACAATTCCATGCTAAAATGTCCCTTGGCACAGGGATCGTTAACTGATGGCAGTTTGTCTGCTTCTCTGAGTCTATTCTTTTCAGCTCTGTGTGAAGATTCTGTGGAAGAATCTGTGGGGAGAACGTTGAGGGGAAAAAATGTTTATCTTGTGCTAAAACTGACTGAGAACAGACGACTGTTTGAGGAAGAGAATTTATCAAATAATGAACTGTATATAAAAAAATCATTTTAAGATGTAGAGAAATACTCAGGCAGGATTATAGCATCATGAAAAAGTATCATTTTGTGAAACATTACCATATAGTAAGTGTTTCAGTTACCACTATTAATATAGATTGATGCTATATAAACAGATATCTCTATTATATATGCAGGATGTGTGTGTACGCAAACAATACGTGCATTGCAAACATATTATTCTTTAAAAAAAAAAAAAAAAAGCTAAGCAGCTTTTTACGTAACAAACATTATATAGATATGCAAAACAAAGGATTGTTGTTCTGATAAATTAAACGTGAATATGGGCGGTATTTCTTTTAGCCCCCAGATCTTTTTCTGAGCTATGAGCATGGAGAACAGTCTCTTCCTTTTCTAACTTAAAGACTCTTCATTTGTAAAAAAAAAAATGCAGAACTGAGGGTTTTTTTTTTTTAATAATATTCACAGCAGTTTTAGTATTATCAGGCAACTTTAAAACAATGCCAATTCTTTCTTTCTGACATCTTACTAAAGACCATATCAACACCATTTTTTTTGCATTTTCTGATCGCTAACACCTCACCATTAATGTGTATGTGAAATTGAGAACCTAATTAAAAGATTAACAGCATGTACAGTAATTTATCCAAAAGGCATGTGTTAATTTGTTACACTAAAGCATTTTATGTCGTCTTTTTTGACACTATCAAAATATTATCAGTAGAACTGGTTTAACCTGGAAGAGTTTGATGCTCTATTATAAATTCTTCTGAAGAAGTGAGATGACTTAATTTCATATCAAATTGCATAAGGAATTATAAATTATCTTTTCTAAAAGACCTATGACACTAAGTCACAGAATGAACAAATAAAACTGATTTGTTCTAGTACAAATTAAGATATATGGCAGTATTTTCATTACAAATGCCATTTGTGTGTGGTGAATGTCTGAAAATTTTACAATACGATACAAACTGCTCTTCTATAGTGCAGCCATTCATGCAGTGCATCTTAAGGTGATTTACAACCCATTATAAAAAAAAAAAGGCACAAAACAAACAAATAAAGCAAAACCCCTTGAACTGGCTGAGCCATTAAAACACAAATATGTCTTACACCCAGTCTTAAAAGTTGTGAAAGCTGCCTTTTGGATCAAATTAGGAGCTTGATTCTGCACTTTCTGTTCTGGGAAAGGCTGGTTGACTTCAGTGTGATTTTTCCTGTCCTGCCCCCCACCCCCCCTGGCAGTGAAGACTGGGATCAGGCCCAAGAATAGCATTCCCAGTATGAGTAATGTCACAGCTTAAATTTGAGAATGTGTTTGAATCCGTAGAAGCCGTGCTTCTCATTAGATATAGGCCATGTCTACAGTAGCGAGCTTCCAGCGGCACAGCTGTACCAATGCAGCTACACCGCTGTATGATCGCTCATGTAGCCACTCTATGCCGACAGGAGAGAGCTCTCCCAGCAACATAATAAAACCACCTCCATGAGCACTGGTAGCTATATTGGTGGGAGAAGCTGTTCTGCTGACATAAGGCTGCCCATACTGGCGCTTCTGTTGGTGTAACTTATGTCGCTCGGGGGATGTTTTTTCACACCCCTGAGTGACATAGGTTATACCAACAAAAGTGGTGGTATAAACATAGCTTTACTTGGGTGGTGGCTAGGTCCAGTGTAAAGGACACTATTGCCAGTCAGGAAACCTGGGTTCTGTTCCCTGCCCATGCCAGTGATTTGCCTTGTTAAGGTAGACAAGTCACTTAAACGCTTTCTACTTCTGTTCTCCACCTAAATTACAGACAATAGTATTTACCCTCTTTGGAAAACATTTTGGGGTCTACGGATAAAAAGTGCTACATTCTGTAAGTGCTGAGTACTCTGATGGAAAAGTCTTAAAATTTAATAGGAAATTATGATCTTTATAAGTTTTTTTTCATTTTTTTTCTAAACAGTTCTATGGGAAATTTTATCCCTGCTATAGAAATGAATGTTTAAAATATGGTACAGTAACATTATTGTTTTCTGTTAACCTGTATAGATGTTCACAGTAATTCCTGTAGATCACTATTAAGTTTCTAGTTAACCCCGTTGGAGCAATCTGTATTAAATTCTCCCAGATTTTGCTGTAAGTATATTACTACATGAAGGGTCAAATTCTTCATTTTGTGAATTCAACCTCGGTGAAGCTAACAAAGTTATCCCAGGGATGAATTTGGCACTTGGTATAATCATGTGTGCAGTTCTTCCAAAGTGTATTTTTTTTATTATTAAGAGGTTTGCCAGTGTGAAGCTGCTTCTATTAAGCAGATTGTTGCCTCCAGATATTAAAAAAAAAATGTCGGATTTGGTTAAACCTCCAGATTTATTTATTTATTTATTTATTTAAAAAGAGGGCTCAGCAGGAGTAGAGGCTGTTTATAAAACCTAGTTTTAGTTGTTGTTTTTAATTACAGTGCTTTCACAGTCCACATTGAGTGATAGGAGAATAATAACGCAGCATGAATGGTGAAACGTGAATTAGATTTTAAAATACTTTCATGCCTAATAAACTAAGGTGTTCCGATTAATGTGGGGAGGCAATGTTTTTATTTTAATACTCTGTGTGGTATTTTTATCTTGTCTGTGTCCTTTTAACTTTGTTGTAAAATCTAATTTTATAGGTGCCTCACTACGTAAGTAGGAGAATACTTGGGTTCTGGGGATGGCGTTCTGTACTGAAAAGCAGAGTAAAAAAGATGTTGCAATTAAAATATATATATATACTGCCAGCGCAGTTTGTTTAAACTCTCTGTGCCAGTGATTTTATACTCATATTAAGGGTGATAGTTTGATTTTTGGCAATGTCATGAAAGTCCAGATCTTGCCGCTCAGATGTATGTCAATTTTTGCTGCTCCGGGGGAGGGGGGAGTCCAAGTCCTTCCAGGGGTCCAGGAGCTGGCACAGAGGCAAGGTATCGCCTGCTAAACCCCTAGGATCTGTGCAGCAGACCACTCTGCGAGTTTTAGGCCGGAGAGGGTGATCCAGATCAAACCGCTCATCAGAACATCTCCATGGCTCCCTAAGCATCCCTCTGAACATGTGTTGTAATTCTGCTTTGGTGCATAAGTTGGGGAGGGGGCGGCGAACAGAAGGGAAGGGAATGAAGTTCCACACTGAAAAACACTGTCTTGATATTTAATCAGTCGAGAATAACACTAGGATAAAATTAGTTTAGCCTTTGCTCCAGGATAATGTTGAAAGAACTGACACAAATCTATAAAACTTACTTCACAGATCCAGTTGTCTGGAAATTGTGCAACTCTATTTTAAATAAATGGCTCCAACTGATAGAAATAAATAACTTCTTTTTAAAAAGGAATTTTCTTTTTTCCTCTGAGGATTACATAATCACTGTACTAAATAATACACTCTATGTGCTTTGTTTTCCTTTGGAGCACTTAGCATTTGTCTAAATTTCTATCTGTCCGCATGTCCAGAAACAACATGCAGATGAAAACTTTTAATATATGTACTGTATTCAGTTCTACCAAAACCACCTTATCTGATGTGTGGCAAGATGTGTAGTTAAATTTGCTTTGTTAGTACTGTAGCTGTAGCATGCTTGCCCTATAGCAGATAGGCAATCTGTATTCCATGTATTTTAAATATAAAAGTAATTGGTTTATGACTGAATCACTTCTATTTCTGTAAAGCATCTGCCCTTATATGAAACTATGGAATTATTTATATTAGCAGTTGCTGTGTGTAATACCTAGATATACATGTAGAAACAATTAACATGCTCTAATTAGAGTTCAGACCATTGGGTCGGTCTTAGCTAGGTCTTGTGCCTCCAGCAGCAGCCAGTGCCTGCTTTCAGCACGAGGCCGATTACAATCCCTGCCCTGCCCCAAATCCTTCCAGAGGCATGCGGTGATGAGTTTACAGCCTGGAGTATGAGACCGCGTTATCCCCATGTTTGTAAGTAACGTATTTTACATAAAAAGAATGTTACATAAAAGAATAATTAGTGTTGCAAGAACTCGTGTTGCCAATTTCTGGTATTTTTCTTAAAGCTCAGGGCATGTGACTAGATGAAAGATCTCTGCTTTTAATTTTTAAAAAAAAAGGAGTTTGGGTATCTGAAACATATTATACCTTGTGTGTGCGCAAGAGAGAAATGGATAATTTTTAATAATTGTGTGTGCTTGCAAACTCATTGCATTGACCCCAAATATCATGGGGGAACTCACTGCTGCCACTTTGTTCTGTTTTGAGCCCTGGGCATCAGAACTGAGGGTGGAGGAGTAGGGTGTGGACATGGCGGCCCATTTGTGATTCACTATTCTGTGTCAGCAGCTCTTGTCAGGCCTAACATATTCACCACACCTAACGCACTGTTACTATAATCTGTATCTTAAATGTGGCATGTAAGATATCATGGGGAAACTAATATCACTCATTAATATCCTGGCATGATGTATACAATATTACTGTATTATGAAAGTACATAGAGTGAGGGCTTTTCTGAAAGCTAATGACACATTGGTGATTGATATCATTGTGAAATGTGCGTATTAACATGACATGAGGAGATGTGAATACTAAATGATATTATGCTTTAAGGTTTGTGGCTAAACAGGGAGAAACAGGTTCCTTCCCAGACAAGAAGAAGGCAGTGATTTACCTGTCTGCTATGTAAATTAAGTATGGTGGAATCAAAACAATGGAAGCCACATTTATATGAAGTGGGATAGGAAGCCCACAGAAAGGGAAAAACAGCATGAGATCATCCTGCCTCTTGAAACCAAGTAATTGAACTTGGGAAGATGTAAGTGAAGACAGATGCCATTTGTGCATCTATCACTAGACAGACACAAGGGAACAGAGCTCTTTCAAACTGAGAAAGCTGGGTCCTTCAACCAAGGAGGGGTTGAAGTCTCTGGAAACTGAATATAGGTGAGAAAGTGGCACAGGCTTTGTCTACACTACCAAGTTTTGTTGCCAAAAACTGGCTTTTGGCGACAAAACAGTGAGTGCATACACACTGCAATGTGACTTTTGTTGGGAAAAATGCCCGGTTTAGTCGACAAAATACTTCCATCCCCTACGAGAGACTTTTTTTTTTCTCTTCCTTTCCCTTTATTATTGACAAAGAGCCACTGTAGACACCACACATGCTTTAATCACTTTATTTGGCCTCCAGGAAGTATTCCACAATGCCCATCCTGACCACTCTGGTCATCAGTTAGAACTCCGCTGCACTGCAGCCAGGTAAACAACAATCTACCCCTACCCCTTGCAAGCCTCAGGAATTTTAAATTCCATTTTCTGCTTGCTGGCTTGGCATGGGGAGGTCTCATTGCGTTTTCCCAGGTGAGCATGGCTGGCTATCGCACCAAATGCTCTCCTGCCTGGACCACAGCGGAGCTGTTGGATCAGATCAGTATATGGGGAGAGGAGTCTGTGCAGTCCCAGCTGCGCTTGACCTATAGGAATTGGGATACCTATGGGCACATTTCTCGAGGCTTGTGTGAAAAGGGCTATGATCGGGACACGCTGCAATGCAGATCGAAGATAAAGGAGCTGAGGCAGGCATACCATAAGGCGAGGGAGGCAAACAGTCGCTCCAGTGCTGCACCTAAGACCTGCCATTTCTATAAGGAGCTGGACGGTATCCTTGGTGGTGACCCCACCTCCATCGCCAAGAGCCCTGTGGATACTTCAGAGGAACAGAAGCGGCGGAAAGAGGACCTAACCCGGAGGATGAAGTTATTGATGAAGAGGTGGAGCTAGACAAGAATGTGGATCTCCCAGTGGGGTCGACCGGTGGGGCAGGCAGCCAGGAACTTTTCTCCACTCCTGAGGTGCCTAGCCAGTCTCAGCAGTTGTTCTCCAGCGAGCAAGAAGCAGGAGATGAGACGCCTGGTAAGTGGTTGTGGCTTGTGTAGTGCGGAGGTGGGTTCAGGGCATAGAAATGTGGAAGGCTAGCTGTGTTTCTGTGTGCTGGACATTTCCCTGTGTAGCTAATTGGTATGGCGGAACAGGTTGTTGATGCTCGTCGAGATCTCATGGGAATCCTCCAGAGAGATCTCCAGGAAAGTTACCGAGTACCTCCAGGAAATCCTCTGCCGCAGGTTGCGTGGCAGTGCAGCTTTGTTCCTCCCCCCATTGTAGGAAACTTTCCTGTGCCATTCAGCCATCACTTGTGTAGGGACCAAAGCATCACACAAGTGAGCTGCATATAGAGAAGGGCAGAAGCCACAAGCATGCTGTACCCTGGTTTCCCTGCTTACCCTCAGCGGTGAAATGTCTGCTAGAATGATCCCTGCCTGTGGAAAAGTGTGGGATAATTTTAGAATTATTTCCCTGTAAAGCTGCACTGCAACCCCTGCAAAGACACTATGTTTTTCTGTCCGGGGCAGTGCCCCCCTCTTCCCAAAACTCACCATGTTTTGGGTGCTTGCAGAGATGTGTGCCTGGCAAGGGTCAGTGAGAAAATGATTCATATATTGCAAAAGGTGCATATAAGTGAAATGTTTCAATGCTGTGCTTGAATTTAACAATCCCGCTTCTGTGCATTGTTCCCTGTGCTTCACCAGATGTGGTCTTCAGGAATACCCCACGCACCCCTGCCCAACTGTCTCTGCCAGATATGAAAGAGGCCAAGACGCACCAAAGAAGACATTCCAGGAGGTACTGCAGTGCTCCAGTACAGAGAAAAGGGAACGAAAGGACTGCTGGGAAGCTGAAAGGCAGGACAGAAAAGAGAATCAAGCGTTTGCTAGAGACGCAACTGAGCGGATGATAAAAGTAATGGAGGAGCAAGCAGAGATGCTCAAGTCATTAATAATGCTGCAGAGTGAGCAGGTCCAGGCTCGACCTCCACTGCAGCACATGCACAATTCTTTACCAGCCTGCCCCTGCCACTCTGCCCGCACATTCCTTTCCACTGTCTGGGACTCCTCAGTTTCCCCATCACTCCACCCACTCGCACAACTTTCACAATGACCGCTGGACCTACACACAGTTGTGAAGGTCTGCCCTTTCCCAGTCCCTCCTTTCCCAGCAAGCATCTGTGTTTTGGTGAGTGTCACTGCTTTTTCTTGATCAATAAAAGCAAAGTTTTATAATGGTAAATCATCTTTATTTTGTTTTCTGCAAATTCACATTGCAATCACTATGAGTACATGTGCAGGCATTTTAATCATTTTCTTACTGGGATATGCAGCTCCAAATGTTAACATAGCCTCCTAGGAAAAAAACATGGAATGCACCATGGAAGCTACTCTAAAGATATACTCTGCTGCTGCTCATTGTCAAAGTGCTTCCTCAAAGCCTCCCTGGTTTCAATTGCTGCCCTCTGGGCTCCTCTGAGAGCCCTGGTATCTGGCTGCTCAAACTCAGCAGCCAAGCGCTCTGCCTCAGCGCTCCACCGCTGAGCAAACATTTCACCCTTAGATTCACAGAGATTACGTAAAGTGCAGCACGCGGCTATGACCATGGGAATAGTCTCCTCATTAAGGTCTAACCTGCCATAAAGGCAATGCCAACGTGCCTTTAATCTGCCAAAAGCACATTCAACTGTCATCCGGCACCTACTCAGCCTGTTGTTGAAACGCTCCTTACTGCTGTCCAGGTGTCCCGTGTAAGGTTTCATGAGCCAGGGCTATAAGGGGTAAGTTGGGTCTTTCAGGATCACTATGGGCATTTCCACATCCTCCACTGTAATCTTGTGGTCTGGAAAGAAAGTCCCTGCTTGCAGCCTTCTGTACAGGCCGGTGTTCCTGAAGATGCATGCATCATGCATCTTTCCAGACCACTCTGCGTTAATGTCTGTGAAACGCCCACAGTGATCCACAAGCACCTTCAACACCATGGAGAAGTACCCCTTCCTATTGATGTACTCTGTTACAAGGTGGTCTGGTGCTAAAATTGGAATATGTGTGCCATCTGTCATCCCTCCACAGTTAGGGAAACCCATCTCTGCAAAGCCGTCCACTATTTCATGCACATTTCCCAGAGTCACAGTCCTTCATAGCAGAATGCGATTTATTGCCCTGCACACTTGAATTAATGCAGCACCAATGGTAGACTTCCCCACTCCAAATTGATTTGTGACCAGGAGCAGTCTGGAGTCGCCAGCTTCTAGACAGCGATTGCCACACACTTCTCTACTGAGAGGGCAGCTCTCATTCTGGTGTCCTTGCACCACAGGTCTGGGGCCAGCTCAGCACACAGTTCCAGGAAGGTGGCTTTACGCATCCAAAAGTTCTGTAGCCACTGCTCTTCATCCCAGACCTGCATGATGATGCGATTCCACCATTCAGTGCTGCTTTCCCTAGCCCAAAAGCGATGGTCTACCCTATGCAGTTGCTCTGTGAATGCCAAAAGCAATGTAAAATTGCTGCTATCCATATCATGCAGAATGTCGGGCGCCTGCGAGTCTTCCTCTATCAGTAATTTCACGATTAACTGCACTGCCATGCATGATGTCCTCATGACACTTAACAGAGCATAGGAGCGAAGTGCAGGATCCATTCCTTCTCACTTCAGATGCTGGGGTGCACAGCAAAGAATGGCCGTTGAAAAAAATGGCGCAAAAGAAAGCCGGAAGCAAGTGGAGGGCTAGGACACAAAGCCATGCATGACGTGACCTTTAGCATGGTTCCAAGATGCACCATGATCGGCTCCGCCTTCCCACAACACCTAGCGACAGAAGGTGTCACCGTGCACTGTGGGATACATACCCACAGTGCATTGCTCACACTGTCAACGATGGTGCCCACAATGTGGACGTCATCTGTCGCCAGAGGGGGCTAGTGTGAATAGGCTTTTCCGATTTTTATTAAGTTGACTTTTGGGTGTCAATATAAGTGTAGTCGACAAAACTTGGTAGTGTAGACAAAGCCTTAGGCAAAGATCTTTCACGTAGGAAGACAAGGGAAACCAGCATCTTCTACTTCTGTAGAAGGTCCTGACTAAGGGAAAGTCCGCCATGGCTGGGAAGAATGATGACTGGTGAGAGAAATCAGTCTTGAACAAAGCCTGTACCTTGCTAGAATAAGTTTTAGATGTTTAAAGGCGTGTCTTTGCTTCTTAGTTGCTTGTAACCCATTCTAACTTTATTCCTTTTACTTGGCATCACCTAACCTATGTCCTGTTGTTAATGGATGTGTTTTATTTAACTATAAACCAACTCAGTGCTGTGTTTGTAGGGAATGGTGTATTTACCCCTGTTAAGTTGATAAGCTGTGATGTGCTTTTGTCTCTTTAAAGGAACAAACAAACATTATTTCCCTGACCTATCCAGGAGGAGGGCTGGGCGTTACAGAACACACAGATTTGGGACTGGGAGTGTGTTGAGGTCACCTTGCTGGTTGTAACCCAGGCTAGTGGAAGCCAGAGTGGGGCTGTGAGGTTGTAGACAGGCTGTTGGGGTCGGAGTTGCTGAACCAGGGCTGGCTGCATAGCACACAGACCCAGGGCGCGACCTGGATGCCTGTTGCTGACTCTAACTAGGTAAGGGGCTGTTTAATTGTGGTGTAGACTATTGGGCTGGGGCTGGAGGGTGAGTGGAAAGGTCACAGAGCTTGGGCTGCAGCCCAAGCCTGAATGGCTACACCGCAATTAAACAGCCCCTTAGCCCAAGTCAGCTGGCATGGGCCGGCCATGGGTTTAATTGCATGGGTTTAATACATACCCTGAGCCTCCCAGGCTGGGAGCTACAATAGCAAAGCATTGTGAGGCACTCAGGGTTACAGGGTAAGAAGTGACACAATCCCTTACTGGTCTGGGTTTCATCTCCAACAAAATCTAGATTTGAAGACCCAGTAGTAGAAACCTCAGCTATAAGGCTTATGTAGACCCTGGCATGTGCCTGGCCAATGGGCATACTCAGTAAACCGCTGAACAATTCTCTGATATTATAGGACAATTGGCATGTTTTGTGATCCTGCCTAGAAAAGGAGGATTTCAGCACCAACAGTTTATTATCCTGTGCACTCCTATCAGCAGATATCTCCCCGAAGTTACACACAATATCTTGTAATTCAGTCAGTGACCCTTAAGGGATCAACAGAAGCTGGTGCTGGAAAGAGCTTAGTGGGAGAGAGTGCTCAAAACCTTGAAAAAACCCAGTGCTTTTACTGAAAGCTGTTCTGAAGAGCTCTTGAAGCAGATCAGCGGAGTGGATGGGAAGATAGGCACTGAATGGCAAACTGCACATCCTAAAAACATCTTTAGGGACAGTATGTAGTTTGGGGCCAAAATTTAGTTTTGGGCTTTTATTATTTATTTATTTTCTTTTTAATTTTCTTTTAACCTAGAGGTGTTTATTGCTTGAGTGTAGGTTTTTAAATGGCCCATAAATGGTCAACTTCTTTCATTCAGTTATTTTTCATTTATTAACAGGATGATTATAGTAGGAAAATTAATCATGGGCTTTAGAAGTCATGCAGGGTTTATGATGTCATATGACAGCAATACACCGAATTGTAAAACTTCAGAGCGACCACCCTGTACCACCAGGCTGAATAATGGAGCATTCATTCATTCAACCAAGTTGCAGCATAAAATATTCCATAGACTCTCTTAAAATAGAAAATGTGGCGTATGGGAACATGTAGTGCAAAGCTGCCCTTTTGAAGCTGTAATCGTAGTCTGTACTACAGGAGTGATATATATTCAAATTCCCAGAATTCCTTGTGTTAGAACTGTACAGTCTCTTCAAAAATGAGTGACTGAGAAATACCGGTTAGTTCTGGGGAACTTGTAAGAACAAATACTACAGGCCAAGTTCTGCTGTGTTTACACCAATGTAAATCTGGAGTAGCTCAACTGAAGTCAGTTTTGCCTGGTGTGACTAAATGGGAGAGAATACAGATCTTGGGAGACTGAGTGACCAATGACTGCTCTAAACCACAGAGAAAATGAGTTTAGCAATCTTGGACTGTTGAATAATGATTCATTTTATAATGTGACCACAAAATGTAGCTGAGTCAGTAATGATTGCTTCAAACGGATCATGAAACTGAATGAGCAAGGAGACGGGATTACATTTAGTAGGTCTAAGTGTCCGTTTCAGGCCAAAGGTCAAGGATTCTTGGTTAAGCTTTTGCTTGGGGTTTGGGAGGGAGTCTGCCTGTGACAGAGAAAAATAAAGGTCTCACTCTTTAGTGCTTAATATCACTTAAAATCATCTTAACTACTGTACTGACCCCCCAAAAATTAAAGCAACATTAACAGTCTTATGTACAATACTTATACAAGATACTCATAGCACTATGGCAAAAAATATGTACCATGAAGGAAGGAAGATTAAACAAACTTTCACGGAGATTCTTTGCAGACTTGTAATTAAATCCAGATTTAGCAGAAGTATCGTTACATTATCAAGATTAGTTTGGCAACCCGGAAGTTAAACTTCTTACTATTATACCCCACGGGATAGAAAACTACCATTGCACTGGGACAAGTGACGTCAAACAATGCATTCATGCTCAAGCAGAGAGTCCCCCTTTTGTTCAGACACTGAGATTTGTTGCAGGTGTTGCTATGGCAAGATGGGGCAGAAAATCCCATTTTGAGGTTAAAGCGAGATATTTAGAAATTAGAGGGAGACAGAGTTCGAGAGCATAAATTAATTTAGCGATGATAATTGCATTATTGCACTGTCTTGCCATGGAAATAGCTATTCCTAAGGGAGTCTATTACAGTGTTAAGATTTAGACTATTATAGTGTTAAGAGTGTGGTTCTTTGAAAGTGCTTTAGCTTTTGTGAATGATCAACATCTGTCTTTCTACTTTTATTTACTTTTAAGTAATAAAGTTTAGGTCAATAGGAGCTCAACCCCGCAAGGTGCCTGAGCTTCCTCTGAGTTTTAATTGTTAGCGTGCTCAGAGAATTTGCTCATAAATTGAAATAAATAACTAAATTCCCATTTGAATCAAGCAGAGTAGGTTCTCAGAGTAATTGCCTGATTGGGACTATAGATTTTGATGCATTTTCTCTAGGTAATTGTTCCTTTATTTCAAGAAAAATTGTGCTTTTCCCAAATAAAAATGGTATGGTCAGCTATCAGGTGCGGGTTTTGCTTATTGGCTATTGGTGGTGCAAAGTGTTAAGTATGTAGAGGACTTCCTTAGTGATTTAAGTTACTTGAAAGAAGAAAAGTGAACCCAAAGTTCCTTTATATTGCTTGTCTTAATGGGACTCTGCTATTTCACAACCACTTTAACCACTTATACTTGAAGCTATAGTCTTACTGCCATCCAGCCTTCCATCTGGTCTCCAGCAAAAGGCTAAACAATGTATTTATAATCCAATAAGAAGAGCTGCTCAGAACAATTTTCTTTTAATGCTCAAAATCGGGGAGCTCTAGGTGCTTAAATATATATGTCTCTGTGTGTGTGTGTGTGTTTGATATAAAGTAATATCACTTTAAAAAAAAGCAATGGTAAGATATGATATGGCCCTTAGACAGTTTTAAGAGGGCGTGAAGATTAAAGTTCCTTCCTCTTACACATGAAGGGGATGCTTAGATATGGAAAGAGAGAGCTCAAAGCCATGATGTATAGATAGAAGATGTGGTGTTAAAGTGAAAAGTAATGGCTCAGGATAGCATTTGACTCATTTGACCTAATATGTAGAGTCCCTAGTCTGGATGGGACAGATCCTTGGAGTCCCTTAGATGTGCATTTACTTTTGGTCAGTGACTGATGGTGAGCCATGCTTTGTATGCTGCTGATGTTGGGAATGGAACATTCTCCTCCTTCTGTCCATCTGTAAATGAAAAATGCACAACAAGAGCACAGCAATAGCTGGTCTAACGGCTAGAGCACAAGACAGGTAGTCAGGAGACCTGGGTTCCGTTCCCAACTCTGCCTCTGACTTGCTGTGTGTCTTTGGAAAGTCACCGGTGGTTAGTGTTGCTGGTAATTTGACAGTTACCATTTAGACTAAGGCATTTATAGTTATTCACTAGTGGTTAGTGTTGCTGGTCTATTACGGGTGCACAAAGGTCCCTCACCCCTCTGTGCCGGGGTCAATTGCAGACCCAGTCCTTGCACTCTCTGCAGCCATAGGCAGTAGACTCCTCAGAGTGAATGGAGCAGCGTAAGGACAAGGCCATGGCTGCTGCTCCTTCCATGTTGGGCAGCAAGCTGAGCTGTCACAGGGGAGGAGAGGGGAAGGGAAGGAGAGTGCATGCTGCAGTCCATTGGAGGTCAGTGGAACTGCCTTTCTGGTGCATCTTCTCGGAATCTCTGGAGGCATTTTGAGTGTGCTGGCATCAGCTCCAAAGATGAGTTTGGGGGCTTTTAGGGATCAGCTTTTCTAAACTGGTCTCAGAGGGTCATGCCTGCAAATCAGAAGTATTTCCGTTCATCCAGCTGGTTTGTAAGACTGATATTAGCATGTTCAAATGGTCATTTGCGCAGGAGTTGGGTTACTCCCCACATTAGCCGTGTGCATGTGCCATCATTCAGTTTAGCAGGCGCAAATGCGAGGGCTTTGCAGGTACTCCGTATGCGCAGACTCTGAAAAATCAGTAGAGTAGAGCTGATTAGAAGTTCTCAAAAATTAAAAACATTTTTCAGACTTGCTCAGGTCCACATAGTCAACTAGAACTGGGCCAACCCTGGTTAGGTGCTTTCTATGATACGATATTTGCCAGTTACCATTTAGACTAAGGCATTTATAGTTATTCACTAGTTTCCGCTTATTGATTCACGCATGGAAGAACACTTTTTGTAGAATCTCATTAAAGGCAGAGCCAAGATTTCTGCAGTTTCATAGTTCTTATTTGACAGTATCAGCATTCATATTATTTGCTATAGTGATTTTTTTGGTTTCATTTAACATTATTTAGCTGAAAAATTTTTCACTGTATCATCTCTATTAAACACATCTCATGTTCGCGGTTAAACTTAGGAGTTTTGAGTGCCCACATATTCTATCTGGCCCCTAGTACTGAGCATTGGAAAGGAGGATTGAATGCTTTAAAATGTGGTTATCTGTTCTCTTACCAACAACGTGACTTATCTTTAGCCTACAAATCACAATGAATCAAAATGATTTTAAAATAAAAAAAGGTTAATTGAGTAGAGAAATGTTTTTCCATAAACGTTGCATTCTTTCTTTTTGGGTAAGCAGACATATAAAACACTGTAAGTACACCCACAGCATTCATTCGTATTAAATGAATACACTTTTTTTTATACTAGCTGTGCATGGTAAGTGAATAATTTCTGTCTTAAATTATACATTTTTCCTCTGTGGTTACAACCAAAATTATACAGATTCCCCCATGTGGAATTATATCCTGAACTGGTCTCCCCGGTGGTATTTTTAAACCTTTCTCTAAATAATGTGCACTGTTTTAATTAAAGCAAGTAACAATTATCTTGGAGCTATTGGTTATGTCAGTTTGAGTTGCCACTTAAATTCTTTTCTTCTCACAATTAACGATATAATAATCATTTCTAAGGCAGTCTGTGATGGGAACCCTAGTCACATCACAGCAGACGGGTCATTATCATAGCAGGGGAAAGTAAGTATTTCATGTGGACCTTCCCTGGGGGAAAGCATCAGGAAGAAGACAGTAGCTTGCATTTCTTTTGCTACGCTGGGACTGCTGTGTCCCCAAAATAGAGCCAAAGCCGAGTGATCTTAATTCCACTTGAGCCATCTCTCAAGCACTTGTGAACTTTTTCTTTGTAATATCGCTTCAGCTGTACTTCTTACTGCTGCAAGGTCCCCCGTGCTGCTCCTGTTTCAGGCTTGTCCAGTAAAGGATTTCTCATCAACTAATAGCCATGATTTCAAATAAAACTTTGGTTGTAATAGGATCCAAGCTTAGATGTATGATCATATAAGCAAAAAGTGCACAGGGGCTTTGAGTGGAATGAAGCCCCCGCCTCCCTCGGTATTTTTGTCTAACATATGCCACTCTATTAAAAACAATTACTTTGGTTCCTTGGAGGGGAAGAGGCAGGATTTTTTAAAAAGTTTGAATCCAGTTCTGAATGGGCAAATAAATTCCGGAGATTAATTTTCATTTGAAAAGCCTCGTTTAAATGGTACCTTGATTTGAATGTCAGCCAGTTTAATTTAGATTATTGCTTATTACAATTAACCTGGTGTTGGGCTCTGCTTGTCTCATTAGCAATGTGGCTGATGGTTATATTTGGAAGTTTAGTCATCCCATTTAGACTCAGCATTTCTAGTCACCTGAGGGAACTGACCTGCGCTACCAAAGAACTATCCAGAAAGAGTATCATTCTTGTGTACAGTGGTGATGGCTTAAGGAAGGGGATAAAAGATCATTTCCCATAGCAGAAGTAATGAGTTCATCTTCTTCGTGCAGTAGAATACATCTAATCTAAACCAGCATCAATAGGAGACTGTTAGGGTTAAAATAAATGTCTGAATAAAATTCCTTATTGGTGTCACTAAGGAAACCGTACAATATTATAGGAGAAAGAACTGAAAAAAAATGGAATGTAACTTTCAGCAGTTCGGCTTTTGATTTACATTTTGCATGTCACTCATCTTAGAGATGTACACACGTATAGTTTCACTATCTGTGTGCATAAAGGCATTGAAGGGTTTATTTATATATAAAAACAGAAAGAGAATAGTGATACCATTATCCTGCACAATGTAAATGTATATTAATGGGAAATTGTCCAGTTGGTAAGATAAAAATGTAGGTTTGGTGGGGGAGGAAAAAGGGTTTTACAAAACCTAAAAATAAGTGTACTGTTTTTCCTCCTAATTTAAATTCAACTATTTTAATATATCAACTTCTGTACAGTGTTTGCTAACTTAGTATGTCATTGTGCAAATACCGGAGAACGAGTAAGTGAAACAGCCCTTCCTGACCTCTTTATATATGTGTGTGTATAATATTTGCAGCTACTAAAGACATTACAAATGTTATGGAAAATATTTATTCCTTCAAACAGTTAATTATATCTATAAAATCTGACCACAGGAAATTGTATTTAAAAGATATGCTTGCTATGGCAGCAAATCAAAACGGACTGTGTTGATGGAAAAATGAAATGTTCATTACTTCATAATTTTGGGTAGGCCAAGTGCAGCCTGTAGGTTAAATATGGCCTGTAGATTTCTCCAACATGGCATGTAACTTTAATGTGCAGATTTGCCCTGTGGAGACTGCATATACCAGCATGCAATATTCTGCTTTCATCCCAGAGGGCAGCTCTGCTGCGTACTGGGATTGGTAGTCTCAGTGGGCTGTATTGCCCTATTATACAGACTGCTCTATTTTGCACAAATTAAGTGACACCCTCAGGCTCCTGGCAATTTGCCTTTTCACCCCTCTATTGGGCAAATTTGGTCACCTGTGTCACAGATAAATCACGACTGTTATTTTAAGAGGCAGCTGTGGTGAAGTGAAAGCTCCCTCGCTGATCCCAATAGGTTAGACACACTGAGGTCTGGCTAACGTCTGTTTGTCCTGGATTTAAATTGTTACTTTCAGGACAATGTGCCCAGTAGCGGGATGGGAAGAAAAGTTGTGACTCACTCTAATAGAGTATAATTCTTTGCCTTTGGGGTGGGAGGAGGAGGTGTTAGAGGTTTGAGGTTTTGGGATTATTGTTATTGTGCATTTTGGAGGTGCCTGGCCAGAATTATGAGATAAAAGAAGTTTGGTGTGGGTGGGTGGGAAGGGAAAAGGAAGCTGAAAATTATGTGGCAATGATTGGTGGGTGAATAGGATCTGACCAGTGGCAGAATGACTCTTCCACAGTAAGAGGAGAGTGAGTTCTCATCCGGGATTGTGAAGGTTTATCCAAACTCTGATGTATCTTCTCTGCGCTCCATCTTGGGAGCAGAAAAATGTGTTCATTTATTTCTAAGAAGCTAGATATGAAAAGAAGATTTTTGCTTTGTACCAGAAGAGGGTCCAGGGGAATCACATTTTGTAACCGCCTCTCACCAGTTCCTTTGTGTGGCTTTGTCTGCCATATATTACCGTAATCCTCTATTTTAATAAATGTTGGGCCTGGTACTGCTTCATTTGGCACTAACTGGCAGCCTTGATGGGCATTCTCAACAGAGAGGTCAAGGATTCAGAGAGACCAAGCTATCCTCTTAGCCCTAGAGGAGGTATTCCCAGGAGGTATCGGAGACATACTGGCAGGGATGCGTGGAGAAGTTTGCCTTGCCATTGCCCATTCTGCACCAGTTTAGCTGACAAATAAAAGGATTCAGCCTCCCAGACTGTCAATCTGTTGTTTTTATACAAGCAGTGAAATTAATTTAACTACAGAATAAGTAAAGGAGATGAAAGATAAGCCAGCATTGTTGGCCCACCAAGAATGAGAGGAAGAAAGTAGCCCGCTGCCCATACTGTAAAGGTTAAACAGGGCTTCAGTTTCTTTGGGTATGTCTACGCTGCATTTAGACACCTGCGATTGGCCTTTGCCAGCCGACTTGGGCAACGGGGCTGTTTAATTGCAGTGTAGACATTTGGGCTTGAGCTGGACCCTCCCACCTCGCAGGGTCCTAGAGCCTGGGCTCCAGCCCGAGCCTGAATATCTACACCGCAATGAAACAGCCCCTTAGCCTGAGCATCGTGAGCCCGCGCCAGCTGACATGGGCCAGCCATGGGTTTTTAATTGCATTGTAGACATACCTTTTTAACAAACTGCCACTGAACAGTTTGTGAAGTTTCATTGTGAAATACCCACCTAAACCCAGTGGTGCCTAGAAAACAGCAGCATTTGCCATTGATTCTTATTGACTTACCCGTAACTAACTCATTTTAGTTAGCGTTTTTGCCATCTCTTTGGGTGGAGGTGTTCTGTATTTATATTGTCATTGTATCAAAAGGCCACCCAGGCTGGGCTTCATTGTGCGAGGCCTTGTACAAACGTGTAGCAAATGATGACTCTTTTCCAGAGCATTTGCAATGTGGAAAACAAGAGTTGTTGTGTTTTATATCAGTGATAATCTCAATGGATTTTCATCTCCCATAAAACCAGCTGTTAAGTGGAAAGTAGTGGTGGAATTTCTATGAGATCTGGTTACGTTTGTGGCCGGGCATTAAGATGTGTGTGCTTGGTACTTACCATTGATGCATGCTGCCAATCAAAAAGGAAACAGAAAAGCAGGAAGAGAGCAAAAGCTGCCTCAAATGAGAGTGAGACGAAGCAAAGTTGGAAGATCTCTGGGAGGAGGGTTTGCATTAAAGGTGCTCTGGCAGTTTAAACTTTTGCAACCATCTCTCAAGTGGGAGATAATTCAAGGTGTTCTTGACTTTGGGATTGTTATTGGGTAGCCGTTATGTATGCAGATTGTTGCCTTTCCCTTCTTTTGGTTTTCTTGAAGAAACATTTATTAGAAACAATACAAGAACGATTCTACCTACTCTTTGAATAGTTATTTTATGTGTCTCAAGCGGTATTGTGGGGCATCTTTCCAAGGTGAGAGCTTCTCAAAAATCTTTGACTGGGGTTTGCAGCTGCCTTTTGTGACTCTACTGCTGTGAAGCAGCCAGTAACATTTAGTCACCTAACATTCAAGAGACTTTGGGGCACTACAGTAAAGCCTCAAATGAACATACACATACCCCTGGTGCACCAGGTGGCCCTCCACCTGAGTGCCGTGGTGGCAAGTGCAGAGAATAGCTATCGGAAGTCTCAACGTGAGCATAAATCTGATTGACCTTTAAAATCGATCAGGCTGTGAACACTAGCAAACTAACCGAGCCTTCCTCTTTGTATTTTGGTTCGTCATGTGTGGTGCCTCATTGGTGCAAAGGTTTGCTCTGGTTCTTATGTGGTCAAGGAAAAGGGGTCTGTTTAGGTGATTGAACCTACTTTATGCTTGTTTGTATGTTCTTTCTGGGAAACATGCAGCCTAGACAGCCATTGTCCCCCTTCCACCCAATAGGTCTGTGGAAACAGGTACCATCAAAAAGACTTACTATTTATTATATATACAGTGATAGCACCTTTAGTAATATTATTTATTAATTTGGTAACACCTGTAGGCCTCAGTCAGTTATTGCCAGTGTAGGATGCCATGGGAATCATTTGCAACAATAGACGTTGTACCTCACAGTAAAATGAGATCCTTACTAGATCCCGCGGGTCTTACTGTGATGATGCCACATTTCTGAGTAAGGCATCATCTGGACATCTTAGCATGGCGTAACCCACCAACACTGGGCCATACCATCTGGTTTCCTCCCACATACAGAGGAGCCGGAAACTGGGCCAAGTATAGGCTAAAATTGGAAGGGAAGTGGGGAGATGATTGGAAATGGCAATTTGATCTCCTCTACCTCTTTTCCCTGAAGTGTATTCATGGGTTTGTGGCTCTGTGCATTCGGGGTGGGAAGTGGTGTGGGAAAGAAGGGTCAATGCCAAGAGGATAACCCCCCTTCCACTGAGTTTGGGCAGAAGGGGAGAGGAAGGGAGGGAGGGAAGCTGTTATAGAAATATACCTTGTAAGATAATATTGATACTGTCAGTGTTGTCTTACCTGGAAAACTTCTCCACTGGTGAGGTTCCTATGACACATGGTACTTAAAGTGCCCATGTTGTCACAAGCTAAGGGGGCCTGAGAATACCATTGTTCTGGCTGGCAGCTCCAAGGGTTTCAGGTAGGTGCCTTGAATCCTCATGAAGAAATAGTGCCCTCCACCATTGCATAAGGGACATGCAGTGCTGCCAATGCTTTTAATCTTATTGGGAGTCTTGCAATATTTATTGTTTTTCATAAAGCCCCAGCTCCTGGAATCCTGTGATTTCATTTAAAGAAACACAACAGTAAATTTCCAGCCCTCATAGTTGTGGAGAAAAGCTTAAAAACGTGACCCGAGTGTAATCTAAAGACTCAAAGACCTAACGGTAAATAAAAATGACGCCAAATTTATCATGTAAAAAACCCCCAAACATAACCATGATTTTTTTTAAAGTCAATTCATCATTTTTAGTGGCCTGACTCATAATTTTTGAACACAAAGTTGGCAGTATAAACGTTGCCAAGAAGATAAAGGTAGTGCCGGGAGAAAATGGGCCAATGTAATGGGAGTGCACCCACAATATAACTGGAGCTTCTTTTTTTCATGCTAGGTACAATTACTGGTTGCAGTAAGTCATCACCTCTGGCAGTGATCTGCAACCTTTTTCTCTTTTTGTTATTGCTTGATATGAAACCCAATGTAGTTGAGCCCAATAACCAGCAGAAATTTATTTACAGTTATCCTAAATTTGGAAGTATTTTGCAATTCCTTGGAAGAAAAGTGGGGAGGGGAGGAATCTGAGTCTGAGCCCTTTTTAAAGTGGGATTTAGTGAAGGAAAAATTAGCCCATAGAACAGGGCCGGCTCTGGCTTTTTTGACGCCCTAGGCAAAAAAGCCTCCAGTCGCCCCGAGCCGGGGGGGGCAGCCGGAGCCCCGGTGGGGGCTCCGCCCTCCCCCCGGCGGCCGGGGGGAGGGCGCCGGGGGGGAGGGCGGCCGGAGGGGAGGGCGGCGAGCCCCAACGGGGGCTCGGCTCTCCCCCCGGCAGCCCGGCTCTCCCCCCGGCGGCCGGGGCGAGGGCGGGGGGGGCGGCCAGAGCGCCGGGGGGAGGGCGGCGAGCCCGGCTGTGGCCCCGCTCTCCCCAGCGGCCGGAGCGCCGCGCCGCCCCCCTCCAGGTGCCGCCCCAAGCACCAGCTTGGGTGCCTGGTGCCTGGAGGCGGCCCTGCCATAGAATCAATATTGAACTTATTGTCACATTTCTGAAAGCTTAAAATACTTTCAAATTGGGGGCAAACTGAATTCTGGCAACAGGATCAATTTAATGATATTTTGAAAAGAAATACTGCACATTTTAAGGAGTCGATTCTGTGTACTTCTCTAATACTAATCAATCTGCAAAGGAAAAGTGGATTTATGCCCTTTGTTTTTGCTACTCTGCGAGGTATGAGGAAGACCTGAAGACTTAAAAAAAAAATCCTGCTAGTTTTTGTTTTGATTTTAACTGCAAATATTAGGTACATTGTTTTCTCAAGTTTATTAAAAGTCTCATAGTGGATTCAGACCTTAATTGAAGGGGTTGAGGTATTATATCATTAGCAAGAGAACTTTTTGCCAGCTGTGTGTCAGGCGTTTGAGTTAAATAGGTGGAAACTGTCATAATTCTAAGCAGTCAGGCAAAGACAAAAAACCAAAACCCCACAACATCCCTTTTTTTTTTTTTTTTTTTCATAGATTCTAGGACTGGAAGGGACCTCGAGAGGTCATCGAGTCCAGTCCCCTGCTCTCATGGCAGGACCAAATACTGTCTAGACCATCCCTGATAGACATTTATCTAACCTACTCTTAAATATCTCCAGAGATGTCCACACTCAGTTGTTCATATTCCTTCCTTGGTGCTTATGACATCACCTACCAATTCTTCAGTCGTTCATATCACTTCCCAGAAGAAATAAGGAAGATAACAGCTGAATTTCTAATGTGTTTAAAAAAAAAGGGGGAGGGGGTGCAGGGTAGGGAGGAAGCAAGGGAAAAAAGTAGGTTTTCTTTTACACTGCTTCTTCCTGACCCTGTATGTCACCTTATTCTCAAGAACTGATGGCTGTTGAATTCCGCTACAGAAAGACATTCTGGTATTTTATCTCTGCAATCTTGGCCTTGCTTTCTTCCCTCCATATAGTTCTATTGTTGTGAACAGGCAGGGTATTTGGATTCATAGGAGTATTGCTCTCCTAAAGGAGTCAAAACAATGTCAGTGGATTCAGCTTTAGACCTATTAGCTCCACAATGCCTATTAATAATGGTCATTTATAACATTAAAAATGTGTTTAAAAATATTAAGCTGCAGTGCAACTTTAGTGCATTTTACTGCTCAATGGATCTCTTTTCTACATGAGATTTTTGGGTGTAACATTGCATTGGGCAGTACAGATGAGGGAATTGTTTGGAGCTCCTAGAAAACATCTAGAATTATTTTTAATCAAGAATTTCTTCTTCCCCAAAGAAAAACAATCCTTTTCCCCCCCAAAAAGGGAGGGGGGAAATTCTCTGCTGTCTCTGCCCTTCTGGAACCACAAATTAATTGTAAAATCTAAAAAAGGACTTTTCCAAGGTTTTGAATGCTAGGACCTGTGAAGATCTCAAAGATTGTACATTCAGGATCCCATGTTCTCCTGAATGTAGTCTGTATTCTGCATTTTGTTGACAGTAAACAGTTGAAGATTAAAATAAAAAGGCCAGGGCAATTCTGCCTTCATTTACCCCCTCGGCAGCTCCTTGCAGGTCATTAGGTTTGCATGGTTATCATTGAGGGCAGAAGGTAGAGCAGGGGTAGGCAACCTATGGCATGCGTGCCAAAGGCGGCTCGCGAGCTGATTTTCAGTGGCACTCAACACTGCCCGGGTCTTGGCCACCGGTCTGGGGGATTCTGCATTTTAATTTAATTTTAAATTAAGCATATTAAACATTTTAAAAACCTTATTTACTTTACATACAACAATAGTTTAATTATATATTAGACTTATAGAAAGAGACCTTCTAAAAATGTTAAAATATATTACTGGCACGTGAAACCTTAGATTAGAATGAATAAATGAAGACTCGGCACACCACTTCTGAAAGGTTGCCGACCCCTGATGTAGAGCTGTATAACATGGGACCTTTTGGACATCATGCAGCTGACAAGTTGCTATTAAAGTATCTGCTGTTGTACAATACGAAGGGGAAGAAACCAACGTAGTGTCCCAGGAATGTGTTGACTGATTGAAATGCTCCAAAGCAAGACCATCAGGAACTGTTATTAAATGGCAGCCTGAGTCTCTGCACATGACAGTCTGTAAAGAATGTTCTCTGAACAAAAGATATGATGAATTTGGATGCTAATGGCCAAGAGGTGCTGTACATCTGTTGCTCCCATTAGTCAGAGTTAAGGGAACTCAGCCTATCCTGGGACCAGGCCTGAAAGACCCTAAATGTAGAAAACAGAGAGTGCCCAGAAGACAGCTGTGAAACTGAGGAAGATGCAGCACGTTGTACTTAATGGGTATTACACTAGTGCGGCAATCTGGGCCTGACACTGAAAAGTATTGGTGGAAAAAAGTCTAGTTCCATGGCAAGGTATGAGAGGCAAGCCTATTTTTTTAGGCTGACATTGAGTGTAGCTCCTTCCCTTGGGAAGGAAGTTGAGGCACTGAGCTAATGTGAGTTATCAAAGGCATCTGCTAATATCAGTATAATATGATGACAATCGATTGTCATTCATGCTTTTTGATTATTCAAAAGATCTTGGTTTCATGCCTTTGACACAGTGCTTTAGAGGAAAGATTTTCTCTGTGTCACACAAAAGAAATGAGAGAGAGAGAGAGGCATTTCTTTCTCATTCTTGCAGTCCTTCACCTTGGTCCAAGCTAAGGGCAAATTTATCTCAGAAATGCTAAAAGGAAAATATCATGCTAGGCAAGTACTCTTATGAACAGGAGAAATTCACATACAAAAAAATCTGAACAGATATTCCAGCAATCCAACCCCCGTCACCATTTGTTATGTTCCCTTGTATAACAATTTAAATAACAATCTCATGAAATAAATAACTGAACATCAGACATGGTTTTTTCCATATCCTGACCAATATTTTGGCAGGTTTTCAAAAAGAATGGGAGTTTTGAAAATTAAATAAAGGCTTCTAAAATAACCAGTTTTAGAAAGTTTTTTATTAAATTTGCAGAATAATTCTGTTCTCTTTCTTTCAATAGAGTCTTTATTAATTTAGTCTAGTTACTTAGTGACTATATTAAATTAATCTAATAAAAGTCAGGGTTCTAACATAACGTTTCCCAAATGTGAAGCAGCATCTATTACATGAGACAAAACCTCTCTATATATGGGCTTTATATGTTGTATAATTACAAGGCATCAGACTGTTCAGTGTATGTTATTCAAGTCAAATACTTCACTACAATGTACTCAGGAGGAGGGGAATGAGGAAAACTAGCACTCAAAAAATTAAAAGTCCGAGCAGAGGACCATATAGCAAAGCTATTTTTTATCCCTGAAAGCAATCTAAAGTTCAGTAATTGAACCGTATAACGCTAGTGATCTTCTATTGACAGTCTCGTCTACAAATATATATATAATTGCATCTATGTAAAATAGCCACATTAGTGTAGATTCTTAAGGCTGGAAAGGACCAGTATGATCATCTAAACTGACTGTACGATGCATGCTATTTTCACTGTAGGATTCCACTGACACATATATATTATTGTATGCGTAGTTTTAAAAAGCATACTCTCGCCCCCAGAGCTGCAGGTAAAGCTAGTGTCAAACACATGCCTTTCAAATGAAGGTCACCTTTTTGTTCGCAACCTAAAGTTGTACACATCTAGTCAACTGAGATGGAGTGTTAATCATTCAAGAGGTGTGGGTGTTCCTGTTGATTTGTGGATGTGTACATCACAACATAATCGCAGAGTTTATTCCTGTTCTCTCACTGAATTATTTATTATGGTCTGAAGTGAGGGGGGTTTCTTTTGTATTGGAATAAACATAGGATTATGTTTATTGTGTGCTTTCAATCTCTAAATCACCAGTATGTCAAAGGGATAATGCTGCTTGCCTCATAGGGACAATTAAGCCTTATGAGGTTTAATTAATTAATGTTTTATAAAGTGCTTTGGGATCCTCAGCTGAAAGGTGTTTTGGAAGTGCAAAGGAGAATTATGCTGATTATTTTTTCCATCTATTCTCACCCCAATATGTCACTGATTCAAATTCAATAGAAAAATGTAGGCCCCGTATAACTGACTCCAAACGCAGTACAAAATCTGTTCAATTGGTATAAAAGCTTGAAGAAGCAGCTCAGTAATATAATACAAAAATTAATACAATCAGTTTAAAAAAATGTGCCCCATTGGTCGCTTTCTCCTTTCTACTTGAAAAGTCATTCCCTGCAATGGTTTAACAATAATAACTACAGGAGCCTTTATGCTGCTATGTGCTGCTGATGTACTACAACCAGGCCACAGGTTAGAAAGACAGGCTGAGTTATTATATACTGCAGGATAGTGATTTCCCGTGAACTAATTTATGGATAAATAATTCTATGTACTTGTTATATAGGACAGGCAGTTTTTAATTTCTTTAAGAAAGCATATCTGAACAACAGTAAATTACCTGCTATAGCATAGGGACAAGACCCTCTGAAGCAGGTAAACAGATGCAATCACTGTCACAAGAACTTACCAGTCTCTTCAGCAATAGAAGTAAAGCTGTGAACAGAGACTCCATGGCTTAGAACAGTGGTTCTTAACCTGCAACCCATGGGCCACTTGTAGCCCAGTCAGCACACAGCTGTGGCCCATGTGACAGCCTCAGGGCCATATAGGTAGTATATAGTGTGGATGTGGCCCACATAACACATAGAAAGCTGCATATGTGGCCCACAGTGGTAAATAGGTTGAGGACAAGGTGGGTGAGGTAATATCTTTTATTGGACCAACTTCCGTTGGTGAGAGACAAGCTTTCGAGCTACACAGAGCTTTTCCTCAGGTCGGGAAAAGGAGAGCTCTGTTTAGCTCAAAAGCTTGTCTCTCACCAACAGAGACTGGTCCAATAAAAGATATTATCTCACCCACTTTGTCTCTCTAATATCCTGGGACCAACATGGCTACATCAATACTGCAAACAACTCTATGGCTTAATCATTCTAGGACCCAGGGTTTTATTGACAGTGTTTCATGGCCTTTAACTGGGAGTTATATATATATATATATATATATAATTAATATCCAAATACTTTAAAAAAATTATAATGTCTAGTTTCCCTTGAGTTTACATTGTGCTGGTAAGAAAAACGGTTAAGAAGTACCTCGTTTAAAAGAGAAACTATTTGATTAGACTTATAGCACTACAGCAAGTGATGCTGTTGTTATTCCCTGAACCTCGCATCCTCGGAAGCAAAGGTCTATGTGAGATATATTCAGTGTATAAGCAAGGAACTGGTGATTCTCCAGTGTCTCAGTCCACGAGGGGAGTGATCATCCTTGTTAACACCTCCACTCCTTACGTGTCTCTATGGTACGCATTTGTTTATGCTGAAGAAAATGAAAGAGTTTGGTGTTGTGCACTAGCTAACCTGCACGGTTAGTATTGATAAATACCCTCCTTTACGGTGTTCGTTAACCAGGATTCTTCTTTCTGAGCAAATATTTTATTTTATTTTAACCCAGGAATACTGAATTCTTTTCCCCTCTTCACTTTTTTTTAACTATTGTTGAATTTTCATTGTGTACCTGCAAAAATTTGTGTGTGTGTGTGGGAATTATATGATCTTCTTAATTTGACCCATATGACTTAAGCTCTGTTTTGGCATGTAAAGCGCTTTAAATAGTTTAGATTAATCCCTTGCAAACTTACTACAAATATGCTTTAAAAATATTGTTCAGGTTTGTCCATAGTCTGTAAAAGGTGGAAATTGGGAATAAATGTGATAGATGTGAAGGAAGCTATTAACAATAGCATGAGGGATGTTCTGTTGTATGGTGCCTGTACATTCTGTTTGGAAGTGCTCCAGTTTTAAAGGTTTGATCCTGCAACTCTTATCTAAGTAATCCTTGCTTGCATGAGTAGCTCTATTAATTTCAATGATAGTACTTACATGAGTAAGGACTATTCATGTAAGTGAGGGTTGCAGGGTCTGGCCCTAATTGTGTAAATGGCCTAGAAAAGCCATAGCTAGTAAGGTGGCTTAGTGATTTAAGATGCAGTTTTGAAACGTCTAGACACATTCACAAGTTCAAATCCTAATAGCATTGAGTCAGTCCTTCATTTTCTTGTGAGTTAAATACATTAAAATCCAAGGCAGGTGTGAATCTTTTGGATGAGACCTTAAAAACTGAGCACATTAAACTTCCTGTAATTCTCTTTCTCTAAGCATGCTTGTCAAGCACCAAGTGTCTAGCCAAGATTTCCACTCCATCCACAGAGGGTCACTTGGTTGGCACCTCCTCCTCTACAAGTGGCTGCATTTTCAGTGGTCCTTGATATATACAGTTTTAAAGTATTTTGGGATCTTTCTGAGTGGAAGGAGATATGCAAATTTAAAACGAGGCTGCATATCCTTATCATTCCTCTGTTCTTCAGTCTGCTATGCTGATCAGTAATGAACCTTGTTCAGTGACAGATGGCAACATTTTTGAAAATCAAGCTTATGAGAGGGCCTGTCTACAGAGGGCAATGGTTTTCAGGAGCTAATCTTGAAAATGCTCCAGCTAACACATCTGAGGCTATGTCTACACTACCACAGCAAGTCGACCTACGCTACGCAACTCCAGCTACGTGAATAATGTAGCTGGAGTCGATGTACCTTAGGTCGAGTTACTGCGGCGTCTACACTGCAGGGGGTCGATGGAAAAAAAAATCTCCCGTCGACTTACCTTACTCTTCTTGTCGGGGGTAGAGTACGGGGATTAACTGGAGAGTGATCTGCAGCCGATTTGGCGGGTCTTTACTAGACCTGCTAAATCGATCACCGGTGGATCGATCTCAGAGCATCGATCCCTGCCGTAGTGTAGACCTGCCCTCAGCCAGACAGAGTGGAGGGAGAATAACTTCTTAAAAGCAGTTGTTCTTCAAACAAAACCATTTAAAAGATATTTTTTTTTACCCCCTCAAACAGGCCGTTTCACATTTCAAGATCAATTTTTGAAGGCTGTTCCGAACACAGGTGGTTCCTCTGTGTAGACAAGGCCTCAAAATCTCCTCAGCTTGACCTAGTAACTTAGTGAATAAACTCCTGGCAATTAGTGTTTGTGCACTGTTTGCCAATCTCCACAAAAAGAGCCCCAAAGGGGTCATTGGTTTGTGAATGAGTGATTGAATTAGTTAATGGAAAAAGGTTGTGAAGTCGTAAAAGGATCTGCCTACAGATTTCTTGAGAGTTCTGCTGCATCTCTTCCTCAAACAGTATTAAGGAAGGAGGAATGTTGTTCCTGTTTAAAATAGAGTATTTGTTCAGTAATCATTTATAAAGTGCCTCACTGATTCTCACACTCTCTCCAAGTCTTGGAGGGTGTCTCCGCTGCAATTAAACACACTCTCGGCTGGTCCTTGTCAACTGACAGGCTTCACGTGGGACTGTAAAATTGCAGGGTAGACGTTCAGACTCCGGCTAGAGCCCGGGCTCTGGGACCCTCCTCTTTTGTGGGATCCCAGAGCTTGGTCTCCAGCCTGAGCCCAAACATCTACACTGCAATTTTACAGCCTTGGAGCCTGAGCCCATGAGCTGGAGTCAGCTGACCCAGGCCAGCTGCAAGGGTTTAATTGCAGGGTAGACGTACCCTTCGGGCTCAATACAAGATAAAAACACTATACAGTACAAGTGAAGTTGCATAATTAAAGACCACAACCTTAAAAATTGGAAATTAGGCCATTAAGGTGTGTATCTAGGAAGATGATGCCTAGCTATCCTGGCGTTCACCTATCATGAATGTCGCATTAAAAACACCTTGAGAGTGGTAACAAATGAGAAGGGAACCTCTAGCCAAACTATGACTGTATGTACTGCTCAAATCCTGATGGAAAGTTATTTGGGGGAAGAGAACTGGCATGCTTAAACAAGCTGGCACCAACATCCTATCTGCAGCACAACAGGTGCCTTAAATGCAGCTACAGTGCCATGAACGAAACCCCCTGTGGAGCATGCTGAAGCGCAGCATGGAAATCATGGCTTCTGGCTAGCCTAGGGACTAACTCAATATATTTTTTTTTTGAATTTCACCCGTCACATCACACCGACTAAAAAAATAGCGTGCATCAGCGGTGCTGTAACAAGGTGTAAAGGACTCACAGTAGGTGTTAACGTGCCCAAGCATTATGGTAACACCTGTGTTTGTCTAATTCCAGCCAAAACAGTTTCCTTTCCAACTGTAGAAAAGGATAAAAAATCTATCTAACTACCAGTAGTAGCAGACATTTCCTGTAAAGCGATTTATATAGTATTTCCCATGATGCTTTGGCCTGTGGTTTTGCTTTGAACTTTCCCAGGTTGGGACAACAACTCGCTAACTCCAGTGACCTCTACTGCCTCTTTGTCTCTCTCCAGCGCTGTCAGCACCAAACACTTGGAGACGGTGTTCTCTCACGGAGGTTCCTATAACTGAATGAAGAATAAAGCCTCTTGTAAAATGTGACCAATGTAGATGTGACTTATAGGGCACATATGATGCTTATTTTTTCAGTTATATGGAAACTTGAAGTGATTAAAAATAGTAAGCCCAGTGTTCTGCGAAGCTGATATAGATTTCTGGATTTTTCAGTTGACTTTGCATTATATTATTACATAGTATTAGAAGGGGCAAGGGAAGTTGGCAGCTAAACTGTTTCTCTAATATGTATTTCACTCAGTGGACCCTTGATGCTCATTTCACGACTAATGTATGCTGTACTATGTGCACGTCTCATTGTCACCAGAGATAACATTAAGTAAACTATCCCCTTCAGAAAAACAGCTTTTCTTGGCAAGTGGAATATGGCTTGAGGAGCCAGCTCTGGAGACATATGATCCTGTGAATGAGTGAGTGCTGTGTGTTACTTCACTGGATCTGAGTCCAGGCACTATTTATACTGCAGCATATTCAGCACCAGATTGTTAAATCTTAATACTGAAACAGTGCATCATTTAAATGTTTTTGTTCCATGTATGCCCCACTTTCAAGCATTGGATGTCAAGCAACAATTATTAACTTTGTCTTGGACGAGATTCTACCCTTACCAAAAGCTTCATAACCTACTCTTGAAATGTTACTGAGTCTATACCAGAGTATCATATTGAGACTTCAAACAAGCAAAGATAATGGTCTACTCCAGCTTCCCTCTCAGGGACTGTACATGGTAATGGAATACACTGTGAACCATTTGAAGATCTATTTCCCAAGAAATCTATATGCACGTATTGAAATGCTACAAGTGGGGAGAGTAGTTGTACCAAAAGTATCCTACCAGTGTTATGCAGAAACAGAGAAAGTATTATAGTATTAGCACTGTGCCAAGTATCTCATGCAGTAAGGGAGACCATTGTGCTAACATTTTCACAAAGCCATTGATTTGCCATCTCATAACCACCTTTACAGAAGCTTTGATAAGTCTAGATGCAACTCAAAGTTTAGATTTGGCTATCATCAGCGTTGGTAAAATGGTGCATGTGGGGAACTGCGTTAATTTTAGCATCATGATATCACCTCAGAAGATTTCTGATGAGTTTTCTTGATAGGCCGGGTTGCCATGAGCTGTTGCTTACCATTTAGAAGCACTGGTGTTCGATTATTATGAGAGCTTGCAGATAGATATGCAATAGTGTGGTGTCACCAGGTAACAGCATTGTGAACACTCATCTCTGTGTTGCTTTTGATAATATTCGCAGATTGCCTTGTTGATCTCTTCTGGAGCTTTGAATGTGTGTGAACGGGCCAAAGACCAGGTCCCGAGCACTGTCAATTTAAGTGGGAACAAGGGTGTTTGGTATCTTGAAGCACTGGCCTCAGAGATGATAAACAGATTAAACAAAGAGGAAGCCAGTAACACAGCTGAGGAGATGGAGTGAAGCAGAACAGCAGACATCTGCCCACTGTGCTGTGTACCCATACAAGGCAGCACTGTGCCTCATTATATTCCTAAAGTCTCTCTGTTTTCTGTGCTTCCCTGGAAGTCCATCCTTTCTAATAATTAGTAATGGGTTCTGTTAGTGCCCAGGGTGTGCTAGGCACTATATAAACATTTAAAAGAAGGGACGTCTTCTGCACTAAAGAGTTTACACTATCACATGCGAACTCAGTCTCTTGCAACAAGCCAATCTAGAAAGTGTGTTGCTGCTGTTACTGAAGGAGCAGAGGTATAAACAGGACCTGGAAGACAGCTGTGCTATTTTCAATCTGTGGTCAAGTACAGCACTGTTACTTTTTGCCAAAGAAAGCAACCATCTGCCTGGTGAAACGCAGATCTGGGAGTGAACTCTAACTACTTCATCGATTTCAAATGCTATTTGTACTGGGAATCACACCACAGTCAGGATGGAACTGTGTGCTGAGCCCACACACAGGAATTTTCTTGTTCAATTCAAAACCAAATCTTTTATTGACTTAAGGGTTGTGCAGGCTTTGAAATCAGGAGCACAGGGTATTTAAAGCTTGTCTTAACTTAGAAAGTGCAGGCTTTAGTGGGATGAGGAAAGGTGATGCTGTGTGTGGGGACGCATCCTTTGCTTCTCTATCATAATTCAAGAAACACGAAGATGTAAACAGCTCTCTGTTTACAATTCAAAATATATTCCTTCCCCTCCACTTAGTTAGGCTCAATTGTCAAAAAGAAATAGCTTTGTGTTCAGAATTGCAATAAATCTCAGGGCGGGTTCTGAACACCCTGACCAACCAAATAATCAAAAGGTTTCATAAACAGCTGATAGATGTGTATTATATTTTTCTTTCCAGGAATAATCAAACTTGGGAGGTGGAACCCTCTGCCCCTCAGTTATGTGACCGATGCACCAGATGCGACAGTAGCCGACATGCTACAAGATGTCTATCATGTTGTGACATTGAAAATCCAATTACAAAGGTGGGTGTTTCTGAACATCTGTCCTCCTCTATTCTCTGAGCTGCTCCGTTGATCACAGCATTACTACAGAGATTAGCACATCCTGTCTTCATTAATTTCTGGGCTTTTGATGAAATGAAAAGGAAAATGAAGGGAAGGGTGCTTCACGATGCAGCTTTCTCGGTGAACCTTCCAACTGTTTTTACATTTTATTTTCTGAAGCAGTAAAGCCACGATGGTGTGGTGGGGGCAGGAGTGGGGCGGGTGGGTAGGTGGGTGCGGGGACTCCATCAATCATGAGGGATATGAAGCCTTTAAAGGGAAACTTTCCACAACTCTTAATTTAATGGGTCCTCTAGGCCTGATTAAATGCTTAGCACATTGTATATGAAAAATAAACACCTCATCTGTTTCCAGGATTCGGGTTATGAGGGTCTAGACTTTCTGCTAACTGTGGCTCAGACAGAATGGCCCAGAGAGCTTGTTGCCTTCTCTTTTGTCTCCAGTGGCCAATCCTAGCAGGGTGGGGAGAGCCTGTCTCTACTGCTCCATCTGGTAATTTAAACTATTTCCTACTCTAGAGCATCTGATGGACAGAGTGGTAGCTGCTGTCTAACAATTCTGCACACTCTTTTTATTTTATATATTTTTTTCTCTTTCCCCCTCCTGGCAATTTAAAGAGTATGGAGACTGCTGGGCTGTTTACTGAAGAGGGTGGAGAATTCTACGGATGGCCTAAGCAAAGCGCCCACCCAGTTCTTAAGAAACTCTGCTTAACCCTCGGATGTACCTCACTAGATCAGACAGTTGGCCCATCTGCCATAGTCCAGTGATCAGGATGCTTTAGAAGAAGGAGTAAGAAATAGTGGATTATTATGAAATAACTTGCCCATATGAAAAGGTTCATTCTAACTTTATCATAATTAGGAGTCTCATGGCTGTCGTATCCGAGCACCATCAGTTAAATCCCATTGCAAAAACCTCCTGCAAAACAACAGAGGGTCCTGCTGCACTTTGTGTGCATGTATGAAATTGGCACTGCATGGTTGGGTTGACTCTATGCATTACACCGGGGCTGCCGAGTACTTTGAAACTTATGGCACTGCATACTTTCCACCTTGCTTACTTAATCAATGGCAATATTTTTCTCCCCTTAAGAATAACTAAACACCCTAAATGAATATCCACCCCAGAACTATGAATCTGACCTATGCCCTTCTTGGCTGAGGAAAAAAAGTCCATGAGCAACTGGTTCACTTAACCACTGAAATAGCCAAAAGTTAATTCAGGGAAGGAACTTTCTCTTCCTGATTCAAACATGCAGTAATGAGACTGACACTGAAGAAATCTGCCCTCTTAATAGCTCAGTTCTGGCCAACTATTGCTCAGTATAAAATCTTTTGTTACCTAGCAAACTCACAGAGAAGCTAGCCACAGGCCAACTCCAAACTCTTCTAATTGAAGCTAATATACTAGACCAGGCATAATCTGGATTCAGGCCAGGACATGGTATGGAAACAGCTTTAGTGCCACTGATGGCACTGCTCTTAATGGGGCAAACATCCATTCTCCTCCTCCTTGACCTCTCTGCAAAATTTGACACGGTTGACCATAAAATACTGCTGTCTTGCCTGAGAGAGGTGGGAGGAGTCCTGGGTAACGTGTTAAAATATTTTCTGGAGGAACACACCCAATGAGTAGTGATGGGAAACTGCACCTCTCCCACTAAACCCTTCATCTGTGGAGTCCCACAAAGATCAGTTCTCTCTCCAGTCCTTTTCAACATCTAAATGCAGCAGCTAGGTGAAATGGTCAGACAGCATTGTGAATAATGTCACAAGCATGGATTCAGGTACCAACTGTATGCAGATGACACACAGCTCTATCTGTCCTTCGCCACATACGACCACACAACGACTACCAGGATGCCCCAATGCTTGGAGGAGATCAGCTCATGGATGAAGAATAGCAGGCTGAAACTGAACCTGAGCAAGGCAGAAGGTGTGCTGATAGGCAGAGGAAAGTGTCTCCAACTAAGTCTCCTTGATTGAAGTCATGTGCCCACAATTGGTCAGTTCAGTCTGTAGTTTAGGAGCACTCTTGGATTCTTTGCCAATACTAACCTCTCACATAGCAGCTTTTATGAATAACACTCGGTCATCTCCAGTTGCCTCTCTTCCCTCCTGGTGGATAAAGACCTGGCCTTAATTACTCACACACCTTTGTCACCTCTTGGCTGGACTACAGTAATGTGATATACCTGGGCAGGAAGCCATCAGCCTTTGGGAAACTCCAGCTAGTACAGAATGCTGCAGTGCATCTCCTCAGCAACACGGGCTACTGTGAGAGCATCATACCCACCCTCTGCTCTCTGCACTGGCCTCCCAAAGATTATTAAGTCAATTGTAAGGTCTTGGCCCTTATCACCAGGGTGATCAATGGCCTGGGCCCAGCATATCTGAAAGAGCCTCAAATTCTGAGATGAAGACTCTGGTCAACAGCTCCCCTCCGCAGGCACAAAGGCACTTTCTAGCATAAGAGTAAAGCTGATCTGTGCAGGAGTCCGAACGGTATCATGGATCAGTCTGAGACTGAAACAAAGTCCCCCAGGAACAAAGAATTGTCACAAACCTCCCCGCCTTCCTCCCTGATTGCAAGGCACACTTCTTTGACCTTGCCTACTCTAATACAAACATAGAGCGTGTGTACTTAAAAAAAAAATCAAACAACCTTACAACAATCAAATGCACCTGAAACGAAACCTTCCCGAAACAGAACGCGACAAAAACACACGCAGTTCCCCACAAGCGGAGAGAATGAGAGTGACCATCCATGACAGACCTTAGTCACATTGGGTAATGCATTGCTGGAAGGTACTCAGATACTATGGTGGTGAGGGCAGGATATATACCAATGTAGAACAGAATTCTGTTTTAGACCAAAGCCTTGGCCCTCCAGAATGGGGGCGTCTCTCACTACTTAACCGTGTTGTGTAATTTTTTTTTCTATTCCAGCAGGAGCATCTATTTGTGCCTAAGAGGCTGCCTTTCCCAGTCATTTGTGTGGCCTGCATTAAGCAGAGCACTTTGCACTCCTTCAGGCCCCAAAGGAAATGGCTAGGCACACGTTACATCACTTATGGAGGCTTAGCTAGGATTTCTGGCATGTGCTGTAATTCTCTTAGTTGCAGCACATGTCTTGTTGGGGGGGAATGGGGATGTAAAAAAAAGGATGCACTTTAAAGAAAGGTCTGAGCACAGGACTGTAAAGTGGGGATGTCTTCACAAAGATTTATGGTTGCACGAAGAGAGCAGGTTTGCTTGCTGGTGACGTTTCCATCGGATTTTTCTGCTTTCTGTTTTTACAGTTGTTCAAAGTTGGAAGACTTGCCAGCAGAGCAGTGGAACCATGCCACAGTCCGCAATGCCTTAAAGGAACTGCTTAAAGAGATGAATCAGAGCACATTAGCCAAAGAATGCCCTCTCTCCCAGGTCAGTGCTTCAGCCTGTACTAGAGGAATCTGCTTTATAAAATCCAAAGCCAGTAACTGTTTAGCAAGGTGTTTGCAAGAGAAAATTCCAGAAAGGTTTAATCCTTTTTTGTTTTAATTAAAAAGGAGAAATTCCAATCCACTTGGGAAAATATCCCTTTACTCTTTAATTGTGGTGCATTATTTGTAATGTGTTGTTGGAAGGAGATCAGCTGGTTTGTGACCTCAACTTCAAAGGGACCCCAAATTCTCCATATATATCATCTCCAAATTTTGTACTACCACTCAATACCGTGTATTGCAACTAGGGTGACCAGACAGCAAGTGTGAAAAATTGGGACGGGGGTGGAGGGTAATAGGAGGCTATATAAGAAAAAGACCCCAAAAAATCGGGACTGTCCCTATAAAATCGGGACATCTGGTCACCCTAATTGCAACAGGTGCTTATCCTTACTGGCAGAAGCCTGCAGCATACTTTAGGGACACGCACAGTTTTCACCAATCTCTGATTACAAAGAAATGTATATAACTCTCATCAGTGTGGTGCCAGTTTCTAGGAAAAATATAACAAAAGTAAGTGTGTGTGTGTGTGTGTGTGTTTGTGTGTGTGTGTAAATAGAGAGAGAGAGAAACTTTATTCAGTACAATTTTGTCACTTGTAGTGAAGACACAACCATAGTTCAGGCCCCTAATGAAACTGAGCTCTTGTTCAAATTTCTTACATAAAGACTTGTATAAAGTTGGCAAGGTTAGCTGAGCACCCCTCTGCACCACCAAAAAAGCCAACATCCAGTGATTCATATTACCTGACAAAAAACTTCACTAGAACAGAGGTAGAGCTGTTAATATATTGCTTTATATTGTCTTTTAAAAACATGGAAAATATCTTTTATAGTTAACCTCTTCCCCCTTCCCTCCAAAAAACTCCGTTCATTTGCTAACACCAATCTGAATGTTGTCCTCCTGTTGCTGCCTACCTTCAACTTACAGGTTAGAGACAGCCAAGCAAAACAAACTTGAGTATACACATTCCAACATGAAGGTGTTCTGTTGTATAATAGAATGATGTAACCCACACCATCTGCATTTTATATCAGGAACAGGAAATCTCTGATTAAAGTAGATAGTAAAAATGATCTTGTGGTTATTAGGTCTTTAGAGTGTCCATATCAAATTTGCTAACTTATAAATTAAAAAAATATTGTTTTTAGCTATGAACACCACAAACTCAACCCCAGATTCATAAATCAAGGATCTTTGATGATGATATGTCATAACCAGTGATAGAAATTCTGTAGGCCAAATTTGGTCCTCCATTAGATCTATGCCACCCCAAAAAGATACAGGTTAGAGTTAGGTCCTGCAGCTGGTACTGTCCAGAATAGAATCTCTCAGCTTCCCATAGCTGCAGAGCTAACAGGAGTAGAAAAGCAGTTTAACCCACATTACTTACTGAAGTGACTCTGAATACAGGAGTGGATGTGTTGAATAAGAAGGTGTTACTTTTACAGAGTAGAACAACACTTTAAGTGTTTGCCTTTATATATAGAATGGGAACTGCAAAAGGAGAAATCTGATTGGCTAGCAAGGGTTCCAGCATGTAGGTTGGGGCTCTTTGGCAGATGGTAGCAAAACTAGCGTATAAAAATTACATTTCAAGAAGTGAAATTAGATGAGATACCTGCAGCTCTCAGGTGGAGGAAGACTGGTCTTCAATCCTGTATGTCCCAGGGCACCTGACCTGTAACACTATCCAGTATAACTGAATGGTGAGCCATGTTACGTGGTGGCATTCATTCACTGTTTAGGGATGTTTTCCATCAGTTTCCATATGGGACTGTGGCAGTTGGCTTACCTCTCTATAAACTCATCCTGACATACATTAGCAAGATTACTGATGGCAGAACTGTAGGAGAAAGAATCTCTATCCTGGTGATTATGCAGAGAATAAAGGTACAGAGACATGCTTTTGAGGGTTCTAATTCAGCAAAGCATTTGCACACACTTACCTTTAAGCATGTGCTTAAGTGATTTGCTGAATGGCAATGGACTCCGGAGGCTGGACCATAATGAATGCACTTCTTGCATTAGAGCCACAAAAAGTTGTAACCTCTGTTGTCGTGGCTCCCAAAATGTAAAAGATACAGTGGAAGGTTGCATAGGAGCTGTCTATTGCCATTATCTGAATTTGCCTTGAATACAATTCCTTTTCCCAAATCAGTTTTGAAAAAATACCGCACCAAATGTGAAATGTCATTACAACCCCCTTGTGGTTAATATATTATTGACAGCAGCAAATTACAGAGCTGTCTCCTAGGAGTCAAACTGCGGAGTAAATGCTGCTGTTTATTAATGTGTTCACAGTGCATCGAGTTTCCCTCTGTACAGAAGTGGAAAGGGGCAGCACAGGGAGCTTTCTTTTTTCTCAGTGACTATGCTCCAGCTCTTGTTCTTGGTACATGAGCTCTTCTTGCAGCCCAGATGGAGATTCTGATTGCCACTAATGGGCAATGTAATCATTCGCTTTGATTTACGGTTGTTCTGTTTTTCCTGCTAGGTGTATTATGTATTCGCGGCTTAGCCGCCCTTAGCATAAGGCTGCTGTTCAAACAAATAAATCCCAGTTAACCAAGGCAGGGCATTGGGGGTGGGGCTGGCGGGAAAGGAAATCCAATTATTTCTTCACTTCCATCTTTGCATTGAGACCTCTATCTTCCAAGTGTATTGTGCTAATCATTCCAGTATTGTTCATGTATTTTGCATACTTGTATAAACTTCATTTCCTTGTTGTGGGTTGGTGGTTTTTGTTTTTGTCCCATAGCTTTCGTCTTTTATTTTAACTTATGACATTATATCTTGTTTATATGAATCCTTTGCTAGTTCTAGTATACGTTATCAGGCAGATGCCAGCTTTCTTTCCATGTGGATGTGATGAAGCTGTCCACCCACTGGGGGTAGGAAGAGGAATTTCTGCCCCATTTTTCTTCCTCAGAACCATCACAGCTACAATCTTAGTAATGTTCATTTATTGTAGAGCTGTGAGAGCTTAAATAAAAACCTACTGGAAAAGTAAGCTCTTTAGAGCTTCTTCTTCCAGCTTGAAGTTTCCACTCTGTTATGCCTTCAAAATGCTCCTGTTTCCTCAGGGCACACTTTAGAACAAGCAAGGGTTCATAGGGAAGGTGGTGCTGCTGACTGTTATGGTACTAGGTGTAGGTCTCAAAATATGAATTTTAATTAGAAAATTGAAGCTGAGTTTTGGCGATTAGAACATCCATTTAAAAAACAACAACAACAACCCAGCCCTTATTTCACAGCTACTTTGCGTCTCCCGTACTGCAGCTTAGTGGCATTCAAGTGGAAATGTGAAAGTGAAAGGGAAGAGGAACCTCTGTGTTTAAAGTGAATTCATGCCTCAAAGACTGAAACTAATCTGTACAGTCCAATCTTCCTTAAGACTCTCTAAAGTAAATTCTTCTCAGCCTCCTAAAACCCCCAAAACTCAAGGGGTCAGGAAAACTGGCGTCTTTTGGGGTTGCAACAAAGTAGCAGAGTGGGCTGAATAAATGCATAATTGATCTTGAATAGGGTGGGGTTTTTTTTTTTAAAGCACTGTAAAAACGAGTAAGCCAGAAGTGAGCCTAGCTAGTAGTTTAACAGCTATGGATAAGACCCCATTTCACACATGAGCCTAGAGAGGCCTGTGTGCCAGAGTTGGAACCCGTGGTAAATAGCTTGCCATTGCTTTGAGGTCATGCTATCTCTTTAATCTCTTCTACTGTGCAGAAGTGTCATAACAGGTGCCAACATTTCTCTGAACCCTGGCATGACTGCAGGCATAAAAAATGTGATTTCAAGAAAGGGTGCTTTGACTCACACATCTTGTTAAACTTCTTGGGCTTTAGAGTGAATGTGTGTGTGTATAGATCTATGTATCTTTGTATAAATGTAGATATACACATAATGCAATGATTCAGCTCTGGAAGAGTTTAAAAGTTATTAACAATTATTTACTCTATAAAATGGAGATAACTACCAGTAACAAAACTATTTTCCACCATATGGCCAAAAGTGCCCCAAATGTAAAATATTTTTGTGTGTGTCAGGTGCTGCAGAGCAACTCTACCTACTATCTTCTTCCAGTTGTTTTGTAGCAGTAGTTGCCAGAGGATACCTGCAAAGGGTGGGGATGGTGGTGGTGAAGCACTTTGAATCTTTCAGCTGTACCACATTTTGTTGTGGCCCTTGCTTACTTTGAAACTGTACTGTATTTAGTTTAATCCGCTCTGAATAGCATTGTTAATTTTTCTGTTGAGTGATTTTTCACACAAGAGCTAATCGCACGTTTCTATAAATTATATTAATTTAACTTATTTGCCTAACTGTTGTTCTGCAGCGAGTAGCACGGATGTTCTCCAGTTCTTGGCTGTGTGGTCTTGTTGCAGTTGAAAGCAGATCAGAAGCATCTGAAAAGCATTATTTGGATTATGCATGCTAATCTTACCTTTAGAATCTGGTTCCTAAATCACAGTTGTTCTTGCCTCTTGTGTCTAATGTGTGTGTCCCCCAACATGTCACTGCCTGTAGTTAAGCTTTTAGTATGAAGATTCTGTGACATCACAAGCATAAATTAAAGTGACAAGTCAGTGGGAGCTGGAGACAGGAGTCTTGGTTCACACAGCATCTTTTTTGCATTATTAGTGAACCAGAGTAATCATGTCTGGGGATGTAGAGTGGGAAATACAGCCAATTTTGAGTCCTTCACAGTGACTGCGTTAGGTTTTGAAGGCAGGTTTTGGGTGATCAATGTGAGCTTGCATGTCATTGACGATCTCTGGAAAAGAGTTTTCATTGTTTTTTTTTAACACACGTTCTGTCTTCCTCTACTTCCAGAGTATGATTTCATCCATTGTAAATAGCACATATTATGCCAATGTATCAGCAACCAAGTGCCAGGAGTTTGGGAGATGGTATAAAAAGTACAAGAAGATTAAAGGTAAATTAACTTCAGTTATTGTTAATTTCCAAGCCAATGAACTGTGTTTGACTGTTTGAAATTTTGTTTTAAGTAAGGGTGATGATAAGCCTTAATAATATTAGTGAATTTGTCTGCAAAGAGGGCACAGCTGTAGCACACTGGAAATTAAATCCAATGACTTATGAACAAGGATGGTGTGAAAGAAAAGATTTTTAAAGAAAACATGCTAGTTACATCACATTTTAGATTGTAATTGCATTGAAAAGATCAACCGTGTGTGTAAGAAAACTAAAACATCTTGGAAAAAAAATCTGCTATAGAAGATCTGGATTGAAAAGTTAAATTGCTAAGTAAATCACCTTCATCGTATTTTATTTATGAAAACTAAAAACCTGTCTTCCTAAGTTAAATGTGTCCTCGCTTTCTGTTTAAATATGGTTAAGTGTATTGGCATTCCTGCCATGTCACATCATCTGGAATTTAGGTAGCAGCGGTGCATTTGAGACCAAGTTTCTTTGAGGCACTGGGCTAAATTCATCCCAACTATTCCCACTTATACAAAACTGAAAATGGCCCATTATTTTTATTATATGGAATGGAATTCTGTTAGTTGGTGAAATACTAATGTCTCATACAGGAACATTATTCTATGTAGGTTCTTATAATGCCCTCATTGCCATAATGCCTGAGTGTCTTTCAGCAGCGCATTAAGTGACGTTACTAACATCTGTCATGTGTAATTTGTTCTTTCTCTAGTCCTTTCCTCAGGGGGAGAATTGTGTGTACAATGCAATGTTTTGTTTTGGTAGAGTTCTGTTTTAAATACACATGCTGCTATGTATTTGTGTTAGACAAAGTATGGCTGAAGAAGTGTGCCTTGTATTTGAAGGGGGAGGTGGTGAGGTTTGTGGTGGTTCTTTGTTCCGCAGCCTTGGACCCTGAGTACGCTGTCTTCTGCACAGACAAGATTTGCTGTTATGGCAGAAAGTTCTATTTTGCCTGAAGAGTGGAGTTGTTGGCCAGAGTCTTCATCTCAGAACTTGAGTCTCTTTTAGATATGCTGGGTTCAGGCCATTGAGCACCATGAAGATAAGATCTTAGACCTTAAATTTGACTTGATATTCTTTGGGAAGCCAGTGGAGAGAGCAGAGGTCAGGTTTGATGTGCTCATGGTAGCTTGTGGTTGCTAAGAAGATGCATTGCAGTGTTTTGTTTTAGTTGGAGTTTCCTAAGGACTGATAGCTTCCTGCCCAGGTATATCACATTATTTTAGTCCAGATGGTGGGTGAGTAACTGGTAACACAGTAGCTGGTTAAAAGATAGGAAGCAAAGGGTAGGAATAAATGGTCAGTTTTCATAACGGAGAGAGGTAAATAATGGGATCCTCCAAGGATCTGTACTGGAAATTGTGCTGTTCAACATATTCATAAATGATCTGGAAAAGGGGGCGAATAGTGAGGTGACAAAGTTTGCAGACAATACAAAATTATTCAAGACATTTAAGTCCAAAACTGACTGCGAAGAGTTACAAAGGAATCTCACTAAACTGAGTGGGTGACAAAATGGCAGATGAAATTCAGTGTTGATTAATTCAAAGTACTGCACATTGGGAAAAAATCATCTTAACTATACGTACAAAATGATGGAATCTAAATGAGCTGTTACAACGCAGGAAAGAGACCTTAGAGTCATCATGGATAGTTCTCTAAAAACATCCGCTCAATGTGCAGCAGCAGTCAAAAAAAGCTAACAATGTTAGGAACCCTTTGGGAAGGGATAGGTAATAAGACAGAAAATATCACAATGCCACTATATAAATTCATTGTACGCCCACACGTTGAATACTGCATGCATTTCTGGTCATGCCACCTCAAAAAAGATCCATTAGAATTGGAAAAGGTTCAGAGGACAACATAAATGATTAGGGGTATGGAACAATTTCTGTACGAGGAGAGGTTAGAAACAGTGTTCAGCTTAGAAAAGATATGACTAAGGGGGGATATGTTAGAGGTGTGTAAAATCATGAATGGTGTGGAGAAAGTGAATAAGGAAGTGTTATTTACTCCTTCACAAGACACAAGAACTAGGGATCACCCAGTGAAATGAATAGGCAGCAGGTTTAAAACAAACATATATAAGAACTTCTTCACACAATGCACAGTCAATCTGTGGAACTTGTTGCCAGGGATGTTGAGAAGGCCAAAAGTATAACTGGGTTCACAAAAGAATTAGATAAGTGCATGGAGGATAGGTCCAATGTCTATTAGCCAAGATGGTCAATGACTCAGCTCCATGCTTTGTGTGTCCCTGAACCTCCATCTGCAAGAAGCTGGGAGTGGATGACAGGGGATAGATCACTCGATGGATTATGTTCTCTTCATTCCCTCTGAAGCATCTGGTACTGGTCACTGTCGGAAGACAGGATATGTGGCTTGATGGATCATTAGTCTGACAGCCAATGCATTGGTCATTCTTACGTTCATATTTCATATAGGAAAGATAAAGCTCTATGTCATTACATATTTCTTGCACTTAAGTCTGTGTCATGTGTTCATTTCACCTACTGGCTGCATGTAGATGTTGAAAAGGAATGGAGAAAGAATTGATCCTTGTGGGACTCAACAAATGAGAGGTCTAGTGGTGGAGGCATAGTTTCCCATCAATATGGTTTGGACATGTCCCTCCAAGAAGGACTTTAACTATTTTAGCACATTCCAGTGAAACTCTGCCATCCCTCGAGACAGCAGTATCTCATAGTCAACAGTGTCAAATGTTGCAGACGGGTCAAAGAAGATGAGAATGGATGTCTGCTCACCATCCATTTATTGCAGGAGATCATCGGTGGCACTAAAGCTGTTTCTGATCATGGCCTGGCCTGAATCCAGATTTTGGGGACTAGGATATTAGTTTAAATTAGATGTTTGTAATTGACCTGTGACTAGATTCTCTGTGAGCTTGCTCAGAAACAGAACGTTTGACACCGAGCAGTAGTTGGCGTGAACCAATGTATCAAAGAGGGAGCGTTTCTTCAGTGTCGGTCTCTGGAAGAGAAGATTCCTTCCCTGAATTGGAATGCATTGGCTATTTCAGGCATGACTTGCACCAGAAGCTCAAGACTTTTTTTCACTAGCCATAAGGGCATGTGTCAGATTCACAAATCTTGGGTCGGGACTCCATTATGGTGCCCATAACTTCTTGAGAAGTGAATATACCAAATGTACACTTATTCATGAAACTCAAATGTTTAAAAAAGTGTCTGCAGTTTTTTTCTCTTAAAAAGTAGAGCATATAGGATGTGGAAGGCTGCTCATTAATTCATTTTAAGGCAAAATATAAACCCATCATACTAATGTAATAAGGAAGCTTCTTTTAGAATTGAGAATATTTGTATCTTGCATAAGATATCAGGCAAACACTGAGGGATCTGTTTTCCCTTTGATGTATGTGTCTATTTCCCATTAACTGTAGTGTGGTTACATGAGTGCATGGAGTCTGGAAGATACACCTATAAAAATCAGAGCTCAATTGTGTGCAGCAGTTATATTTGCCCTAGCAAGAGCCATTATGTTTTAGGTTAAAAATGTCTGTGAAGGAGATTAAAATAGCTGAAGTAAAAGTGTAAATTAAGTACATAAGAAAATTAAGATATACATCTCCTCTTGTAAAATTACACGGGGGTCATCTGCAAATTTTGATTTAGACATTTACTATGTCGTTAATATTTACCATTGTGCAGGATGAATTGAATAGCTCCTTCTCACTCTAAATCACCATCGTGTGACTTAGAAGTGTTTTCTTTTCTCTAAATGACACTTAGTAAAAAGATTTTTTTTTAAGTGCTCTTGGCTGAAACAAATCAAAGGAATCAAACAGCTTCAAGGTCATTTAGTAGATCGCTTTTACTCGCTGTTGCAGGAGAAAAGCTATGGGCTTGCTGTTTCATCAGGCGAGGGTGTAATGCCAGCTCCAAAGGCACTGGAAACCCTTAACTGTAGTGGTTCTCAGTGTTGCCACTTCAGACTCCCAAGTGTTTCTAGCGCACCGCATCTTCCACTTTCTTCCTTTCTTAGAGCATTCAGTTCTTCAAGCTCTTTCTTTTTTTTAGTTAGTAAGTGCACAGTTAAATCGTTAAGTGCAGTAAAAGCAGAGCGAGACCTTGATTTCAATCAAGAGGTCAAGGATCCAAACCTGAAGAGTTTGCCAGATAACCGTGTATGTGCACTATTTAAAGAGAGTCAGCTAGTCGTTGTTGTTTGGAAGAATATGTGTGTGTTAGTAGGAGGAGAAAAGAGAAGGTTAAGGTATGTGTGAAGTAAACACAAGCTGCTGTAAAACAGTTCAAGTGGTGTTGATTCATCAACCAAACGAGTGGGAGGGAAAACAAAGATCCATGACAGGTACAGTTGGGTATGGAAAATAAATAGCTATGTAACTTCATTGCAATAATCTCTAGCACCCTCTGAAAGGGAAGATTTCTGCACTTAGTTTGATGCTTTTAATTTCACATCTCCATTTCTTTGTTATGATTTCATTTCTACTTCACAGTTAGTGGTTTGTACAGTAGAACTTATTTCATATGTGAAATTAGTGAGTTTGTAAATATAAATCTCCACACATCCCTTTTAATAAAAAGTAAAAAGTTTTGTTTTTTTTAAAAACTGGATATAAGCAACAGTTAGCATTTAGGGTCAAATTTTGCCCTTGGATATCACTGTGAGGCATTGGGACCAGTACACGGATATCCAAGGCCAGATTTGGTTAATAGAATTTTAAAAAAACAAAACAAAACATAAAACCCCAAACAAGCAAAAAAAAAAAAAAATCACATGCACTGTGGTAAATGCAAAATAGAAAAGGGCTTCTAAATTACTATTGACGTCGCAAACTAAATGCAGTCTATGGTATTTAAATGTGTTTCCTATTATCTGCTAATGTCTGTTTTAATAAAACAGTGGGAACTAAATGGTTGCTTCTTAATCAAAACCATGATTTCCTAAACATAAGCTATGTGATTCTGTTACAAATTGCCACATATAGATAGATCTCCTAGGTCAAACTTTTTTTCCTTTCTCATAGAAATAAATAAACAGTAAAATAATTATACACTCTGGAAGATCAAAGTAAATATGACTAAAGCAATGCAAAAATAAAAAAGTCCTCTGGAATAAAATGAAGAAAAGCATCAGGTTGCAGAGTATATAGTTAATGTTTAAATAAATATAAGAAAGTGAACAATCAATAATTTGATATCATTAGCAACAGATGTCAAAACTATATACAAATGGAATTGTATGAAATTTGAAGTAAACATTCTTAGTGTGCATTCTGTTGAGCTTACTGAAAATACAGCTAAATTATTTATGTTTATAATTTTTTAAAGTTTTCAGTTAGTTCAGCTCAGAATGTTAATTTTCTCTTGTGTCAAGCCATGATAGAATAAGGTTCTGGCTTGACTCTCCTACCCCCGTCTACCAGCCCCTTTAAGGTTTGAAGAAATTCACAGTTTACTCAGTAGCACAAGAATTAGTATACATACTGATAACTGGAATTTACTAGTGTGAGAATGGAGATTTTTCCATCTTTTCCCGGCTGTTGGTCTAGCACTCTGTATGTGTGTTTGGGCATGGGTGAATGGGACAGTAGGATGGAAAAGATCAGGAAAAATCTTTCTAACCTGTTTGGTGTATACGATATATATTGTGTATGTCAGTGGTTCTCAATTAGGGGCCCCCTGGGAGGCCGTGAGCAGGTTTCAGGGGGGCTGCCGAGTAGGGCCAGTGTTAGATTCGCTGGGGCCCAGGGCAGAAAGCTGATGTCCCACCGCAGGGGGCTAAAGCCCGGGGCCCTGAGCCCTTCCACCTGGGATTGAAGCTGAAGCCTGAGCAATTTAGCTTCCTGGGGGCCCCTGTGGCACGGGGCCCGAGGCAGTTACACTGCTTGCTACCTCCTGATGCCAGTCCTTGTTTTATATGCAGAAAACTAGTCGAGGCACAGGTGGGCCATGGAGTTTTTATAGCATGTTGGGGCGGGGGGGGGGGGGCCGAAAAAGAGAGAGGTTGAGAACCTCTGGTGTATGTAATTGGGGGAAGAGGGCTTATATTAATACAGTTCTAACTTTAAAAGTTGGGAAATGAGAAGGTTAAGGTTCTCAGTAACTTTCTCTTTGCCACACAGCACATATGTAATAATTTAGGTATAATATTTGGCAGTTTAATTACCGATCAAAACTATACACAGGATTTGCAAGATGGAGTGAGTTAATGTTACTCCATGTATCTTTTATTTAACTTTTGATTTTAAATGTTCACTTTTTTAAGATTACAGGACTACTTCCTCATTTACACTGAGGCCCTTTGCACTACCCTAATAGTGGAAAGAGGCCTTGAAGTGAATGTAAAATTACCCCACAAGGCCCTTTGCATTCCCAGAGCAGAAGAAAAGGGCCTCATGTACATGAGAAACAGGCCCACAGTTTTTAATGAGGATTGCATGTAAATCAGACAGCGATGACCTAGTCTTCGGAGGTACTGAACACAAACATCTCCTATGGAAGTTTATGGAGGCTATGGATGCTCAGACCCTTTGAAATTTAGGATCTGAATAATTAGTTTAATATTTCTTAGCAGAATAGAATATAAATGAAGCCCAGTCTTTGGTCCAAAAGTGATGAGATCTTCTTTCAGTCTTCTCCGTTTGTGTTTCAAAATCCAGCATAAATGTTTTCTTCCAGTCCATATGTAAATAAAACATAAAAGTTGTTCAAATGCATTGAAAGGCAAAAGCAATTATCTGCAATGAGTTAAAGCAGAAATAATTCCATTTGCTTTGTTTTGTGCCTGATTCTACAACATTTAACACAGACTTACTTAGATTCTCTGTTTGTAAAAATTAAAGAATACATACATAAAAAACTGTGTGTGTGTGTGTGTAAACAGACAACAATATTTCAAAGCAATCAAAAGCATTTCCAAAAAATAAAATTCATAGAAATAATTCATTGTCCAGTGTCAGTTTGGTAATTTTTTGCTAATTTTCTTTCAGCTCTCTGTTTTTAAAAGATATATTCCCTTCCCAAGGTTAATTTTATAGGAAAGACAATCACTCCTTCACTACTGAAAGTGGTTTTTTTTTTTTTAGTACTGTGAATATTTTCTCTTTGCTTGAGAATTTGGACTCAGGCTAGGGAAAGAGAGGGGAGCAACAAATATGATGTGACCTTAAAACAAGTGAAAAACGTCTTTTGTTTGTCCAGGTAATAAGAGTCATCTTTATCCCTAAGATCAGAGACCATCTTGATGTAAGTTCAGAGATGTTGGCTGATGGTCTTTTTGTGAAGTGATGAATCGCTTCAATATAAATGAATTATTTCTGATCTCAGTAGGTCAGGAGCTAGCTGTTGCAGGAAAGAGGATACATATCCTCCTTAAACTGAGGATAATCTATGTCGTCTTATCTTTTCGGATCCTCTGTGGTTTTCAGATATTGTTGTAGGCTCTGTTATTTTTTGAAAACTTGTTTACAGCCTCAGACAGATGGACAGAGAATCTGTTTTTGACCATGGGTCTTAGTAGCAGTTGCAGGATTAGAGAGTTTAGAAGCAGCAGCATTTGCATGAGTTTCCAGCTTTTCTACTCTCAGGCTGACAGAACCCAGTTTCCCATTCAAGGCAGCAACTGCCGAGGGAACACACTGAAAATTCCTATTACTTTCTTTAAGAATTATTGTGAATTGTTCATCTGAAGCAGGTGTTTGTAGGAGCTTCTTAGAAAGATGGCAGTTCTTTTCCATCCAAGATTTTTGCTTTAAATTGCCCTATGTAGTAATGTTTTCTTTGGGCTTCGACATTTCGGATGGCTAGTTACACTCATTATCAGTTTAGATACTTAAATAACTGATTTAAGAATTTGCAGTTTCTTGGGGGTTTTTTGGTTGTGCTTTAGTTGTTGATCTGGAGCTAAGCCAAAACGAGGCCTTTCAGTTCAGCTGACGGCTCTTCCTCCTGCTATGAAAATCTGAATCTTTTCTTTTGTTTACTTTTGTACCTTCAGTGCTGAAATTGAATTCAATAGGTTTTTTTATTTTTTTTAAAGAAAATGAAAGAAAATAAAGAAACGATCGGTCTTGATATTGTTAGCATTTCGATGGCCCACGGAGGCTTTGAAAGGTCACAGCTCATTGAGGGATGAGCTCACATCTTTAATGCTGTTAAGCTGTAGACTATTTTCGGCTATGCTGCTTTGATGGGACAGTAGGGTATTGGTTAGGGTTACCATATTTAAAAAATAAAAAAAGAGGACACTCCACGG
>NW_020664413.1:54969949-55057765 GCF_002925995.2 Terrapene triunguis | reverse complement strand
AGCCGAAGAGTCAGGGGAGGAGCACAGCAGCCGCGGGAGGGGAAGTGCCCGGCCGGCGTTATTTTTCCCGGACATGTTCGGCTTTTTGGCAATTCCCCCTGGACGGGGGTTTGATTACCAAAAAGCCGGACGTGTCCTGGAAAAACCGGAGGTATGGTAACCCTAGTATTGGTTTATATTGAGACTGCTGTATCTTTACAATGGAAAAAGATGGAGTCTTAATTTTTTTTAAATCAGAGTATAGAATTGACAGAACAGACAGGATACAGCAACCATTATAGATATCTGAAAATGATCTACACCTTTTCAAACCCACATTTCTTTTTCTCCTGTCCCTGATGTTACGACATTTTTTATTTTTAAGGACTGTGTTGTGTGTGTTTCAATGAGACACAACTTGCCCAATGCATTGGATTCCAGAAGCCCATAAGCAGTGGCCCTTGTGGCTGTTAAGCAGGATGGAGAGAATTAGAGCTGGCTGAACTATTTTGAAATTTGAATTTTGATGAAAAAGGCATGTGTGGGAATTTCAACTTTGCAGAATTTTATTCCTATTTTTTGACTGCTCTAGAGACAATGGGAAGTCCTTACAGCTCCCAGTGTGTTGTCACTGCTAGGTGTCTGCTTAAAAATGTTAACAGATGCTCACTAAGCATGCTCAGAAGTGAGTTGTCAATCTTTTACCTTTTTTGTTTTAAAAACTTTTTATTTTCCAAATTAGCTAAGAGATACTTTCTCATTGTGGATCAGTCACATGCCAAGACTGGAGTTTTGCTCAGCCATTTTTGAATTATTGGGGAGCAAAGTAAAAAAAACTTTCTTCCTCCCCTCCCCCACACTGGTTATCCCAGAGTGTCTTATTTTTTCAGATCTCTTTTGTGCCATTCTACAGGTTAAATAGGACACACTACCATTCAATCCAGTATTTATAACTATGTGCAGTCCCCCCTCCTTTAAAATAAAAAAAAAAAGCGTAAAACTTTTTTGGTCACAAATAATTCAAAAAATGGTTGAAAGGATTTTCCACACACTTAACCACAAAACCAAAAAACAACTTCCAGCCTCATGCCAGTTAAGGAAATTTCAGCCCCAAAGGAGAATTTTTGAGAAAGTTAGCATCAGGTGAAAATGAGAATGGAAAAGGAACTCTAGACTAAGTTTGAAAATACCCATATCTGTTGCTGGGACAGAAAGTGCAGCACTGGTGTATCCTGATCATCTGAATTGCAGATTACTCAAAATGTATTTCTGTCACTGAATTATATTTATTCAGCACTCCAGTTATCTGATGTTTTTAGAGGTGTCTCTTAATAAATTACATGGGTGATCCATTCCCCCTGATGACTGCTAGCAATGGGACTCAGAAAGTGATTTCCATGCACAGCACGCATTGCACAATTGGTCAGGTATGGTTTGGGAGGTGCATCATCTATGGTAGATCACTGCCTAGCTATAGGGAAGATGCGTAACTACCAGGACAAATGTTTCTCAGAATAATTTTACACAGTCATAGGCATTTCTATATGGGACAAGAACAACGGTCCATCTAGATTAACAGTTTTTGTGTTTCTGTAAAATCATTCTGACAATGTTTGTTCTTCTTCTTCATCTTCATTTTTATTCAGGCTGACTGGCATGTAAAGTTCCTTTCTGTATCATATGAACTTACAGTTAGCATATCCTGCATGTGAACTAGACTGCACATAGTTATAAATACTGGATTCGAACGGCAGTGTGTCCTATTTAACCTGTAGAATGGTGCAAAAGAGATCTGAAAAAATAACACACTCTGGAATAACCAGTGGGATGCCCTGGGTTGTACGTTTATAGGGTGGAAATTTGGCCTAGTATGTTTAAACAGAATTGAAAGAAACAAAGTTAGAGCCTTATCCAATACACTGTGAAATCTATGGGAGACTTTCCATTATTCCAGTTGGATCAAGCCCTTAGTGAGAGAGAGAGGAGGTACAATCTCAGCGTCTTTTGATGCAAGTGGAGCTCAGAAATGAATACGGTACGAAGGCTTGGCTGTGGTGGGTTGGTCAATAATATTAGTTCACCTTGTGCCCAATTCACCTTGGGTGCTGGTTGCACAGAAGCCTGGTGTTAATTCAAATACACAAATAATGAAGTAGGGGTGCATGAGAGAGAGCACTAAACACTGCACAGTCAAGAACAGACAAATGTGTTCTCTGTTTGGTGTTTCCATTCGGCTCGGACAGAGAATAACCTTACTGCCTCTCCCTGTGCCCCACCCCCCATTATTACATATTTGCTATATAGGTGTTGTTGGGTCATTTGCATGTTAGGAGAGTGGAGGCAGAGAAAGATTGTAAAAGTTAAAACTTATCATCAAGGCTGGCTCATTCTGGTAATCTGCATTTTCCCCGAGCCTGTCTATCCCAATCCTGCAAGAGCAAGTGGCCTGGCCAGAGAGCAGACGGTAAATGAAGGGCTTTGGTAGACACTGAAGATTAGATGTTGAATGAAAATGAGGCTCCTCAAGCTAGTCCCCTGTACTGAAGTGGCTAAGTGGGCGGTGATTAAAAGAAATAAGTAATTACAGTAATTATAGATGAAAAGATATGACTGTACCACTTTAAAGGCACCTCCTGTGTTCTGGAATCGTTCTGTTATTTCCAAAGAGTTGGCTTGTAATTATGAAGAGAAAGCAGCTGGGTACCCTCTGGATGTGCCACGGCAGCACTGGCTCCTCTAGACAGAGGATGGTTCTGTGGCTTAATGTGTTGGCCTCCCAACAGTAGAGTCATGGGTTCAGATCCTGCTTCAGTGTTTGGTGATGCCTAAACCTGCATGACTGTGACTGTAATAATGACGTGACTGACCTTTATGGTTCAGAAGTATTGCAGGGCTTAATGTGATGCACTAACAGAGCAGTGTGTGGAAACTGGCCTAGTGCAATCTATAGTTGCCTGTCACGAGGGCCAGAATCTTTGACTTTTATGATCATCAAATTGAATCAGGTTTTAAATTAAAAAATAGAATGAAGAAGAAAACCACCCAAACTCTGAAATGGTTCCACTGAAAAACAGCAACATGGCACCTGCTATCCTGTGATGGTGAGTTAAAATCACAATTGAAATAAAGCAGTTCTGTCTATTCTTTTTCACAACCTCCTCCTCCTCCTCCTCCATTACAGTAGCTGTTTGTCGGAGTTCTCAGACAAAGATAAACAAAAATAAAGTGGGAGGAAAAAGAGGGAACCCTCTCGCTCTTCCGCCTAAAAGCATTTGATATAAATCTATTCATCTTTTTTCATTTTTATGGAAAGTCCTTTTTCATGCTATTGTCTGCATCAGCTCTTAGACCAGTGGTTCTCAAACTTTTGTACTGGTGACCCCTTTCACATAGAAAGCCTCTGAGTGTGACCCCCACCTTATAAATTGAAAACACTTTTTATAAATTTAACACCATTATAAATGCTGGAGGCAAAGCAGGGTTTGGGGTGGAGGCTGACAGCTCGTGATCCCCCATGTAACAACCATGTAAAAAGGAGTCATATAAAAAATGGAAACTAGGACAAATTACAAAGGATGAAAATAGACAAACAGCACAGGAATGCAGGGGCAAGATTAGAAAGGCAAAGGCACAAAATGAGCTCAAACTAGCTACGGGAATAAAGGAAAACAAGACGATTTTTTATCAATACATTAGAAGCAAAAGGAAGACCAAAGACAGGGTAGGCCCACTGCTCAGTGAGGAGGGAGAAACAGTAACAGGAAACTTGGAAATGGCAGGGATGCTTAATGACTTCTTTGTTTCGGTCTTCACCGAGAAGTCTGAAGGAATGCCTAACATAGTGCATGCTAATGGGAAGGGGGTAGGTTTAGAAGAGAAAATAAAAAAAGAACAAGTTAAAAATCTCTTAGGGTACGTCTTCACTACCCGCCGTATCGGCGGGTAGCAATTGATTTATCCGGGATCGATATATCGCATCTCGTTAAGACACGATATATCGATCCCCGAACACGCTCACCGTCGACTCCGGAACTCCACCAGAGCGAGCGGCGATAGTGCAGTCGACAGGGGAGCCGCGGCCGTCGATCCCGCGCCGTGTGGACCCCAGGTAATTCGATCCAAGATACTTCTACTTCAGCTAAGCTATTCGCGTAGCTGAAGTTGCGTATCTTGGATCGATCCCCCGCCCCCCAGTGTAGACCAGCCCTTAGAAAAGTTAGATGCTGGCAAGTCACCAGGGCCTGATGAAATGCATCTGAGAATACTCAAGGAGCTAACAGAGGAGGTATCTGAGCCTCTAGCTATTATCTTTGGAAAATCATGGGAGACGGGAGAGATTCCAGAAGACTGGAAAAGGGCAAACATAGTGCCCATCTACAAAAAGGGAAATAAAAACAACCCAGGAAACTACAGACCAGTTAGTTTAACTTCCATGCCAGGGAAGATAATGGAGCAAGTAATTAAGGAAATCATCTGCAAACACTTGGAAGGTGGTAAAGTGATAGGGAATAGCCAGCATGGATTTGTAAAGAACAAATCATGTCAAACTAATCTGATAGCTTTCTTTGATAGGATAACGAGTCTTGTGGATGTGGTATACCTAGATGTTAGTAAGGCATTTGATATGGTCTCACATGATATTCTTATCAATAAACTAGGCAAATACAACGTAGATGGGGCTACTATAAGGTGGGTGCATAACTGGCTGGGTAACCGTACTCAGAGAGTAGTTATTAATGGTTCCCAATCCTGCTGGAAAGGTATAACGAGTGGGGTTCCGCAGGGGTCTGTTTTGGGACCGACTCTGTTCAATATCTTCATCAACGACTTAGATATTGGCATAGATGATGATACCAAACTGGGAGGGATTGCAACTGCTTTGGAGGATAGGGTCAAAATGAGCTGGACAAATTGGAGAAATGGTCTGAGTTAAACAGGATGAAGTTTAATAAAGACAAATGCAAAGTGCTCCACTTAGGAAAGAACAATCAGTTTCACACATACAGAATGGGAAGAGACTGTCTAGGAAGGAGTATGGCAGAAAGGGATCTAGGGGTTATAGCGGACCACAAGCTAAATATGAGTCAACAGTGTGATGCTGTTGCAAAAAAAGCAAACGTGATTCTGGGATGCATTAACAGGTGTGTTGTGAGCAAGACACGAGAAGTCATTCTTCCGCTCTATTCTGCGCTGGTTAGGCCCCAGCTGGAGTATTGTGTCCAGTTCTGGGCACTGCATTTTAAGAAAGATGTGGAGAAATTGGAGAGGGTCCAGAGAAGAGCAACAAGAATGATTAAAGGTCTAGAGAACATGACCTATGAAGGAAGGCTGAAAGAATTGGGTTTGTTTAGTTTGGAAAAGAGAAGACTGAGAGGGGACATGATAGCAGTTTTCAGGTATCTAAAAGGGTGTCATAAGGAGGTGGGAGAAAACTTGTTCACCTTAGCCTCTAAGGATAGAACAAGAAGCAATGGGCTTAAACTGCAGCAAGGGAGGTTTAGGTTGGACATTAGGAAAAAGTTCCCAACTGTCAGGGTGGTTAAACATTGGAATAAACTGCCTAGGGAGGTTGTGGAATCTCCATCTCTGGAGATATTTAAGAGTAGGTTAGATAAATGTCTATCAGGGATGGTCTAGACAGTATTTGGTCCTGCCATGAGGGCAGGGGACTGGACACGATGATCTCTCGAGGTCCCCTCCAGTCCTAGAGTCTATGAATCTAAACCTTGTGACCCCCTGAGGGGTCGACCCTCAGTTTGAGATCCCCTGTCTTAGACTGTCCAAGATGGATTCAGGTAGATGATACGGACAGATGTGCTTTCGTTTGCTCTTCCTCTGCATCCAGGCATCTTCTTAGTGAAGCTGTAAAACTTTGACACACACGGTAAACATTATAACAGACAAAAGGAGCATAGAAAATGGACAGTTTGCTGCACTCAGTTAGGGGATCATGTTGATCTGTGATTGTTTTTGGTGTTTGGTGACTTTTTAGGTCATAAGAAATGAGGGACAGAGACTACAGTTGGTCAGGAGTTTTTTGACCAACTGTTTTTTCACCAGAAAATACTGATTTGTTGAAATTGAAACTTTTTGCAGAAACTTACCTGTTTTGATGAAACTTTCCTCAGGTCCAGGATTGAGAGAGAGGCCTCCACACCCCAGAATAGCTAGTAATGCAGTGCTTAGGGCACTCATCTGGGATGACCCAGGTTCAGGTTTGATTTGAAGCAAGGACTCCACTGCGGTGGCAATAATAATAATAATTTTTTTTTAAAAAGTCTTGTTTTCATCCCAGTGCAGAACAAAAACAAAAGTCAAACGCATTTTTCGTGCAACTGAATCATTGTTTTCTGACCACCCCTAACGAAGACTTTCCTGGAGTGCTATGTGAGCTGCTTTTCAAGCTCTGGCAATGCACCTTAGCGCCTCCTGGTTGCAGACACCTTGAATCTGGCTAACTGGTGTAATAAAATTGGAAGGGTGTAGGCCAAAAAGTATTGCATTTTTATTTACAAGGACTCTTTAGGGTAACGAGCTTTATAGCTGATATTCATACCTGCTTATTTAAATAGTTAGCCAATATGATATGGGGACAAAGGACACAGTTACAAGGCAATATGAAAAGGACAAACACATGTAGGGTAAGACTGTGTGGGGAACGTGTGGAAATCAGACAGTGCAAATGGAGGATACCACTTACCTATAAAAAACATGAGGCTGTATATTTGATATGGCAGTGCAAGGGTATCCAACTTCATCACTCATATGTTGTGCCCTCTGTATATTGCCTTCTTTTTCTCATAAATTGCCATGGGGATGCTCTTTGTCTGAGGGTAATACCATGCCACCATTTCAGCATTCTCACATTGACTTCACTGCCTGGGTTGGCCCTGCAGTGCCCCTACTGGCCACGGCTTGAGATGTGACATTGGGCAGGGAGGAAGGTGTCTGTGGTGGGACCAAGCAGGTGCTTAACTGGCTGGTTGTTGCTCACCTATTCAGTGTCTAACGGATCACCCTATGTGGGGACAACAAGGAATTTCCCTCCAGTCAGATTGGCAATGACCTTTTTCACCTGCATCTGCAGCATATGGGTGCAGGTCACTTGCCAGGATTATCTGTGTATATCTCACTAAGGGCTTGTTTACATTACCGGCTGGATCGACGGTCAGCGATTCATCCAGCGGGGGTTGATTTATCGCATCTAGTTTAGACACGATAAATCGACCGCCAAGTGCACTCCCGTCGCCTCCGATACTCCACCAGGGCAAGAGGCGCAGATGGAGTCGACGGGGGAGTGTCAGCCATCGACTTACCACAGTGAAGACACCGCGGTAAGTAGATCTAAGTACGTCGACTTCAGCTACGTTATTCACGTAGCTGAAGTTGCGTAACTTAGATCGATCTCCCACTCTAGCGTAGACCAGGCCTTAGTCATTTTCCTGCCATTGCAGGGGCCTCAGGACTGGTGCTCCTTGGTGCCTCTTATTCTCTGCCTGTGGCATATAGTACTCTAGCCTCCTGTGCATTCAGGGCTGGCTCCAGGGTTTGGGCTGCCCCAAGCAGCCACACAAAAAAAATATATAAATAAATAAATAAATAAAAAAAAAGCCGCGATCGCAATCTGCGGTGGCAGTTTGGTGGGAGGTCCTTCGCTCCGAGCAGGAGTGAGGGACCATCCGCCGAATTGCCGCCGAACAGCTGGATGTGCCGCCCCTCTTCGAAGTGGCCGCCCCAAGCACCAGCTTGGTAAGCTGGTGCCTGGAGCCGGCCCTGTGTGAATTGTAATACTTTGCTCTAATTTCAGTTGGGTTTAGTGGACAGGTGCTGGGCGGTGTTGATGGCTTGTGATACGTAGGAGGCCAAACTAGATGATCTGGTGGTCCCTTCTGGGTCTATGTCTCTGTGAGAGCAACATGGCAGACAGTATGGGTAGTATTGTTACAAAGTGAGTCTGAGACTACACTGTAGAGGGAATTGGGTAATCCACATTTTTTCCATGCAATGTGATTGTTAATGGTGACTTTTTTATTATTAAGGCAGCTAAAGTGACTAGAATCTGGTTTGTTTATGGGGGACATGTGTATTACTATACAGCATAAAATGATGGAAAAAGGAAACTGATAATAAGGGGAAAAATACACCCAAGGAAATGAGTCAGATGATATATTTGTATTCTTGTAATACCAGCTAGCACTGCAAAGGTTAACAGCCTGGCAGCATTTTCATGTTAAACTTTACTTTTAAAGGGGTTTATAGCTTGGCACTTAAACCAGGTCTGGGTGGAAACTTGGCAAGTAAGGTTTAGCCCAGGAAAGTGAATTTTATTTGTTACTAAATTTTCACAAATTCTTGGTTACCTTTAAGTTTTTGGTGTTCTTAGAGCTGAATTCAGCCCTCTTGAAACTGAGGTAAATTCCGATAGAATTGCTCTGAATTTATAGTGGTGTAAATGAGGACTGAGCTTGGCCTTTGTCTTCTCTTCTTCAGCAAAAATACTTGGGGTGTTTGGTCTCTAGCAAATACTAGGTTTATTTATTAATTTTTAAAATGGATTTGTGGAAGATTAATTCATGCTATTGCACAGGTTCAGTAATATCTAAAAAAGCTTTTGTAAATTATATGTACATATCTGTATTAACATTGCTCATATTCCATAGTGCAAATTTGAATTAAGACAAATATGGAATCCGAGAATGATACAGTAGGACCTGGTCCTGCAAACTCTTACATATATTGTCCTTGTGCTGTAGCCCTATTTCATTAATTGGGACTAGTCTCTTGAATAAGGGTAGGCAACACCTCGTCCATAGACTAGATCATTGAAAAGAATCAAATAACGAAGTGTCTGTGCAATATGCTGCAATTACTGTAAAAAAGGTTGTGGTTTTATTTAAAAAAAAAATTATTTTTTTTTGAGTGGAGCGGGTCAACATTTTTTCATTGAAACGTTGATTTTCAACCACAATGAAAAATTTCACACACAATTCTCGCTTTGGTCGAAATGGAATTTTTTGAAACACTGGAAACCCAAAACATTTCAGTAAAGTTATTTAGTTTTTGATAAAAGAATTGTTTGTTTGTTATTCAGAAACTGATTTTTTTAACCTGAAAATCTTTCAGGTTTTGGTTTTTCATAGAAAGATTAAATAAAAATGCAAGACATTTCCCACAAAAATAAATGACGTCGTTCATGCAGCTCTAGTATTTAGTACTCCTAAGAGGTGCTGGATTGAGTTCTCTAGAGTTTGAAATCCTGTGTGTATGCCCAGAACTTTTCAACACTATCTCACTGGTGTGATCACAACCCTGTTCATGATGGATTAGCTCTAGGGGTGAAAGGATTGTTGATTCCCCAAGAATCAATAACGTTATATGTTTGATTCAGAGAAGAACAGGCAAGATCCCCAATAAACTGTCTACCTGAATATTAACTATCTAAAGCTTCAAAGCCTTATATAAGATAAACAAAAAAATCTTCAAAGCATTGTGCAAACATTATTGATTACACAAGTTATAATATTATTGTGACATCCATGAGATAAATCTTGGCTCATTATTTGCGGAAAACATTCCTATGATGAGTCAATAATTTCTAGGTATGTGATACTAGGTCCTGGAATACTTTTAATCACATCATATATATATAAATGCATCCAGACTGGCTATAGCTAAGTTTATTGAAAACGTAGTTACCTCTAAGCCAGTGTAAAACTATGGCCTGGTATGTCTACATGAATTCATATAATCACTGGTCATTTTATCTGTGTGTGGTACAAGACTTTCATTTGTAGCTAGAGTTCTTGTGGTGGGACACTCTGTCCTTCATTTCTTAATAATTGCAAATTAATTTTTGTTTTTTTTTAAAAAAAAGGGTAGCTGCTGGCAGTTTTATAGGGAGGCTAATGTAAGCAATGGCTGAAACTTTGAAACATTGAAAAAATTATTTTTGTGATTGTTCTTTTTGGTGGTGTATTTGCCTGTATGTCTTTCCTGGAATCCTAATGTTTCTGCAAGTAAAGCTTGTAGAGGTGGGAGTTAATAATTTAATTGTCTGATACATTAGCTGTAGCATTAACTGACTTTTATTATATGTACTAAAAATACAGTCAATTGTAATAACTGTTATATTAACAATCCTACTGTAAGTGCAAACCAAAATCATAGTGAACTCATTTTATCTTTTAACAGTGGAAAGAGTGGAAAGAGAAAACCTATCAGACTATTGTGTTCTGGGTCAGCGTCCCATGCACTTACCAAATATCAACCAACTGGCAACCTTGGGAAAAACTAATGAACAATCTCCTCACGGCCAAATTCACCACAGTACTCCAATCCGAAATCAAGTGCCAACATTGCAGCCAATCATGAGCCCTGGTCTCCTGTCTCCTCAGCTCAGTCCACAACTGGTAAGGCAGCAGATAGCAATGGCCCACCTGATAAACCAACAGATTGCTGTAAGCCGGCTATTGGCTCACCAACACCCACAAGCTATCAACCAACAGTTCTTGAATCATCCACCCATCCCTAGAGCTGTCAAACCAGAGCCAACGAATTCATCAGTGGAAGTCTCTCCAGATATTTACCAGCAAGTCAGGGATGAACTGAAGAGAGCCAGTGTGTCCCAAGCTGTCTTTGCAAGAGTGGCATTCAACCGCACCCAGGTATCAATTTTTATTCTATTAAATAAGAAGAGCGGAGGGAAAAGGTCATAACTTTACAAGGTTGCATGGTTGTTGTAGGTCATGTCAAGAAACATACCAAGGAAATATCAGCTTTGCTTTTTCTAATCTCATTTTACTGTCATCACAGTTATAAATCTTTCAAAATTTTCAAGTTAGGTTAGATGGTCAGTCTTGGGTGCTATTAAAATAATTGCAGGGTGCCGCTTATATTTTGCGTAAAGTAATATGAATTTCACTTGCAGATGGGGAGTGCCAACCCTCACTGCTAGGATACCACTTCATGATAAAATAATTCTGTGGGCCTGATTCTCTGCTGCTATATGCAGGGATGCCCCCAGAAATTTTTCCCATGGTTCTCACTGTCAATCCCGGTGGAGCCATCCCTGCTGCAGCTGCTTGCCCCACTAGTCTGTGCCATGTTCAGGCCCTGCTTTCTAGCCTGAGGTGTCCCCATCACTACCTGTCCTTGAGGGGGGGATATGTGCGGAGGTTTCTGGGTGGGAGGGGAAGCCGGTGCCAGAGCCAGCCTCACAGCAATGGTGAGGAGGAGCCCCTCCACTGAGTGAGTGTTGTTGCCACGTGGTGCATGGGGGTCGCAGCGACGCTTAGGGTTGGCCCCACAGCCCCTCCCTGAGTGGTGCTGCAGCCCTCATGCATCGGGTTACAATGGCACTCACTCAGTTTTGACCCTGTGGTACCTCCATCACAATGGAGGGGCTGTGGGGCCTAACGTGAACAGCATTGTAACCCCCACACACCAGATCACAGTGCCACTCACTCAGTTTTGGCCCTGTGGCCCGTCCATCATGACAGAGGAGTCATGGGGCCTAACCTGAGCAATGCTGGAACCCCCATACACCAGGTCACAACGCCACTCACTCAGTTTTGGCCCTGTCACCACTTGTCATGACAGAGGGCCACAAGGCCTAACCTGAGTGGGCAGTGGGGTAGCCAAGGCTGCTCCTCCTTGCCACTGCCCGTGGTATGCACTGTGCATAGTGTGAGCACGACTGTGGGCACCAGTGGTGATATGACCACTTTTGACTGTATCTCTTGTTAATTCTGGGTGCAAAGCTAAGTTAGTCAGCCATAGGAAGAATCCATGCCAGTGCAGGGAATCCCCTGGTGGTGTCAGGCCAGCATAGCAGCTCCTATGCCTCGTCTCTTCTTGTAGCTGGTGTCGGGAGTGTGGCTGGGTGAAAGCACACATCATTGGGATGATCCCACACCCTACTGACATCTGGCTCCCTTCATGCCATTTGCAGCCTGCTCATTTTACTGCAAATTTCAGACTGCTGCAAATGATACTGGGGGCCTGGATTGGTTCCCATCCAGATGAGATTCAGCACTCGGGGCTGAAAAAGGCAAGCTTTGTGCCTCCCCATGAGCTGCCCCATGTGGTCCGTGTGTGTGTGTGTGTGTGTGTGTGTGTGCGCGCGCGCATAGGCTATTTCATGAAATGCATGGTATTTATAGTAATCAGTGTGTGTATAGATTACAAATATTGACTAGTTGCGAAGGAGGTGTATCAGTAAAATATTGCTCTAGGGAACAAAAAGTGCTTGAGATCATGGCCTTGGGCTATATGTACAATGAATGGGAACAGTCTTTCTCTGAGGGGCAATTCTTTAGCGCTGCCTCCTCCACAGCCAGCTAGTGTTTAGCATAGTATCCCTGTATTTTGATCTTTCTCTCGGTTCCTGCCTTGCCAGTTAATTGTTTTTGTCCCTCCTAGAGCTTCCCTAGCTTCTTATCTGTAATCCCTCAAATCTGCCTCCCTTGTCTCTTCCATGAACTCTTCTTCATTGTTGAAACCTTCCACAGCTGCCCCTGCCTGACTGGCAGGAAGAGGGACGTTATGCCCCCTATCCCCTTCTGCCATCAGCCTTCTTGTTGTGGGAGCTGGAGGAGTCTTTGGGCTGGGGTCAGACCTCATTTCCTTGCTGTAGCATCGGCCACTGATGCCGATATTGTGGTGTTTGTGGGGGGCCCCAGAGCAGCAGAGGTGAGTGGGGGAGTCTGACGGAACTCTCAAAGCCGGCTTTGGAGAGCCGTCTGCCATTTGCGGTAGACCATGTTTGATAGCATCACATCAGTGGTTTAATCACATTTCATTAATGCGCAAATAATGACAAGATAGTATCATGTGAGTGCAGAAAACCTTCTCATCTTTATGCTAGCACCTGGAATACCTGAATACATACATGTCCATGATGGGCCTCCCATGTACATTTATTCCATGCCAATTGCCATTCCGATATAAAACATGGATCTTCAACCTGTATTATTTTGTAACAGAACTGAAGGAGTGTAGTGATGAAAGGATTTCATGTTTAAAAATACAGCACAAACTTTATCCAAATAGCCCGTGTGAAGCTCTAGTTCAGCTTTGCAAACAAGACAAAACATGGACAAGCGTGTGTATTTGTATTCACCCCTCTGTCTCTTGGAGGTCTGTGTCACACACTGCACAGTGCCTTTGTCTATTCTCCTGGAGTAATGATTTTCTTTGGCACAGCCATTTTGGAAATACCATGTTATGAGGGAACTAATTAAAGTATGGAGCACGTTTTTATTACTTCCCTTCTGCCAGTAAATTCATAAGATGGCTACACCCAGCAAAACATGCACTTTCAGTCAACATGACTTTGAGTTCTGGGATTAGCCTTGAGGATATCAAATGAAAACTACATAGGAATGTCTGAGTATTTCCCTTTCAAAATGCTGCTTTTAATTTGGAAAAGCTTTTCATCCTTCTGGGATCATAACCTGTTGTATATAAAGCTCAGTATAATTAAGGTAGATGGTATTGACAGAATGACATATTTTGAACTTGAACAAGAGGTCAGCAGTAATACTGCCTTTGCTGATTCTACGACTGTCACTGAATGTGAGGCTGTGTTTTAGCAAGATTGTTGAAGCTGAATGGGTACTCTGTAGTAAACCAAAACCTGATTCCCAAAATGTAAAGGCTCTCGGAGAGTTTTTAGATTAAATTGGCCATTTTGCTATATCATGAAAAGGGTGACCAGATTTTGACATTGTCAAAATCCTGAGCTATGCACATATGTCATCTGTGGAGCGCTGCAATGTCAGACATCCAGAACAGCATCAGAAGGGCCCATATCATCTATTAATATCTGTGGTGGAGATCCTACCACAGTTTCCTGTGGGATCATTTGAAATCTGGAGCAATTCAGCTGCAGAACATTTCTTCACTTTCTTATGGTGACCTGGGATAGGTCCAGTGGATTTAAGACACTGGACTGGGAATTGGGAGACTTGGGTTCAAGACCTCGCTTGATTGCCGAACTGTTGTGTGACTTTGGGAAGTCATATCTGTTAACATTTTCTAAAGCATATAAGTAACTTAGGACCCCAAGTCTCATTGACTTCCAAGTTATTTTAGATTCTGCTTTGTACATTTTTACTGTCTTTTTTTTTCTTAAAAAAAAAAAGCATAATAACTAATATCTTGTGAGTGCAATGTCTCCATGCATGTCTATCATTCAAACCAGATGCCACCCTTCAAATCTGACCATGCATCTCTGCATTCCAGTACAAAACAAAACAAAAAAAGTCGCAGCTAAAGCCACACCTTTGCTTGGGTTATGGAAAACATCTCCAAAATTATTCTAATGAGTGAAAAGAAAACACTTGCCTTTTAAATATCCAGCTAATGATAAAAGATATTAAATGTTGAGGACCTCAGAGGGTACTGGATAGAATAACGTTATGACAGTTCTCCTCTTATATATCACTTTGCATCTGTATGAAGAACTAGTCCGATGGTAGGGTCAGTTTGTTCTCAGTTACAACCTGGCCTACTGCTATTCGGTATGGTCACCATTTTGTTGCATGCGGACCAATTGCTGGTTCCCATATGCTTCCAAGCCAACCGAGTCTAGTCATTGCTTTTAGATCTGGGGCTCTATAGGGCACAGTCCCAGGCTTGGACCTCTTGTCTGGAACCATTCTTTGGGAGATGTGGTGTTAGCACCCAGATGCCCTCAACCCACCCTTCTCTTCCAACCCCCCCCCCCCCCAGTGTCTGAGACTCTTAAGTGGAGTTTGTTTTATTGCCATGTGCTCCATGTGGATTCAATCTCATGCATGCCCCACCTGCAGACTCTTGTGTAGAAAAAATCACTGTTCCATGGGATCATAACAGCAGATGAGAGACAATCAGAGTTGATGGCTCCAGATTACAGTCTTGATGGCTTCTCAGTAATACTCTTCCAAGGAGGCATCAACCACCTTTCCTTGGCAGGGCTCTGTCTGGAATGTTGTATGATATGCTGCCCTCAGGCAAGTTTCAATTTGGTGTTAGCACGTAGTATAAAATGAAGTTCATAATTTGATGCAGACATATCCTGCCCTGTCACACTTAGACATGCGTGCTCAGCTCCCGTTGAGGTCTATTTTCAGGTCGCACTAGCACTTTGTGACTTTTTGTTTTAAATGTCTTTCTTCCTCAGATGAACTCACAAATGGATATTATACAAATGGTACATTTTACATAAAGAAAAATTAAATGTCATGCTTGACTTACAGTCACCCGGACGCTAACATCATGTGTTACACATCCATAACAACCATCTCAAAAGAGGCAAGTCTTTAACATCCATAAAAAAAAATTAATATAATTTCAGCCTGAGTGTCCGCTAGAGTGCAGGACCTTAACATTAAGAAGGCCACTAGGCATTGGAATTAGTGCAACAGATCACTAGGGTATGCCGACATAGCCTGTAGCAGTGAACCTCCCAGTCCAGGTCAACACACTCAGGTTCACAGGGCTCACGCTATGGCCCTAAAAATAGCTGTGTAGACGTTGCAGCTTGAGCTCTGGCACCCGGGGGTGGGGCAGGGTGGACTGGGCTTCGGAGTCCGAGCTCCAGCCCAAGCCACAGCTTAAAAGCACTGTCTGTGCAGCTTTTTTTAGCATGGTAGCGTGACCCCTGCAAGCCTGAGTCTGTTGACCTGGGCTCGTGGTCACAGGCTTCCTCAGTCTGTGTAGACATACCCTACGGCACGTTATTTTAACAGGAGTATCTTGCCACATTTTGATGCCTCTCTGTCCTTTGCTTTTGATTCTAAATCAAATCTTCTTAGCTCTGTCCTTTTATTTTCCCATTGGCCAGAGACCAATGTCTCGAGTAATACTCAGCCACCAGGTGAAAAGGAAGGAGAGGGGTTCAGATATGAGCAGACTCACTAGTGGTGCACAAGACATATCCATGGACATTCTCAAAGGCTCAAAAAACATCACAAAAAGAAAATAAGACAGAGGCTGGGTCCTCACCCCCTGTCACACTGCCCCCCACTGCACCTCCCAAGGCTTGTGTGCTAAGGCAGAGCAGATCCAGTCCACTGGCAGGTCAGATAGTGAAGTGTTCAGATTTGTTACATTTTACAAGGACCCTTGACCTTAAAAACTAAAGGTTTGTTGTAGCAATTTTTCTATGTGCAGTAAAATCCTTGTACCAACTAGCTAATAACTGCATTAATCACCAAATCATGGCCCAGTGTGTAATCTTTCTACAGGGTGGTTATGTGCTGTACATTAACCTACAATTAAGGATAGCTTCATAAAATATGTACGGTGAAGCTTGTTTAATAGATAAACTATTCTCCAATTTATTTTAAAGTCCAATGACCTACATACTCAGATGCTGAAAAACCCCTCTTACTAACATTATTTCTCCCCTGAGACCTTCCATCTGAGCAAATCTGTTAAATGAAGTAGAGGAAGCTTTGATCCAAACTAGGCTAAATCCATTGGAACAAATGCCTGACACGTATGTGTGTGTGGGAGGGAGAAGGTGAGAAAAGGAAGTCAGAGGTAAAGTCACGTGATTCAAGTAACTTCTGAGGCTTCTCCTAAAACTTTAAAGTTCGCAGCTTGTTTGAGACAGCAATATTTGCTTAAGCCTCTGGCTATGTTATAATCTGCGTACCAGGCAGAACACTCCTCTGCAGCCCCGCACCACAGATCTTTACTGCAAATTCTGCATCTTGCTGAGCGTCCAGAACACCCACTGAGGTCGGTGAAAGTTTTGCATGTGACGACGTGCAGAATAAGCAAAAGTTATCCATGCTGTGGATAAGAAATCTGCAGTGAGTATTTAGCAGCAGCAATTTGTTCATTCTACGTTGCTCGTGAGGGGAATAATTTTTAATTGGATTGAAAGATCTGAAATTAGTGTATTTAGCAAGTTTATTCTGAAACAACGTGCATCAGATACCCTCAGAAAGTGTAACTTGCTCCGATTTCTGGTTAATTCCTTGGGCTAATTATTGTGTATTCTTTTGTTTTATCTTTATTGAATCACAGTAGTAGTTTGAACACACCTTATTATATCATTCTGAGGCTCATTATCGAGTACGCACTAGAACCAGGATGGTGTTCTGAGGCCCACAGAGAGAAAATAATAATTATTACTAGTTTTAATTATAGTCTGGAATTCCAGCAAGTCGGGAGTTCCTGCATGCGCTTCAAAATACTTAATTTGGTTGTGCACAAAACAGTGTTTTTCAAAGCCCTTTTTACCTCAGAACCAGTTAGCTGTGATGGGAGCTCTGGGTGAACATTGGGAAGAGATTCCCCCCCCCCCACTCCCCCAAGGATGTACACAGCTGTAGTCTCCTCTGAGAATGCTGTTGGTATTGTAGTTCATAACTAGGGCCCTACCAAATTCACGGCCATGAAAAATGCGTCATGGACCGTGACATCTGGTCTTCCCCTGTAAAATTCGGTCTTTTGTGTGCTTTTACCCTATACTACACAGATTTCAGAGGGGAGACCAGTGTTTCTCAAATTGGAGGTCCTGACCCAAAAGGGAGTTGCAGGGAGGTCTCAAGGTTATTTTAGGGGGGTTATGGTATTGCCACCCTCACTTCTGCGCTGCCTTCAGAGCTGGGTGGCTGGAGAGTGGCGGCTGCTGACTGAGGGCCCAGCTCTGAGGGCAGCAGCAGAGAAGTAAGGGTGGCAATACCATGCCATGCCATCCTTACTTCTGCGCTGCTGCTGGCGGTGGCTCTGCCTTCAGAACTGGACTCCCAGCCAGCTGCTGCTGCTCTCCAGCTGCCCAGCTCTGAAGACAGCGCTGCTGCTAGCAGCTGCACAGAAGTAAGGGTAGCAGCACTGCAACCCCCCCTACAATAACCTTGTGACCCCCCCCAACTCCTTTTTGAGTCAGAACTCCCTACAATTACAACACCAGGAAATTTCAAATTTAAATAGCTGAAATAATGAAATTTATGATTTTTAAAATCCTATGGCCATGAAATTGACCAAACTGGACCGTGAATTTGGTAGGGCCCTATTCATAACTACAGGTGTGGACCGTGCTGAGATCTTATCGTTCAATATCCACACTAAAGTTGAGGGTGTGTCTATGCTGCAAAAAACTACCCTGCAGCAGCAAATCTTAGAGCCTGGGTCAACTGATTCAGGCTTGTGCTACAGTGCTAAAAATAGCAGTGCAGATGTTCCTGCTTGGGCTGGAGCTCCAGCTCTGAAACCTGGGGGGGGGGGGGGGAGTCTCAGAGCCTAGGCTCCAGCCCAAATGAGAACATCTACACTGCAATATTTAGCCCCATAGCACAAGTCTCGCTGCCGCAGGGCTCCCTTTGCAATATAAACGTACCCTGAGAGATTCATTTTAACAAAGGACTGTGGGTACATAATATGACTTTGTTTTAGCTTGCAGACCTTGGGGTCTATATGCAATAACTCATATTAGCATGGCTGGAAGTTTCAGGTGCGCACAGAGATGAGAAACCACAACGGGCCCCTATACTTCTGCACTTAGCTACCTTCCCCTCGCCTCCTACCCCCCACCTCCTATCCCCTCAGCAAAATATTCACATGCCCAAGGGGCCACACAGGATAAGTGGAGGGAGGATCTAGGCTGTGGAGAAAAGGTATTCTTACTGTTAAGTCACTGGACTGTGATTCAGGAGACATGAGTTCAGTTCCTGGCTGTGCTATAGACATCCTGGGTAGGTCACTTAGTCTCTCTGTGACTCAAGTTTTCCATCTGTAAAATGGGGATAATAGGACTGCTCTACCTCACCAGGTGGGTGTGAAGTACAGTTTGTTAGTTGCTTGGATACTACAGCAAGGGGGCCCCTCTGTGTATCTAAATAGATAGCATTCTGCTTAGTGTGGCTATCCCCACTAGGTAAAGGCAGTACTGTTCCTTGTATTGCTATTCTGCCAGGCCTGGTAGAGGCAGGGCTACAGGTTAGCTCAGTGAGGAATAATCATCCTTCTACTCAGCTCCCTGGAATCCCTGGCCTGAGTTCCCTTTCAGAGCACTGCTGTCTTCTTGGCTAGCTGGCCCAGAGGCCTGGAAGTTAGGAATGTGCAGACACTGTCTTCACTACCTGTTGTTCACAGGAGTGGTCTTGGGGACTTCAGTGGGACTACTGCTATGAGTCACATGTTCCAGTCTGGCCTATAGTGCTTTACATCTTAAAAGCTGTGTATGTGGTACATACTAATTCATTCAAATCAGTGCCCAAAGGGCGAAAGGCTCTCAGTGTCCCATCACCAACCCCTAGCTATGCAGGCATCCCAAATATCTGTATTTTAAAATAGGGAAAGCATATGAATAAGCATGTTTACATTAAACCAAACTGTAAGTAGAAAGTTGATATAAAAATAGGCATTCGTGGTAGCTCTTGCATTTTTTCCTTGCTTGTTTTAAAAGACTTCAGTATTTCAGATTTTGGTGTTTATTTACAACCATGAAAATCCTTTGGAAAATAAACAAGGAAGGGTTGATAAATGGTGCAAATCCACCATTTCTTTACTTCTTGGAGACCTGGGTTCAAATGGCACTGGGTTAAGCTGCTGCCATGAATGAAGTTGTTAAATGTGGGGCAGATGCCACTCATGCACATAGTTGGAGCTGTGGGGTGTGTTTGTATGTGTGTGTTTTTAAAGCCATAGCCTTCTAAAGGGTGAAAGGTGAACAAGAGGCTTTAAAAGGCTTTCGGCATAAGACAGAGAAGGGCAGAATGCCCCTCGGAATGCGCTGGGAGAGCAAAGACTTAGAAAGGATGATGATAGGCACTATAGAAACCCCAGACAAAGGCATTCTTATTCTGGAATAAGGCTATCTACAAGGAGTTATTCCAGAAGATTTATGCCACTTCAAATTTACATCCTACCTTTATCTGAAATAGCTGTCAGGTGGAGATGTGCCCTAAAACAGGTGAATGAGCTCCCTTCAGGGCTGGCCGGAGGTTGCCAGCTGTTGTGGAAGGCGAGGCTGAGCCATGGCCAGCCACTCTCCCTTGGAGATGTGTAGCCCCACTGGTGGTGCTATGACCTCATACCTTGTGTGTAAGGAGCACGCTTAGATTCTGGCTCTCTTTAGGGCAGGGAGTTCCTTGCACCTTCTTCCTTCGCCCCCATTGCAAATTCATGCAGATTCACTCAGTCTGAAGTTTCTGCAAACTTGGTATTCAAATCTCAATCAAAATGTTTTGCCAGAACCTGGTTTATCAGGCTGAAGACTGATAATGCATTTAGAAACGTACCGGCACAGAAGGTAACAATTGTGAGAGGGAGATCCTTTTAAAAGACACTTTTGGATGAATGAGTTATCCTTTCATTCTCTGGAAAGTTTCCTGACAATTTCAGTTTTGCTGCAGTGATTCCCAATGGTTAGAACTTCACTGGCGAGGGAGCCCCAGATGACCAACAGGCAGCTTGACTCCAGAACTGAGGTCTCTATGGTCAGCATAAGCAGAATAAACACAATCCATCCCCCTTCTTTAATGTCCCTTTTTGTGCAGCAAAGGCATGATGGAGAAACTGGAGTTCCAACCAGGAAAGCTGCCGGTGCTGTAAACAAAAGATCAGCTCCATATTACAGGATCCAGCAGACTCAATTAGTAGACTAGTAAACTGTTGTTCTCTTTGCTCAAGGGACCCCCGATGGACTGAAAAGCCTATAGACCAAACAAATGTATTCTGTTTTGAGTCTTTTTTTCTTTTAAAAAAGACATCTTTTTTGCCAATGTTTTGACACAGTAGCCAAAGCTAGTAAAATTTTGGGGCGAGTGGCCAGTGCTTGTTTTACTGAACACCCGCAGAAACTGGGAATATCAGTGAACCTGAGGCTTTTTGAATGAAACAGTCATGGTGCCAGATACAAAGAGAGCTGGCAAAAAAAAAAAAAAAAAGGCAAACATCTTCAGTGCTGAAGAGACCACTTATGACTCTCTTCCCAAAGAACAACCTCGCCTCTTGTTTCTTTTTAAAACTCTTTAGCTGTGAATGGGAATAATCAGCTTTCTAGTTTGAAGATTTGACTTGCCTAGCTCTGCTAGTAGCTGATTGGCTGTTGCCTGAAGATAGTTTTGGGCAAAAGGGATCTAGAGTATAGAGGGAGTGGAATTCCATTTCATTGAACTTGGGTGTAATGAAACTCCATTTGGAATGAAATAAAAGGAAAAGTCCCAGGTAGTTTCAGTGCATTGCGTTGTGCAGAGTGGAAAGTGATTAAGGCATTGGGTTGAGACTCAGAGACCCGGGGTCAGTTCCTGGCTCTGCAACAGACTCCTTGTGTGACCTTGGGCGAGTCCCAATCTCTCTGCCTTGTTTTCCTATCTGGAAAATGAAGCTACCTCACAGGGGTCAGGAAGGTATATTATTCCTGTCTCTGAGGAGCTGAGATACTACAGTGGTGGGTGCATTAGGTAAGAAAGTTCCAGTTATACTAAATCTCCATTTATATTGAAGAGCTTTGAAAGGAAAAAATAGCATCAGTATGGGTCCAATTCTGTTCTCATTGGACTGAATTGGCAAAATTCCCATTGACTTAAATGGCAGCAGAATTGGGCTCTCTGGTTTGAAATACGTTTTGTCAAAATAACTTCCGTGTATATCTGACTGTGAGCCAAATCCTGTCCGCTTCCTCTTGTGAGTGTCTTCACCTTGACTTAAGTGGGAGGAAGACTAGCAGCATTTAATCCTCTGACTGCTATCTGTTTAGACGTTCATACCATACTCATCCCTGTGGTGTCTACACCATTCTACATAGACTTTCAATTAGGAAGGGCCTGTTTTTGTTTGTTTGCGAAGAAAACTCTCTCTCATTGCCTGAAACCTTTTCATGCTGCCTGCTTGTTTTAGTCTTGTGTGTAATGTGGCACAAGCGGCGTTTTGTTATACGCACAGGAAAGAAGGCAGTCTGTAAGGGAAATGCTTAAATTAATAAATTGCAGATTTTTGGTACATGGGATATTTGTTCCAACAGTGAGTTTTGCAGTACCCAAAATTTCAGTTTCAATTAACTTAATTGTATTCAATAGGCTGGATGAAAAGATCTTAAGTAGTGTGTGAGTCAGGCTTTCAGAATGTGTTCTGCAGAAGGCTGCTCCTGGCTACTCAGCTGATACGCAGGATTTCTGATCCTTGGAAACAAATGCCGAGATATACAAAGCGTGTGCTGTATGTCGTGCTCCCTTTCTGGGTTTTTTTCTTGCATGTCATATAAATGGCACAGCATTTGCAGGTATTCTCTCTTTTTTTCCTGCCTCCTTTTCCCCCAGCTCCAACATGCAGATCCACATGCACACACTGTCTTCCCTAATAAAAAGAGATACCATAATAAAAAAGAGGCTTTATTAAACTAATGCAATAACACCATTTTCTTGAGAATTTAAACATTTCATTTTTAATAATAAAAATCAAATTGACATTGTTGCACCCTGAATGTGTTTTATTCAAATCGGACTAAATGCCGTCGCTTCGTGCCTAAGCAGATATCTCTCGAGATGTATGTATTTATAGCATTAGTTAAATGAGTTTTAAGAATCAGGCTTGTATCAGGACTATAGGTAGTGAATCTGGGAATCAAGATTAAAAAAAATGAGGAGCTGATGGGATGTATTCCACTGCTCTGGTAGGTCAGGGGCCAACTGCTCTCAGTTATATTGGTATAAATCCAGAGTAACTTCTTTGCAGCAATGGATTCAGTTCATTTGGATTTACAACAGTGTGAGATCAGAATTTGTCCCATTGGAAGTTAGAAGAATTGTTCAAGTGGCAGGGTATAAATGTAACATTGCATATTCTCAGCTATGAATGGATGAACCTTTGTGCTGCTTGGTTTTCAGAAGTGCTCAAAACTTCCATTGGCTATCCAAACTTCTTTGATCTGCAAAATTGAACTGGAAAAATTGCCAGGGTACAGAGATGCCAAAAAAAGGAAAATAATGAAAATGGCCTTAGGTCCTCAGAATCCTGATAATCCATACACACTATTGCACAGATATTTTTGTCATTTGTTGGATGCTTGTAGGCTAGGAATGGTCTTTTAAAAACCATTCAAAGTATCCCATTCATATAACACCCTTGTTAATGGTCTGTTCGGCACAGCTGCCAATAATATAAGTGTTGCCATTGGAGAAATGTCATGGCAAAGTCTTGTCTTGACATGAAGTATACAGAATGTGAAATTCCTTTATAAGCCTGAGGGCTGATAAAAATGACTTATGAGAGGTTACAGAAGGACAGTGCACCTTACAACATTCCTTTTCTATCTTTTGATTACAGGTAGTAATAGTTTATATCTAAAATCGGTCATTTTAGTATGGTAAAATTAGATTTCACTGCTGGATACCATGGGGGTAAAGTTTCAGTATCACCCACTAGGGATGAGTTCAGAGTTCTCATTCATAAAAATGGGAGTGGCGTGTCTCAGTGCCTGCCCTCCTGTGTGAAGACTCTTCTCCCCCCAAGTGTGGAGGTGTCACCGTCGCTAATCCGTGAGGTTCAGAGGCTGAATTTGAATAAGCACCAAAGCTTCTGATACTTATCTGAATCTTATCCAGACCTGCTGGGAAGTGGAGCTGGCTTTCTCATGAGATTTCCAGGTACACCTCTACCCCGATATAACGCAACCCGATATAACACGAATTTGGATATAACACGGTAAAGCAGCGCTCCGGGAGGGCGGGGCTGCACACTCCGGTGGATCAAAGCAAGTTCGATATAACGCTGTTTCACCTATAACGCAGTAAGATTTTTTGGCTCCCGAGGACAGCGTTATATCGGGGTAGAGGTGTATTACATGGTTCTGACTGGGCTTGAAATGCCATGACAGCAAGTCTTTTAGGGTATGTCTACACAGCAACTAGCCACTCTCGCCTGGCTCCTTGCCAGCCGACTTGGGGTTGCAGGGCTCTGGCTGCTGGGGTGTTTCATTGCTGTATAGATTTTCTGGCTCGGGCTGGAGCCCAAGCTCTGGGACCCTCCCATCCCACCAGGTTGTCAAGCCCAAGCTCCAGCCCGAGCCTGGAAGTCTACACGGCAATGAAGCAGTCCCACAGGCCGAGCCTCGTGAGCTTGAGTCAGCTGGCACTGGCTAGCCGCAGGTTTTTCTTTGCTGTGTAGACATACCCTCCGTTATTTCAGCACTTTCCATGTTGCTCTTGTCCAAAGCGAGAAAGGGCAGAGGTGCACAAAAAAGAAAAAGTAGCGTGAAAACCCTGTCTCAAAAAAACAGGTTGGGGATTTGTTCATGTTTTGCCCACACTATTCAACTCCACACAGGCTGTGGTGCAAAAGGGAGAGGCTTTGGTTGTCCTGAGCCTTGTTTGAACCTTTTAGCATTAGACTATTCTGTTTGCTCCTGTGGCCCTATGCATTGATTTGGCCCACACAGCAATTTAATTTCCACCTTCAACACAAACTGCTTTTGAAATGCTTTGCTTAAAAAAACTATTGTTTTTTTCCCTGCCAGTGACAATAGAATCATTCTTTCCATTGGGTCCTTTATCAGTTACAGGTCCTGATCCAAAGTCCATTGGGAAGACTGCAGAAAGATTCCTATTCACTTCAGCATTGGATTAAGTCCATAGGTCGCCTGGCAATTAGAGGTTACAGTCAGCCTCTATTGACTGAGCCAGGCAAACCTAAATCACCACCCTTTCCAGTACCACCCTGGTTCACATGGGCCCAATCCCCTGAGGTGGGGAGCACCTCTTGCCTCTACCATGGACATCCTCTCTTAGGAGCTGAACAGCAGTTTGCCAATTGCTTGTCCACAGTTGATTACAGGACTTCCTTTTGCGGTTCCGGTTGTTCAGTGTGGAGATTCTGTCGGTAGCAAAACCAAACTAAAATAAAATCGCAAACAAGGCTCCATAGGACTTGTGCAACATATTTACTGTCTCGTTTTTTGACGCCAGTAGTAAAGTTGTGTGAACTAATTCTTAACTAGCATAAAAAGACACTGACAAAATTATTCTAGACTTAAATACTTGCAAAGTTTTATATTTTGATTGGAAATATGCTGCTTTTTCTACCTCTGTGTTTGTTTTTTATAGTCCGTTATTGACACAGTGTGTAATTAAAAAATAAAATACAGCGCCTGGTATAAGCCCCAAATGTAAGCCAAGCTGTGCACATGTATGATACCTGGTCTCCGAGAATGTGTACAATGGTGTTTATGAGCAGGGCCTCAATTTACTGTTACATCTGTTTTAATCGCTCATCACTTGAGATGGTTTTAAACCAATCAGCATTATGGTGGAAAAAGAAGCACAATTCCTGTCAAAATACCCACTTTTAAAAAGTATCTTAAGGATTCTGTTTGATGGAAGAATATCCGTTTATTCATGTAAGTTCAGTTTAGATAGACTAGACAGGCCTTGGAGTGTCCCTTTAAGTTTGCATAGCTAGTTACTCTGCAAATTGCCAAGTGTGTGTGTGTGTGTATTTTTTTTATATGGGAAATGTATGTATGTTGGAATGAGCTAATTTAGCCATCGGAATTTTATAACAAATGTATGAATGCTGTGGGTTTCCCTCCTTAGCCCCCTCTAGCAGAAACATAATTTGCAGAAATGAAAACAGTCTTTGGCTAGCTTTAGGCTTTTCTCAAAAATAGAAACACTAGGGTTTGTCTGGCTGGGCTGCTTTCCTCACCACACACCTGGTGTATATCATTTTAAAAAATAAATTATGCCTCATTAAATTACAATTAAGTGAAATCACGATCATTTGTTTTTCTGGAAGGAAGATGTTTTGCATACTGAAAGCCTAATTTTTTGCAGGTGACAAAAAGGCTGAACAGATTATTTAGTATCACTTTATTTTTTATAATGTTGCTTGCTGGTTACTTTGCGTATACTCTGGTAGCTCAGAATTATATTAATGTAAATGTTATTGCTCTCAAGATATTTTATTGTATTGTCTTTTCTGTCACTTTGCGATCTATCTGGCATTGTTTACTGGTGCACTGCATCACAGCGTTCTCTTCAATCTTAGAAGGAAATGGGATTTTTCCCTCTGAGTTAGTCATTTCTCATTATCTATCCTGCTATTCACATAGCTCATAAGGCTACCAAACGTCCACCCTCATCTTTCCAGACGGACTGAGCCTCAATATAACATTTGTACAGCCAGATTTCCCACCTGCACAAATGTGACTGGGAATCAGAGTAAATAAAGAGAGCTCAACTCCTCAAAGTTGGAGCTGTGTCATTTGGTGTGCAGTTACCTCGATTGCTTGCACAAGTCTGGAAATATGCATTCCAAAGTTTGGGCACTGGCAGAGCCACTTGTACATGCAAATACCTGATTAAGTATGGAGTCAGTGACTGCACTTGTAAGGAATTGCTGGTGCACTTTTGTGTATGTGTCCGATCTTCATTTTTTACAATTATACCATAAATTCAGACATGCTGGGGGTCGGGGAGGGAGTGGGAAGGAGGAAGCAGTGCAATCTGTCTTAGAGCAGTGGTTTTCAACCAGGGGTCCGGGTAGGGTGACCAGATGTCCCGATTTTATAGGGACAGTCCTGATTTTTGGGTCTTTTTCTTATATGGGCTCCTATTACCCCCCACCACCTGTCCCGATTTTTCACATTTGTTGTCTGGTCACCCTAGGTCCGGGGCCCCTTGGGAGTTTCAGGGGGTCCGCGAAGCAGGGCTGGCCTTAGACTTTCTGGGGCCCAGGATAGAAAGCCAAACCCCGCCACATGGGCCTGAAGCCAAAACCTGAGCAATTAGCTTCACGGGGCCCCCTGTGGCACGAGGCCCTGGGCAATTGCCCTGCTTGCTACCCCCCAATGCCTGTCCTGGCTTTTATATGCAGAAAACCAGTTGTGGTGGTACACGTGCGCTGTGGAGTTTTTATAGCATGTTGGGGGTGGGGGGCTCAGGAAGAAAAAGGTTGAGAACCCTTGTCTTAGAGTACATTCCCGTTGCTCACAAGTTTCTTTTTCAAATCAGCTTGGTGCTGGGGAGGAGAAGAAAGGGGAGCATAAGGAAAAATCCCCAAATCACACACTATTTTGGAAGCTGGGGTGTTTTTTTTTTAAATTTGTTTCTGGTATATCCTCAAAACAGCCAGAGAATCAAGAGTTAGGGAACTTGTAACATTGGTTATTAATTTTTTTATCCAATTTGGAGAGTTTTCCATTGACTCTAAAGGAAAACTGCAGGTACTGGATATATCTACCTTGGAATGGCAAAGGGCTGAGGTCAAACCTCACAGTTTAGACCTCTACGACATCCACCCCTCTTTCAGTTAATCTCTCCCTGGGCTTGTTAGTCTGGAAAACTTGAAAAGCATTTTGAAATGTCCCCAAACTGTACGGTCTCTAATAAATTGTTAGAGCTATACCAACTACACGATACATGATACTGTCAATGATTTCAGTGGGTAACCGAAGCAAGAGCCATTACCATAACGCCAAAGGGTCTTTGAATTTTTCCATAGTGTGGATCTCATCTCAACAGACCAGTTGCCTCACAAACCATCTTCCACTTTCATCACACGGCCCCAATCCTCTCCCATTTGCAATGCCGTTGCACTTCTGTGGCAGCTACCACAGTGGCTTACATACTAAAGTAATATTAGGAAAATGTATTTTTAGCTTCTTTTAAGGAGAGACATTGACCAGTCAGCTCTTTGGGGACCACCAGTGGTCTGTGGACAACAGTTTTGCGGTTTCTGCCATAACAGATCATGGTTCAAGCATACCTCTTCTGTGTATGTTCTGGCAGCGTGTGAGCAGATGTAAGCAGACATAGGGGTGTTTTTTTTCTAGACTGTTGGTTTTGTCAATAAGTGTAGTGAATAAGGCCAATAAACACTGGAAAATATTGGCTTTTGGTCACTGGTCAACTGTCTTGGAAATGTCCAACAAGGGTATTGGGGACTATTTGATGTGAGGGGAGAAAATAAGCCAAGAGTAAATACTTCAGGTTTTCTAGTATGTGGCTGCATGACAAGAGCACTGAAGTAAGATTGACTGTAACTGTAATGTGATTTCACTGGGCCGTGACTGTAAAGTAACAGTGAGGTATATTTTTGACAACGGTTTCCACACAGTTGTTTTTCTGAGGTACTCCAGTTTCCCCCAGTATCTGGTTGGTAAATATTGACCCTTTAACGGTGATGGCTGTAGGTAAGCTTCATTAGCTATGGAATGGAATTCCCAGCAGTAAAGCTTTTTCTCTCTGCAGTATTTCTGGGAGCAATGCTTCAGTTTGATAGACTGCTAGGTGGGCAGAGTGTATGAATCTTGTGGGACAGAGCAGCCTTTTTAATACTTTGAAATCTCCAACTCTGAGCCTCTTGACTGGCTTGCCCAGTACTGAATTATACCTCTTCTCCCTGCGAGTCTAATCCTTCTCTGCTTCTTGCTTGTACGTGAATAAACTTGAACACAGACATTGAAGGAAGTTACCATAGTATTACCTTGTGGAAGTGAAACCCACATCAATAAGCTGGTGGCAGATATAATATGGCCCTGTAGAGGACAGTGGTACATCCTGTATGATCTAATAAATTGCCTTTTGTCTTAGGCCCTGATCCTGCAAAGCACTTAGGTCTGTGCATAGTGATATTGACTTCAAGGTAGTGCCTACAGTTATGCATGGGCTTAAGTGCTCTTGTTGATTTTAGGGCCTTATTAAATAACATGTTTTTGTCCCTAAATCCTTCTGAATTGAGGGACCTCTGCTATACTGGCTACCTGCTGGCATGAAACTGTAAACACTGGAGGAATGTTATTCATTAATTAATGTCGGCATTGTGAAGTCCATGATGTTTTAAATGATGCAGCAAATAAAGGGTTAAGGTAACCAGACCCTGGAGATCGTTTCTAAAGCTTTCATATTTGCTGCATTCTCTCCTATGAGAAAAAATTGTCCAGACTGAAGTGAATGGACTGTAACATCAAAACCCAGCCAAATGCTGGTTTTTTTTTTTTTTTTTAATAAACCTCCTGTGCTGTTTAAATGTCGGAACTAAATTTACCAAACTTGGCAGATTTCTAAAGATGAACAGGACTGCCAAGTGTTCCCAGCTTCAAGCAGGGAGAGGGAAAGATCTAACCGTTCCTAAAATATTTTCAGGAGGCACCTGGTGGTAATTGCAGTTTTGCCGTTCTGCCCAGGCATCTACCTTTCTATCCAGCATCTCTGTGCTCAGATTGTTATTAGAGCATTAGAATAGGACATTCCCAAAATAAACCAGAGCGCCCAGAAGACAAACACTTTCCTTCAAGCGTCCCTTCTGGAGAACCCTTAAGAAACTGATGTAGGTTCTCAGCATTGCAACCCGCATGGTTACACCAAACAAATTAAAAAAAAAAAATCAACACATGACTTGGCTTTTTTTTTTTTAATTTTTTGAACCAGGGATTGCTGTCCGAGATCCTGCGTAAAGAAGAAGACCCTAGGACAGCTTCCCAATCCCTCCTGGTAAACTTGAGGGCAATGCAGAATTTCCTCAACCTGCCTGACACAGAGCGGGATCGTATATATCAGGACGAGAGAGAGAGAAGTATGAACCCCAATGTGAGCATGGTGTCTTCGGCAGCCAGCAGTCCGAGTTCTTCCAGAACCCCCCAGGTAAGGCGCAACCCCTCTTTAACTGTTTTTCTTTGGCTTGAGATCCTGCACATATCTTGGAGAGGGGGTTTCTCAGTATTTTCCTGTCTGTTGTTCCCTGCACCTAGATGTGTCTTGGAAATTTCTTCTGTAGGGTTTTGGAGTTGCTGGTAAGAGGTGTTTATTGGCTGTCAGCAAGGCACTGTAACAACGTTAGCTATGACCCATGGCATAAATACAAAGAGGTATTTTAGTACACGAGAGAGGATACATGTGCTGTGTATACAGATTAATGGTGTATGTCCACTATATAGCTACTACATGATGGATTATAGAAAGAGCCATGTTTCTAACTTATGTCCTACATTGTTAGTGTCTATTTCAGTGGGCAGGGCAGAGAGAAGAGTTGGACCTGGGTTCATGTGTGATTTTCAGTGAATAAGAGTGTGTGGCTGATATAGTACATGGCTCCCAGTGAATGAGAATCTCATAGAAATAAGTTTGCTCAGTAGTCTGCCTCATCAGAGTCCTTATTTTAGAGGTTTACATTTGTAATCACTTACAAGTATGGAGATGTCAGGTGGGTGGAGTGTTGAAACGGAAGATCACTGCTTGCTATTTGCCACCAACTATTGTCTGATTGACGTAGCTTCAGATTTCTGTACGCTTTGATCGCTGCTGTTTTACCACCCACTTCCCTAACTCCCTATATAAGATGCTCATCTGCCACTAGAAAAAGAGAACGTGGGCACACAGACTGCAGTGTATTTTCCCCTGCTCCCTGACTGAAAATAATCTCACAAACATTCAGGCTTCTGAAAAAGGGTGTGTGCTTAGAAGGAGATTGTGATGACAGCAAATTCCCTTTGTCATCACAACATTTGCATAGCTTTAATTTGAAATTCCTCACCGCAGAGCTAAGCCAGCTCAGTTCCAGCATTTAACTTGATTCAAAACTTGACTAGTGAATGGGCATGTATCATCATCCTGCTTTAGTAACTGTAGTATTTTGAAGTCTGTAAAGCATCTGAGTTGTCGTTCTGTGTACACGTTATCTGTGCGTCTAATCTTATTACTGGATACTTTTCATATCTGAGATCTGTAGCTCTCAATCTTGTTATTGGCAGTAGCGTAGCACAGACTGATTAGTTATAAAGACAGGATTTTGTTTCTGTAAAAACAATTGAGGTCATTCAAATACATCCTGGCATTTTAATACACTTTATACCTACACATTACGTAAAGGAATGGTTAATTGCAGGTAATTTTCTAGCATACTCTACTCACACAAATTTGAAAATGAATTTTGTGTTGCAAACCCAGGTCGTTGGCCTAATTAACTATTATCTTCCCAGTTTCCATTTCATGAAAGTAAGGATTTGTCAAGACAACTGTTCTATCTGATACTTTAAAACATCATAACCACACGTGTTTCTGCATTAATTATTGTAGTAAAGGATTTGCTCATTCACACAAATGTTCAAGTAGGATAAATTCCACAACTAGAGTTACATACGAGGCACTCTGGCTCTGGGGGTAGGTTTCGGTGCAGTTCAGTGGATCGTGGGAGTTGGAAAACCAGGGTTCTGATCATGTCTCTGCCCCCAACCTGCTGGCAAAGCCACTTCACCTCTTTGCCTCCTTTCCCCCGTCTGTAAAACGAGGATAATGGGTAACACCTTCCCATTTAAGAGCTCAGCATTGTTAGCAAATCTGATTATAAAAGTTTAAAGAGACAAGGCGGGGGAGGTAATATCTCTTGGACCCACTTCTGTGGGGGAGAGAGGAGCTGTTGAACTTGCACAGAGCTCTTCCTCAGGCCTAAGGCGAGTCAGAGGCCCCCCAGGCTCACTTTACTTTTTGACTTGAATGAGGCAGCAGTTTTTTTTTTTTTTTTTTAACATATTTGTTTTATTGATGAGCAACAGTGATACATAGAGCGTGGTGCCCTCAGTGCTTGTCTTTTCCTGAGCACGCCGGGAGCAGCTCCTCACCCCACAGTGTCTGGGCACCAGTGAAATCCCACTTCAGCACTCGCCAATGGCAAGGCATGCTATCGGCACTGCTGGGAAGACCTGGGGCACCCCTGAAAACAAGGCTGCTGACCAGCCCGTAGGCAGCACATTTTACTTTGCTTCCCATATACATTGTATTAGCCTGGGTGAGGCCAGTAGCCTCTTGATCTCCTGTTCAGTGATTCCCGCAAGTGCAGCTTCCCAGCCGAGATGTTCTAAATAGCAAGAACAGGGGCCTTGGACATAGCAAAGGTAGCGAGATGGGAGGAATTGTACCGTCCTTCTAGGAATTATGCTACAGTGCTAGAGAAGTTGATTTAATGGCATTTTGAAACATCGTTTCCATAGATACCAGTCTCCTGAGACAGTAGTTCTGGGAATGATTTTTCAGTGTGGAGGGTTAAACGAGAGGGTATCGTCAGCTACTATTAATATGGAATAAGGACAGTGGGGGGTTGATATAACGGGGATGGGGAGTTAACCACCCGTCTGTAATTCTGCACTGGTGATGAAATCCCCACCTGGGGTGTTTCCTTGGTATGTTCCGGTATTGTTCAGGACCAACGTGAGGAGCGGAGTACCAGATTAACTCAGCAAAAGGATCTGAGTGCTTTAAAAACAAATTCTGAGAGTTTAAAAGGTTGTTGCGTACATTTGGCCAGCTCTCTCCAGTCTGTTTTACAAAGGAGTAAGGGATGCAGCAGTAACTGACAGGACTTAAGAGCTCTTACATTGTTGCTGCCCATTTATCCTCTTCCTTTGCTTATTATTTGCATTGAGAGATTCCAATAATGGCCAACTTCACATTAGCATCAAGACAGTTTTCAAACCTGGGGGTCGAAAGTTAGGCACCTAACATCCTCAAGATTTAAGGTGTCATCGAAAGAAGTCCATTGGAACTAGTGGGTGTCTTTAAATCTTTGAGTTCAGTAGGCTTTGGATGGGGCCTTCAATGAAGATTTCCATGGTGAGGAAAGGATTTGGGGTGGGAAGAGCTAGGAGGAAGAGAAGGGAGGGAGCTCAGAATGTTCTGATTGGCCTAGGTAACCTTTCTGTTAACATACAGACATTTGGGCAGTTGTGTCCAGCTAACAATTGACACTAGAAATGAGCCTGAATCAAAACCCTGTCATAACTACCCCCAAACTCCGGGCAATTGCAGGTATAAAGGCAGGGACCAGCTGCAAAGGTTTACAAGGGTTTAGAATGTGCTGTGAGCTTTGCCACTTGGGCTCATTTATTTCTCAAGCTCTTTGCACCTCAGTTGCAAACAGACAATTTATACTTGTGACGTTCATCCTTTCGTTAAGGGCTCTTCCTCTCTGGTGCAGGGATTCCAGGGTGAGCTGTTTCAGAGTTAAGGCCTAGTTTAGATCAGCTCTAATAGCTCTGCTATTTAGCCTCTGGAAAATGAATGAAATCTGGCATTCTGAGGAGCTGATGCTGCTGACACAGATTACTGAGTGTCCTACTGTAAAAGCACCAGTGGAAGGGCATGTCATCGCTCTCGGTCTGTTACTCGTCAGTAAAGTTTTAGTGCTGCTGAGGAGGTTAAAATAAAAATCTTGCCGCAGCCTAGTGGATTGCATTGGTACAAACCTTTTAGGGTTCGCTCAGCCTGGGGAAGGGCTGGCATCCTCCGTTATTGTCCTTCATTTGTCACAGAAGCTGATGGGAAATCATTCAATTAAAAGGAGTGCACTAGAATACACAAAATCGCAATATGAGTTAAGGAGAATGAGGGCGGCACATCAAAGGCATGCCAAAGCCTGGCTTTATTAAATGATTTTTTTTTTCATTTCCACTGATTTCCTAGGTGAAATTAGGTGACTGTCTGGCTAGCATAATGATGATAATGATGGGAAACCATACATACTCAAATGACATACGTATAGCTTTAATAAAGAATGAGGGAGACTTGAGGGAGTGCATTAAATTGAGTAATAATTTATTATTTAGAGACCTCTACCCATTTACTCATTTTTTCTGGGAGAATTGGCTCTTCCTCCAAGGTATGCCATTTTTAGAACAACAAAAAAGAAAAAGGCATTGCCCCATATATATGCTGCATTTGCAGGCCAGCAGAATGAACTTCATTGTCTGCTTGCAGCTTAGAGCCCCAGCTACCTATCCCGTCTTTGAGCTGTTCAATAAACATGCTGAGAGAGAGAGGGTTGACAGGGCCCTGCACGTCCTATAGGAATGCATTGCAATTATTTCCAATCACAATTAACCTGATTAGAATAATGGACAGGAAGTGTCCCTCTGTAGCTAATGCAGTTTGGCATCAGCTGACTGAAATCCTTTGATAATTTCTGCACAGATGGCTGGGCTGAAAGCAGCACTTTTTTAATTATTATTTTCATGGTCTCTTGGTAGGCCAAAACCTCAACACCGACAACAGACCTCCCCATTAAGGTGGACGGCGCCAACGTCAACATCACAGCTGCCATTTATGACGAGATCCAACAGGAGATGAAAAGGGCCAAGGTGTCTCAGGCCCTGTTTGCCAAAGTGGCTGCCAATAAAAGTCAGGTGAGTGGTTTTTTAAAAGAGCAAATTCTGGGGCTGGGATTAGACCCTTCTCCTCCTCCCTCCCACCAATAAAAATACATCTGTTCCTGCAATAATAATAATCTCTGGGGAACCTGTCATGTTTCCTCTCTTGCCTCCCGTCTGGTTTCCTTTTCCTTTTAAAATAGGATGGAAAAGGGACCAGCTCATGATCCCATGTAGTTGGTTTTGGTTTTGTACATATTGGGGCCCTCTCACTCCGATGCATACACCTCCCTCCCAACTGTGGTATGTAACCTAAAATTTCTGGTAGTGGAACAAGGACCCTCCAAAATTCTGCCTCATTTGGGAGATAAATTCTTTATTTTTCTTAATTGCTTAACTCTGGGAAACCAATGGGAAACCGCAGCTGAGGCAGATATTTTTTGTTTTATATGCAGTATATATTGTGTACAGTATTGCCTTTTAAATAATTCACTGTCCATCCTTGCCATTGTACAAGGAGGGGTTGGGGGAGAAGGACTAACACTTAGTTCACTTGGACTAGCTCTCACCTTGGATGCAAAAAATACATACTAGGGAACTCAAAGTGGGGCTAAAATTCTTTCAGGAATCAATTAAATGGAAATTTTATCCAACTGTTTCCGAAAAAAGAAAAAAAAAGTCCGCCAGAACAGTTTTATGGAGACAGTGGGGGACAGAGTTTGGCCTAGGGCGGACAGTGAGTATGTTGGTGACCATTAAGAAGGATGTGTTTAAGTCTGTGTGAAAGGGGCAGTTTTGTTATGAGATGGTACCAACCTGTGTGTGTTTGTGTGTGTGTGGAGGCGGGGGAGGGGGGGGTTACTCATGTACACTCTCTCTGCTAGTAATATATATCTATATAATTTTCCTTTCCTTCAGGCAAGGAAACAATACTATTCAAACCGAAGTAAAATAAATCTGATGAAAATGTTGAAAGGCATCTAAACAAGGCATTAAAAGCCATCGATACCGTTCTAAGAGCCTTACTCTTATACGTATTTATATCCTGGCATAGACTGATTCCTTTCCCCTTTCTTCATTTTCTCTTTCCCTTCTTAATTGTTATTTCCCTCTTATGTGGAGGTGCTTGGGTTACAGCGCACAATCCCCCCAAAAACCCAACACACACACAGGCACAATATGAAATACATAAAAGGAAAATACCATGGAACCCTTTTAAACTGTTAAATGCATAAAAATCTCATATACCACATGGCAAAATATAATGAGAACTGGAGCTGTTAAACGAATAAAGCTGTTAAAAGCATAATGCCACTTGGCACAACTACTGTGCATTTAACGGTTTTCCACTGTGTAATAAATGACATATGTGGTAAACGTGCAGTAAATATAAAAACTGCACAATTGATTTTGCAAACGTGCCCCTTATTCTTTGATTCATGCAAATATCAAAGTTACACACACAGTCCGGACAGGCCAGTTTTTAATAAGGAGTTTTTAGCACAGACTGAAAGCCAGTCTCTCTGAGGTTTGGCTCAAAATTGTCTGCAAACTTCCTGTCATTTTACCGAGAGGAATCTTGAAATAGAGGCACCGAACCACCCAAAAATAATTCGGGTGGCTCACCAGCGTCAGTCTGTGCCAGTTCAAATGCTTAAAGTGAACAGCAACTGAGCCCTCCCCTGGCAGAACTGAACACCAGCCATTCTCCTGAAATAAAAATAAGCCCATTCCTGTCCCACTTGAAAATGAAAAAAAAAAAGACGCAAAGTTTGAAAGCGTGAAGCAGAAGGTTGAAAAGAGGACCCATGAATGCTCTTGTCTGGAGTGAACTAAATGTAAGGTTGTGTTGTTCGTCCCCCACAGCAGCCAGTTCAGAAGGGATTCTGAGCTGATGTTTGTTTTGTTTCACAGCCCTGCCAAGGCAGCATTGTTGATTCCCTGTAGTGCTCCAGCATTCACCATGCTGAGAGGTCCTAGCTACCATGACATGCTGCTGGAGTGTGGAACTGGCTTATGCGGGGCACTGAGTGCTGGGGACAAATAAGTGATTGTCCCTGAAATAGAAGTATGCTGCACCTCCTCTTTTCCTGAAGACCCTTTACTGACCACACCCATAGACTAGCTGTGTGCTCCAGTAAGATCTCCCAGCTTATGTGATGTCAGCGCCTGCTGTGGGGGTGACATTGAACACAAGTTGGCCTGATTTTGAGGGATTAGGAAAAAAAGGAAAGCAAATTATTGGTTCATTTGTGTGGGACGTTCCCTCCCCTCTCCCCTCACGCACTGTGGGACTCTCAGCACATAACCTTACATTTGGTTCATTTAAGAACTAGCAATGAATTTCACTCTGTGTAGCCTAACTCTGCTCTCGTTGAATGACTGTGAGTGTTACCATTGGTTTCCATGGGAGTAATGCCGCTCACAGTGCTCTGGAAAATCCCTATATTTGCGGGGGGAATAATGTTTGAAAGAGAGAAGAAAGAGAGAGAGAGAGAGAGAGAGAGAGTATTAAAGGAGAGTCTGATTGCACTCTTCTCCAAGGTTCATTCCTTTGCTGTTCTCCCCAGATCAGGCTTGCTTTGTAGTGTTGCATAAACTTCCCCTGTTGTTTTCCCTCTTCCCCAACTCTGACCACTGGGATCAGTCCAGTTTGCTAGTAAGGCAGTTGCTCTTGTTCTTTCAACAGCAATACCTATGACTGTGAGATCTTCACAGTGTTAACTGACAGCAAGTATCAGACAAGGATGTTCTGACATTTAAAAAAAAATCCTTAATGTTGAGCTGCCTCTCACACAGCCAAGAGCCAGCGGGACCCATTTCTTTTGCCCTCTTCCTGGAGGAAGAGTTGGTACCCAATGAAAGTGGCTACTGTAATTGGGATTATCCACTGGTGGAATTAATTGGCCTATAATTTAATACCCATCCATCTCTGTTCTTAAATCCCTTTGCAGATTAGGTTTAGCAGCTAGAGGAGTGAGGGTTCTTAGGAGTTTGGAAATCAGGGTAAGTGAAAGGCCCGGGGGCTTCAAAAAGGGAAAGGTGCGAAGATAATGTGGTGATAGTCTTCTTTAAGGGATTTAACCCCTGTAATGATCTCTGTTCTGAGACCATTAATCTCAGACTTTCTACTTAACAACCATTTATGTTCGTTATGTGTATATTTTTATCTAAAGTTTGATCCTTTGCCATTTAAATACCGGCATTTATGGCCTGATTTTCTGACGTATGAGAGGCCAGTACCTGCTTTCACTCACACGTGTGTAAATCAGGAGTAACGAAGCTGAGCATCTCTGACTTACACCAGTGTAGCTAAGAGCAGAATCAGGCCCGATATGTTTATATTCTTACACTGTTTTAAAAACATAAATAAAACCCAGGCAAATTAAGTACAAAAAACTATGCTAGTGACGTTGAGACGAAATGCAAGGAAATTACTACATTTTGTGTGTGTGTGTGTATACATATATATATATATATATACATACACACAATACCATATATATATAGTCCCCATCACTGTAGTTCCAGAGAACCTTTATGGTGCTTATGAATCTGTGTCTGATGCACACCCATTTGTTTGGTATTACTCTTTTACAGTACCCTAAGGTCACATGGCAAACATAAAAAGATAAGCCCCTGAACCAGTGATCTTAAATTCTCTGTGTACCTTTAGGGCTGGTCTACACTAAAGCTGTAAGTGGACCTAAGTTACACTACCTCAGTTACTGTAACTTAGATTGACTTACAGCGGTGTCTACACCGCACAGTGTCGATGGGAGATGCTCTCAGGGAGGTGGTGTACAGACATCGATGGGAGAGTGCTCTTCCATCGACTTAGGAGGTCTTCACTAGACCTGCTAAATCTACACTGCTGCGTCAATCGCAGCAGTGCCAATTTAGCCCTAAGTATAGACAAGCCCTTAGACACCAGTGTCTTCCCTACAATCTTCTCTACAATCTGTTTAGACATTTATATGGTCCCCATTACACATAGTAACTGAGTACCTCACAGACGTAATGAATTTATCCTCACAACAACTCTGTGAGGTAGGGAAATATTATCCTGATATTACAACTGAGGTGCACAGATTAACTGATTTGCCCAAAGTCACTCAAAAAATCTCTGATAAAGTTGGGAACCCAAATCATATGAGTTCCAGTCCATTGTCTTAACCACTGACTAGCCTTACTCTCCTACAGGAGATATCCTCGGTGTTGTGCTCTTTTGAACTCTGGGAACCTAAACACACAGAATCTTTCAATGTCCCTTTTATTCAGGAATATAGTACCAGGAACTGCAAAAAACTTCATTTCTATTAATCTAGGAATATGCCAGGATTTGAAGTTACTATATAAAGCCAATGGTTTAGTGTTTCGTCTGAAATTTTGGAAGAAGGAAAAATACTGATCAGTTTTCGTTAGTAAATTCAAGGTATAAAATGATTAACCTTGAACTGTAACAAAATGCGCTGTGTAAAGCTTTTAAGGTTCAGTTGACCTCCTCATCAAGAATTCATTGAAGCCCATGACAGAACTCTCCATTCTAGTTAGTCTTTTATCCATTTCAGCTTTCTTGATTAGGTTATCTCGAATCATTAGGGGGTTTATTTATTTTAATAGACACTTATTGGATTCATGGAAAGAGAGTTTGGCGACTAAGGAACAAGAGCTGAATATTATCTGGCTCATTTCGCACTGCAGAAGACTCCCAGCCAAGAAGAGAAGAATGCTTTCTGCGCTTCTGAAAGTTTGATCCAGGGACTTCATGCGATTCCCTTTAGAAAGTGATCTTTCTGTGGCTAATAGCGTAACTTAAAAAAAAAAAATCTTTCAAGACATACATCAAATGTTGCTTTTTTTTGTCACATATGTTGACATTTTCTGCACTGATGATGTGGGTGAGGAAATGGCCTTTTACATTTATTTTGAGAGGAATCTTGAATCACTCTCACTAAAAACTCTTCATTTGCCTACTCATGCATGCACAGGAATCCCTGGAAAATGTCAGTGTAGAAAATTCTAAAATTATTTTTTTTTTTAAAACTGAACACACGCACAGAATCAGTTTAATTACATGCCTGCAGTAAGGCCTTATCAGTGCTGAAAGCATGTCCGTATCCTGTGCATGCATCTATGCTGTGTCTAAATAAGTTACGCTGGGCAGCCGGCTGCCTGTTTCTATTGTGGACATCAGCAGACGTACTTCTATGAATGTAGCCACTGGCTTCAAGACCAATATGTCTAAGTCTGGACTTTTCACCTAAGTTTTCTTAGCTCTTATATTGACTACAAGTGGGGCTCCGCCTGCATAGAACATGGGGGTCTTTGTGTGCATCCTCTTAAAGCTTTTTAAACCTAGTCTTATCTGCCTCTGATACCCCTGGCTTCCATTTTGCTTAACCTCCTCCTCCCTCCCCCATGCTATGTTAAGTATTACAAAAGTAAAAGGGTCAAACTGCTAAAAAGGGATCAATGTTAAGTGACAGTGAATAGGGCTTACATTTGTTGAACCAACTAACCCATCCCTCGAGGGGATTCCGAGTGCACCAAGCCTAAATGCTTTAGTGTAGCAAGTGGGCTGTTCCTTTAACAGCATAAAAACACAGTAGGAAAGGCTGGCCTCCTGCAGTTTTTTTTTTGTTTTGCTATGGGAAATGTATTTGATTAGGAGAGAGAGAGTAAAAATAGGACATTAGTATGATATTATTTGTTTTATCTAATAAAATGCCTAGAAAATGTTCATCCTTTCTGATTGGAACAACAGCAAAAATAGAGAACAGCTCTTCTCTACACTTCCTTTTAATAAGATAAATTGGGCAGAGCTCTAAATGCAAGTTCAGGTTTTGGGGTGAAAGTAAGAAAGTTATTAGCAGAATTCCCTGGTAACCCCAAGTACTAGGTGTGCCTGAACATAGAGCCAAGAGCATCCTTTAATTGTGGTGTTTTTCCTCCTCTTATTTTTAATGGAAGTCATTGCCCTGTTTAAGAACTTCAGAAGTAGACATTAAAGGCCAGATTCTGCCATCCTTATTCACCTTGACTAGTAGCAAACTCTCTTGGTAACACCGTTGAAATCAATGGGTCTGCTTGCCTAGTAGAGCACCACTCAACATGTGCATGGGCAGCAGCATCAGGAGCTCGGGGATGAGAAATCTCTGTGAAGAGTATGTAATTTTTCAGTCTCTCAGTAGGTTCGTTTAAGCTGGCTTCACTTGTAAGCACACTGAAAAGTAGCTCAGACATTCTGGGTGAGTTAGGTAAATGAGGACAGGGTAGAATCTCCCTTTTGGTTTTTCTAATCTTTTGTCCCCCCCCCCCCAATAAATCAAACCACAGATGAAAATCACCATGAACTGCTGTATCTCTGTGAATGCCTGTATCAGCATTTCTTAAATGAAAATAATTCTCCCGGAAAGCTCCATGTAACATACACAGAACTACACAACCACCACAAACCCCCCCAAAACAACAACGAAACCCACCAAACGCCCAATTTGAAATTTTTAACAGAAAAAGGAGATTTGTTTATTAATAATTCATGAGTTCTCATTGAACATGCACGAAGAAACGGTGCTATTCAATAGAGAATACTGTCATCTGTCACTGTTTTATTTGACATTTACACTTTTTTTTTTTTCTTTTTGCCTGGTACTGCAAAACTTCCTTGGATGGCACGCTAAGATTGTTCAAATGAAAGAAATCCAAAACCCCAGTGCAGACTCCTCATCTTTACCGAGAGAGGGTTTACTTGCAATTATAAAGGGGTGAGAGTGTGTGTATGTGTGTGTGTGTGAGGTAATGGCTTAGTGTTTTCTGATATATTAGCCATGCTACTACCTAATAACAGATCCTGTAGATGGATAGATAATCCCAAATAGATAGGCGAGTGAATGAATGCTTGAATAAATAGATAGAGGGATAGAAGAAGAGCGGGTGAAAGAATAGTTTTGATGTAGATAAGTGTACAAATGCAATAGAGGGTGAAGGGGAGGGGGAAAGAAATAATGACTGTTGTGAAGAATGCTGACACAAATAAATTGCCATTGCTGATGCAAAATAAATATTTATATATGGCATCAGAGGGAAATCCAGTAGTATAAAACATGAATGTAAACAGGGCATTTAGCACAATGACAATTCAGAGTTAGGAGCACCTTGCAATTTCTTGCTAATATTAGGCTCATGAAAATCTTTCTGCTCTGTAGGTTAGTTATTATTTATAAAAATCACAGAACCAGCTGATACATTCATAAGCTAATTATTGTAGCAGCTGGGTACACATGGTGCAATATGTCTGAGGCTGTGAAGTATCACAGATTTCTTGGGGCCTGCTGTGGTGGGGGGGTGCTGTTGAAGGCTACATCCCTTAATCTGATCAGCCAAGCAAATACTTTGTGGGAAACTGGATTAATATTCCTCTAAATACCATGAATGTGCTTTACCTTCCAAACTGGGCTCCCTTAAACACGCCATTAGCGTATCTCCATTGGGGAATTGAGAAGTTCTCAGGTGTCCTAAGGACAGGGTCTTTGCCTGGTGCCTCCCTTTGCCAGAAATTAATTTGGTTTGCTCATGTCTGCACACATGGTCACACTGCAGTCTAATCCTCTCCCTAATAGCTCCAAGGTCAGGACCTTGCATGTTGCTGAGCAAATTGAGCCCTATACTTCTTAAAGACTAATGGCAGAGAGCACGCAGTCCATAATGAGGCCTGTAGCATTGTTCTAAGTGATGTAATGAGCGCAGATTATAACGGTGCCTATAAATCAAAATGCAGCAATGAATGTTGTGCTAGACATTCCAAGTTTCATCCGTGGCGATGGTACCACTCAGCTGTCACCTGTCTCATTTCAAATTGGGGCTTCCCACAATGCAACTCCTGCCTCCATCAGAACAGCAGGTGTTCTCGTCCTTAAGGTCTGTATCTCTCAGAACTCTGTCTTTTAACAGATGTAGGTTTTTTGTTTTTATTTTCTGTTTAATGATTGGTCTTCATGCTACAGCATCCCTCGGGAGATGTTAAACATACCTGCTTGAAACATTTGAAAGAGTCCAGTTGGAGACTTATTCAGATCAGTAAAAAGGATGGAGAAATAGGAGCTTATTTTTTCCACAGATGGTTTATTTTCCATTTCAAAAATTGTTTCCTTTGTACAAAGAAACCCCTGAGAAAATACTGTGGATCTGGAAGATTTTTTTTCTTTTTTAAGACACAAAGTTTTGGGTGTTATTTTGGATGGAGGGGAACTGTATTAGAAATTCAGCTGTCACCTGACTCTGAGCTTAGCTAAATACCAAGTAAAATACTTTAAATATATATATATATATATTTTTAAAGCAAATGATTAGAGATCTTGTTTTCATCTCTCCCCCCCCCCCCCCCAGTTTATTGCAAGAAAAGATCAGGTCTGCACAAATGTGGCCTCTCACTTGTAAAAACAAGGCAGTGTTGTGTTACAGATTAGTTTATAAATCCCCAGTGGCTTCACAGTTCAGTGCCTACAGCTGCTGCAGATGGGCCTGGGTTTTTGTCTCTTCGCTGTGCTGCAGCCGGCAGTTGAAGGAGAAAATGGAATGATCAGGTTATTAACATGTAGGCCGTGAGGAAGAGGCTGCACAATGAGAACAGCTGGTGTTGCTGTCTTGGCTGATGCAGCGGAGATAATCAAATCTTCCTTTTGGGGGGGGGGGGGTGAAGGCAGAAGACACAGTGGAGAGTTAGACAAACAACACTTATGATATTATATGGGGGTTTTATAATGCACATTAGGAGTCATCACTGGCTTACAAGTTGTTATATAAAAATCTTTCCTTTTTTAGGAAGGACTGTATGGGCCTTTAATGAACCTGCCTATTAAGTTTTCTTTGGTTACAGCTTGGAAATATGCAACCTGGGCTACTTCCTGTTCTCTGCATTTAAGATTGATCTAGCTGTCTATCTTTTAGGTATTTTAAGGTGCCTGTCAAAATGGTGTCTAACTGCCGAGTTGTAGCTTGGAAATGATTAGGTTATAAAGCTACGAGGTAAAATATTTTGACAAGAGTCAGTAAGCCGCGTTGACAGCATCCTCGGCGTTATTTTCATATACTCCATCATTTGCATTGCATCTTCTCTTGCGCAGGCACAAGAAAGAAATCGTATCCTCAGTGCTAAGTAGGAGACATCTGCCTGCAGGTGTGAACTGAGCCAACTTTCAGACCCTTGCAGGTGCAGTTATAGTTAACCTGCGCGGGGCCCAAGGTCAGAGACAGCCATGCTCAGTGCACACACGGGGCCAGGTGTGTGAATGCCATTAATAGGCCTTGTCGTTTTGCCCTATAGTATTCTTTATGTTTTACAGCCAGCTCCTTTCTTGGAGTGCACACTTTTCACTCTCTGGGAACCTTTGCTTCTTGGCCCTTATGGAGAAGTCCTATAGTATTTAACAGAGTGCTAACTTTTCTATAGAATTTCAAGCTAACCTATAGAAGTATATAGCAGGGATATCATTATCCAGTATTACACTCTATGGATTGGTTTAGAAATCTCTTCAACAGATATCATTGTCCACAGATTTTTAGAGTAATTCCTACAGAGCCCTATTTGTCTCATTCTTATTAAATTTGATAGGATTTTTCCATAAGGCTTAATCTTCCTTTATAAAACAGGCATTTGATTATTTACACCTGGTCAAGTTTTATTTTGGGATCTGAATTGGAGGCATGGATGTTACGTAAGAAGAGCTAATCAAAGGGTTTTTACTTGTTGGTATTTTTTATAAAAAGTTTTCATTTATTGTGTGGGGACAGAACTTCTGAGTTGGTCACTAGCAGATGTCAGGGGCCACAAGCACGCTCCCCTTGCTGTATTGCTAAGTGTTGCAATCAATCAGTGGTTCTCAACCTTTTCCAGACCACAACACCACTCCCCTTGCTGTCTATTGCTAAGTGGGAGGGGTGTTGTGGTCTGGAAAAGGTTGAGAACCACTGATTTATTGCAACACTGGTTTGCCACAGTTAAACCCAGTTAAATCTGTGGAAATCAGAGGGGCTTCCATGTCAGATCAAGGCAGCAGAACTTGAGACAGTGCATCAGCAAAGCCTGCAATATAGCTGAGGTTCATTTCACATCTACTTCATCAGTGCTTGGCAAGTTAACTACTCTAACCCTTTTGGTGCAGGGATGGCTGTGTGAGCTGCTCCGCTGGAAAGAGAACCCAAGCCCAGAAAACCGCACCCTCTGGGAAAACCTCTGCACCATCCGCCGCTTCCTGAACCTTCCCCAGCATGAGAGGGATGTGATCTACGAGGAAGAGTCCAGGCATCACCACAGCGAGCGCATGCAGCACGTTGTCCAGCTCACTCCTGAGCCTGTGCAGGTCAGAGCACTAACCTCCCTTTCAGTGGTTCTCTGTGTTGCAACAGCTGTCCGAGGTAGAAAAGAGCAACTGGTTCCAGCTTCCATGGGGCTTGCAGGTTGAGTGTGTGTATGTGTGTGTTTGTTAGGTTACCAAAGAAGAGGTCAAAACAAACTACTTACACTGGAAATAAGTGAGGGTAAGACTGAATAGGAAGAAGAGCTGGTGGTATTTGGGGGGCCTACCTAATCCACATTTTTGTGATTTAGTATTATGGCTCTGAGTTATAATCCAAAGTATGTTCCTCCAGAAATTGAAAACAAATTTCTCATAGAGTGTGGGCATATATGTGTGTGTGTGTGTGTGTGTGTGTGTGTGGCTGGAAAGTGGACCAGGAACTTGAGTAGATGCGCTCAACCCACAAAGTTCTCACAGCTTCTGACAGGGATTCTCAAACTATGCTCCACTATCCAAAAATGCTGTAGCATACATCATTAGAAAGAGACCGATAATACCACAGAAAATAGGGGGTATTGGGAGGAGAGGTGGTCCATGAGTGGGTGTGTCCCATGTGAAGTGGTCTAAAAGGTAAAACATTTGGAGAAGCTCTGCTTTGAAAATATCTGCTACATGTGTGTTCGCTGAAACTTGATGTGTTCTAAAACTGAGCAGAGTGAACATTTCCTTGAAAGCAGAACTTCATTTCAGAACCCTCCTCAGTGATAGCTGCATGTTTGTAGGCTCCATTCTTGACTCATGCCCTAGATTTTGGTTCTTTGCAATTTTATATTAGCCTTGTCTCAGTTGTTCTTAGTGAAATGAGATGTTCTACTGGTAAATAGACGCACACATGCACAGAAAAAGAAGGGGGCTGAGTGAAATACTACCAGACTTTCATCTCTGAGGTCCTTGCTTCAAAACATAAATGAAAATGAGTAGCAGATATTTATACACATCACAAAGCCAAGAGTCATCTGGCTGTCAAGAGAGGCTCAGAACTGAGACAGCAACATGTAGCAGATCAGGACTAATGGGAAATGAGAACTGGAAAGAATTGTAGAGTACTTTCCCACCCTGCACTCCTCATGCGCACCACTACCACAGGTAAATTCAAACCAGTGCTTTACTGTCCTATGGTATGAGCCAACACTGGGGGAGGGAGGTATTATTTGTATTGCAGTCATGTCCAAAGCCCAGCAGGGCCAGTGAGTATCAGAGACCATTGTACTAGGTGCTGTTTTATTTAAAAAAAAAACAAAACCAGGAAAAATAACACTCCCTCCCACCCCAGCGATCTGAAATCTGATTTAAGATATGATGTCGCAAATGAGGCTAAAATTCTAGGAGGGAGTGTAGGTTGTTGGTGGCGGAAGGAACAGTAGAAAGAATCATAGAGGCTACCTATGTGCACAGCTTGATGACTCCAAATCATGTTGAAAGTTTTTTTGCTTTCTTTTTTTTTAAAAAGAATAATGATCATTTCTCCACATCACCTCTCGATCTAGCCTTCTTTCTTTTGGGGGTCAAAGCAGAAGTAAGTCTTGAGGAGGTCATCAAACGAAGAGAGGCCTTACAGATTAGTTTCGAGTCAGCTTTTGGGGGGTAGTGGACAATGGCCATTCAAAGCTAGTATTATTGGAGAAGTAGGATAAAAGGGATGACAAGAAGCAGTTAAGTAGGGAGGGTGAGATTTGCCAAAAACCCTGAAGCTGATGAGAAGAAGCTTGGACTTGATGCAAGGAGATCCAATGGGAAGATTGAAAGAGTAGGTGATGTTGTATAGATCAACAGGCTAGGAAGATGATCTTGGCACCTGCCTTTTGTGTGGATTAGAGGAGGGCAACGTGAATGTTCAGGTGAACCAGAGAGGAGGAGGTTACAGTGGCCAAGCTGGGGCGTGGCTGAGAATTCTTACTGATTGTACCAAAAGGAAGGATCGCATCTTAGAAATTGTGGAGGAAGAAGTGACAAGCTTTGGCCTAGCCTGAATGTGAGGGAACCAGGCAGAGTCCAAGTTAACCACCAGGTCATGGATGTATGTGAAAGGGAGGAGGTGGTATTGTCAACCAAAACTTTTCAACCTCTGGTGAGTTTCAGCCCTTCACTTGCTGTTCCTTTGCCCCCATTGAAGTCCACTCCATCCAGCTCTTCACTTCATCTCCTTCTAAGTGGAATAGTCTATTGTTGCAGCCTCCCCTTCCCCCATTTTCCCTGATGTTGATGGTTTGTTCTTTCTTCTTCTCAGCCCAGTCTGTTACTTTTTATCCTGGGCAACTTGAATTTCCACTTCAATTTTTCTGATTCTGCTGCCTCTCGAGTCATTTCATTTACTTCTTTTGCTTGATTTCCTGCACACCATCTTGGTCACTTTCTTGGTCTAGTCATCACCGAAGAGCTTACTGATTTTTTATCTCTGAATTTCCTCTCTGACTGCTGATTATTAAGAGTTCATCATTCATTCAAGTCCACCTTGTAATTCCTTTTCTGATTTCCAGTCTATTAAATACTCTCGTTTTTCTGATGTTCCTTTCCCTGACTTTGCTCCTGCCTTTCAGCTTCATGGTTTCTACTTTCAGCTTTACCCTCTGTTCTGTTACTAGATTCTCTGCTCTTTTCTAAAAGTGCTTTGTTCATCACTCTAATCCCCCGCCTCTCCACTCAGTCCGCGTTCTCTACTTCCATTCCTGAGCTTTTGAGCACCTCTGCAGGCAGTTCTGAGACTGTTCCCCCTCTAAGTTCATTCTCTCTTCTTTGAATTCTGCCCCCTTTCTTTCCAAACAACTTCACTTCTCCCTGGTCAGTTTTTGCCCTATCCAGCCACATATAGCTTTTCAACTTTTGACTTTCTCCTTAAAACCTATACCCAGCTTCCATCTTCCTCTCTTCAAAATATAGATAAGAACAAAAGGGAAAAATTTTCACCAACCAGCATTCAAGTTCTCCAATCTCACATTTGCAGAAAGTCCCCTAAATGCCCAGCATCAGAGGGCCAGGGTTCATTGGCACCCCATTCCTCTCAGATTGTAAACTATCTGAGGCAATGAACTGTCTTCTTACATATTTGTAAAGGACCAAGTTCACTTCTGGCACTGTATAAATAACAATACTCAGCAAAGCTAGATGAATTTGTATTTAGCAGAGTATTCTCTCTTTAAAAAAAAAACAAAACAAAAACAGTTGTGCCGGAAGGCTACCAACTTTGTGTAGCTCTTAACTGTGTTAGACACACAAAGGAAACTGTTATAATTGGAAAAACCCAGCCCTGGAACTAACACCAGATTTAAGGACCTGAAAGGGACAGTTCAAGATAATTTTTCCCTGAGTTGGCTCTAGCTTTAACTAGTGACCTTGATAATTTAGCCTACTTTCAAAACTCTTCTGCACATCACGTTTTTTTGCATAGAGCACAGTGTCTCATCTGAGTGACATGTTACACTGCATTGCAATACGATGCGTTTGTATTGTCAGCAAGTTACAAAGCCATGGATTAATTATTTATTAGTCAAAATATGAAAAATGAAGAAAAATAAATGGAACCAGCTGGCAACTGCATATAGCAAAACTCTGGAGACTCTGGGATATGGTTGATACATTAGGTTTGTGTTTTGGGGATGCTGCATTTTAAAGGACTTTGTTTGCCCATCCAAAATTCCCAGTTGTTTTTTGAATGGCATGCTACCAGTACAAGACACAGACCTCCACCTGTCCCCCAGTGTCAAAAGAAACTCTGGACAGAGTGATTTTTTGGTTTATTTTAAATCATATTTTCAGTCTCTGCGACTGAAGTTATTTTCAACAGCAAGGTTTGATTTTGGCTTTGCTGTGTGGGTCGTTCATAAGCAATTAGCTTTGAAGAATCAATGACGGCTAGTATCCGAGATGTAAAGCTGAGGTCCTCACACTTGCAGTCATTGGAAATTCTGTGACACTTTACATAAGGGTAGGGGTCTTAGGCCCAGGAATCCTGGCCAGACTCCAGCTGGAGTAATTACAGTCTGCCTATCTAAAATTCCCTCTCTGGTGTCAGTTGGAAAAGTAGTCTCACTTCCTCCGAGAAGCAGTTTCTGGTGCAGAATGCCTGCTACATTTCAATTCTGAGCTGGCTGCATTTTAACAGTGGGTGAAACAATCCTATATCTACTGCCACAGAATTACTCTGCTTTGCAGGTCTTCGCGGTGAAAGGTGCTATGTAAATGTATGTTGTTACCACTCAGCCTTGACGCCAAGGTGATGGTCGTTAAAGGCCTGAACAAGTGACAGCGTTGTAAATGTAAGACATGCAAAATGATAAAAACCTTAAGTGCTTACAAGGCTCCCAAAAGAAGGCGGTGGGTAGTCATTCTTGCCTCTCTAGTTTGTTTCATTTTTCTTCCATCTTCTTTTTTAAAAAAAAAAAAAAAGGTTTTGCTGTGTGGCAGTCATTCATGTTCAAGAATTGAGATACGGTGCAATTGTTCTAGCAATAGCATTGCCACGTGGCAATCGGCGTTTGAGATTGGGCTTGGTCCCTTGCTTCCCAAGCTGAGAGCCAAACTAAAAGGAGCCTGAGGAAGAAATGCCTCCTGTCATTGGCCAGCATTTCCTTTCCACCCAGTAATAGGACCTTCATGCCTTCTGGCTTCCAGCAGATCCCCCAGCATCTGTGGCTTCTGGATTGATCCCTCTGCTGCTTTCTTGGGATAGCAGGGTGAGGGCAAACTATACTCCCTCTGATTAAATAGGGTGAAGTTCCTCTTCATGGAGTTTGTGCCCCTAGGCAGAGCAACCCCGCTAGGGAACAGAAATCGGGTCAGAAGTCAATAAACAGAGAAGTTTTTGAAAAAGCAGCCCTTTAAATTCAGTTACTTGGCTACTTGGAGTAAATTGGAGACTGTGAAGGTTCCTTTGCACTGGGTTCTGTCTCATTTACATGTTGAGTTCATAATTTTGAAACTCCTCTACAGTTCAGGGATTGAATGCCAGTGATCACTGGTGGCTGACTTCTGCTCTGCAGTATCAATTTAAATCCACTAGATTGTGTTACTCCAGCTCTACAGCAGAGTAACTGAGAGGAGAATTTGGCTCTTGATAGTTTAAAAAGATTATTGCCGCAGTTAGATGCATTAGCTCCTTTGGGGAGGCTGCAGCAGTCCCTGACCATCAAGGAGACAGTTGGCATTTCTATTCTGCATGCTATTAGTGTATAACTTTGTTTTATTCCTTGTTTTCTCTCTTCCATTGGATTCTCCCTGACACCTGTATATTAAGGCATTTAATGGAGTGCTTTCCTATTCCTCGAGTGAACTGTTCAAGGGTGGAATTTACTGCCAACGAAATTTTCACTAACAAGCTTGATGTAGTAGGAAGCATTTTTATACCAAAGAGCCGATAAACCCTAGGCCCCATGGAGCCTTGCGGTATGGCTGCATTCTCTGGCAGCACAGAGTTCATGGAAAAGGCCGGAAGACCATAACTACATAGATCTACTGAATAAATTACATGCATAGTGACCATTTTTGTGACTGGTCACTGCAATTATCAGGGCCATGTAGCGGCTGCCTAGGTGTTCTGCTTGCTATGCCTCTGGGTTGAGGGGGATTATTCCTCCAGCCCCATCTTTCACTTAGATCCCATAAGCCTTTGAAACCATGGGTCCTAGGCTAATCTCTGCCCTATAGAAGCACACACAGCTACCTTTCCATAACATTCAAGCTAACAAGTGACGAGAGAAGCTTGCCCAATGCTGAAATTTGGGGGTTCACTACTGGGACACAGTAATTCACATTTCTCTCCTTTCTGCCCTCCCCCAAGGTGACCATTCCAGAGAGCAACCTCCTTGCCTGGCGCTTTAATATAGGGCTAATTCATTGTTAATTGCTGGGGCAGAGAAACCTGACTCAGTTGGGAGAATGATGAATCAAGCTGTTGTCTCTAGGGTGTCAGGATGGATAAGCTAGTTCTCTAGAGTAATGAGCCACTGCTGCAGCAAAGCACCTGCTATTCAAAGAGCAAGGCAACCTTGCATTTCATTTTTTGTATAAGCTGTCAGACAGATCTGCTCAAGCTCATAGCAACATATTGATTTAAGTGTAGTCAAACGTTGACTTTAAAGAAGAAACAGGAATGTATGTCACGTGCTTCCTGATACACTGCTACTTTTGTTAAATTATTTTGTCTAAGGATATCTCTTTTCTTCTCTGGGAGCTTTGATTTAGACAAATCTGGCAATTTAGAATAGTTCAGATCATACATCTTGGGGGAATATTAGTAAATAAAACAAGGTATAGTGGAAAGCTGTCCTTCAGGAAGGTCTTTTTGTATTGGTCTGTTGTTTGGAGCACTGAAAACATCACAGTGTCTTTTTAAAGACCCAGGAAAAATGCATCACAAAAATAAAGGAGATCATTTTACCTTTTTGTGGGAGATGCCACAGGACAAATGCTGTAGAAATTACAATGGAATATAAAACATCAGAACATGAGTCACCTGTAAAAGTGGGTCAAGGCAGGAGAGGTGGCAATCCCTGAAACCCTAATCTCGTATTCTCTTTATAAAAATAATAAAGAAGGGAATGAGCACCACAATAATGCAGCCTAATGAAATAACGGATTTGAAATGACACTAACACTAGAATACACAGGTCAATCAATACACACGATATGCAGATTAGAAGAAAAAGAGGTAACCTGATGTAAAATTCCTCCACTTAAAAATAATACTAATTAGTAACTCTTAGCCAACAGTAAGTAGGAGGAAAACCATGGCAATATTGTTCCTCCAAGGAAAAGAGCATGTAGAGTACGCTGCACCATGATCTGCACACTCATTTTGTCCACAGATGGATCTGGGAAGGGCAGCGGTCTTCACATAATTGACAACTTAGACAAAAGCCACTTTCCCATCCCAAACTAACTTTTTGTGCGACTTGTGCATATGAATTTCCCCAGACATTTTGTGTCGCACTCCAGTTCTATTCCACTCTTCTGCATGATTATACCCTCTTGTTCCTGTGTTCGCTTCAGCCTCTTCCTACATCATAGCTCCCCAAAACATACCAGAAACGTCCCCCTCTAATCCCTGTCAGTCCTTGCTCAAAATGGGAATGAGGCCAGAAAGATAAAACAGGCTCTACAAGCCTGGGTGTACTTGAGCAGGTTGTAGTGTATCTGCAGTGTAGCTGTATTTGAACCAGTCTCAGAAAGCTTAGAACCTTTATTTGAGCTGGCACACTAATGTTGAGTACTTGGTGTATTTATGTGCTGTTTGACCTTGAGCTATGGGGAAAAATGTGTGTCAAATCTTAATCTGTCAGGTTTGGAAACAGAGTATCTAACCACTGAATGTTACCTGGAGTGTGTGTGTGTGTGTGTGCGCGCGCACGCGCTGTCTTCCATTTCTGTATTGCCTTTAAACCTAAAAAGTTGAAAAACACTTTGAAAAATGTCTAACTATATGGTAAATAAAAACAAGTTTGTATCACTGCAGTATGAAAATGATACAGTTAAAATCAGAAAAAGTCAGCCCATTAGCATTTGCAAATGCTAATATATCTTAATATGTTTGTTTCTCCCCTGGCAGTTGGGGAGGGATAGGGTTTTCTCTGTCCTGTAGCATCCCCCTGTGTGTGTCCCCATCCACTACTGAGTCCCTCTTTGTTCCCACTGCCCCAGCGTGTGTGGTGTCTTTGAGAAATTGGTTCATTTCTTCCTCCTGGCATGAAACCAAATCCTCCATCAAAGTGAATACGGAACAAAATAACTGCTGCTTTCCCCATATCGGCAACACCTAGCTGCTTTAGAAGGGCTGCTGCTGCAGTGCGAGAGTGGGAGATTGCACCATCGTCTTGGCTTCTTTCCATTCTGGCCAAGTGCCATGTTGTGGGGAGAGGGAGCTGGCCATGTATCCCCCAGACTGAACCCTCTGTGTACAGTAACTCTCTTGGGATCCGTCTCAGCGGCACAGAAGTTTCAAAAATATTCTGGCAAAAGCCAGTGAGGTTTGGACTCAAGTTTTCCAGAGACTGGGCATGTCTGCTGCCCGTTCTGCACAATGGCCCCTTGTGGCAAGAGGAAGCAGTGCAGCAAAAATCCCTGCTCCTGCATCACCCAAATCTATGTTTTTGGGCACCATGGCATGTAAAACTGTTTGCCTTGAAAATGAGGTGACTGCTTTAGATGTTTTGGCCTTGTTGACGTGGAAAGCGACGTGTGTGTGTATGTGTAAAAAGGCTGGTTGGAAAGCTTGGAGCCCTCTAATAGTACTGTTGTTTCTTTACTGCATTCTCTCTGGAGTTCTTATGCAGCTCTGTTACTCAACTCTTCAGGAGTCACAACCTCCCTACTCAGAAAAGAATTGTGGCTGTGCACTGTGGTTTTACATCTTAATGAATGTTTGACCACTTCACCTTTTGATGAGCACCATTAGAACATTTTTCTGACAGTCTACAGTAGCTCAGAAACATTGCCCCAGCGAGGCTTGCATGCATTTTGACAAAGCCAACAAGCAACACATAACAGACAATGAGCCCCTTATATTAGACTCTGAGGTATCCGATAGAATTTCCTATGATTGATAGTTATTACAATTGCAGTGGAAAGCCACTGAGTTTTTACTGTTCTAGCCAAACCTACCTACTGCGCCTTCTCAGCTGTTTCTGTTTAGTGTGGATATCTAATGTGGCTGAAAAGTGCTGCTGATTTTTATTAAGTTGAAGTCTGCAGCTCCCCTTATAATGATAGTAAAAGCACACTTGCAATTAAAGGGAAACTGCCTTAGTTCTGAAATTAATTCATTTTATTTAACCCTAGAAGGGGGAGAGCAACGAGGCTGGATAGTTTTGTCATTTCTGAGGTTGCAAGTTCAGTCTCTTCCAAGTGGTCTCTCTAGAAGCAGTGCTTACCTAGTCAAATGACCTTGTACCTTTAGATTTCTAATTGATCTACTTCAATTGTAAAGCCAGCTTTATGGCAGCTGGTGGGTGGGAGTTTTCAGTCAGTTGCACATCAGTGTAGGAGAACAGGGGCCGGTGTAGGTGAACTGAGGTGGTACTTGTAAGCAGGGGAGGAAGCTGGGAGGTCAATATCATATTTTATATCACCTGGTCTTCATGGTTATGCTGCTAAACAATATACAGGATACAAGCAAAATAAGCACAATTAAAACCTGTTTGTAGATTAATTTAATACTTAGAGAGACAAGGGATTGACAGCACAGGTCTGAACAGCATGTTCCCTGAAAACTGCTCTGCTCAGTTCATGTCTGTTCTACACTGCACCATCTCAGCCATAGGCCCCGCCCTTACACAACTTGGCCAATACGCTTCCACCTGAACTACCTTTAACCCTCTTTTTCCCAGGCCTGGGGCTCCCATAAACTCAGATGGTCACTTTATTCTGAATGATGCAGTGGTTGGAGGATGTGTGAACGTGGCCACAAGCGTGACCATTAAGTTCACTCTTAACTTGTGAACTTACACAGCAGGACAAGACACAAGTGTGAGGATGAAGAGCTGTTGGACCTGCTGCCCTACTTAAACTCCTAAAATTCTAGTAGTAGTTTAAAAAAAATCTCTTTTTCATTTCCTGTTAGTGTTCCCTAAGTGGTCTCTCTTACCCTCTCCCAGAAGTTAGCAAATAGCTGGCTTTAGAGCCAGGCAGATCCGTGTGGTGGATACTTCCAGGACACTGGCCTTATTAACCTGACCTTTCAAGTGGGGACCCCTCTTGAGAGTAAGGCTCCCTTTGCCAATCCCAGTGCAGCTGGTCTCTTCTGCAATGTAAAGATATGCAAATTAGTGTGGGCAAGGAAATTATAGACATCGGGTTAGAGAAAAAAAGGACACCCATCACCTCTACTGTTACGAAACAGATCCCATCTGATTGAGGCAGGTCCATATTGAACTTCATCAGCCAGCTGCTGGTTAGCAGAATTTCTGAAGTGTGGTCAGATGTCTGGCTGCCCTGCCCTCTGGTAACAACTGCAGCTTTGCCCCAGCCTCTTCCTCATGCAGCCACAGAAGCCTCACTCTTGTATGAGTATCTGTCTAATGCTGGGTATCCAGTATCTGAGCATCTCACAGTGTTTCTCTTCACAGCACCCCGGGGAGGTAGGGAAGTGCTATCATCCCAATTTTGCAGATGGGGAACTGAGGCACAGAGAGATGATCAAGATCACATAGGAAGTCTGTGATGCAGCAGAGAATTAAACCTAGGTTTCCAGAGTCCCAGGCCGGTGCGCTAACCACTAGGCTATTCTTCCTCTCCATTGATTAAGGCTCCTACTTCCTTGATAATGGCTCATACACAAATATACACACATCGCAGGGGGAGACTTTCTGCTTGTGTATACAATGTGTTTGTATAGCTTGTTTTTGTATATGTACATATCAAAATGGGAACTTTTTTTTTACATACACAATTCTTACATAGACTACCTATAGAAGTAAGTAGCACATATTTTTTTTTCTCACATTCATCTACACTTACAGTATTTCAAAGAATATTCCAAAATATCTTAGCACAAACGGGAGAGTGAAGCTGCCTGCTAGATCCCTAGCTGCAGAACAACAAAGGCTACATTATAAACCCAGATCAAACACATGACATTAATAAAAGACTTTAAAAATAATTAGTTAATTTATTTAGAAAGCTGAAAGTCTCCATTTCTGATCATTCTTATCATCCTGAAAGGAAGTAGGTGCCCAGCTTCTGCCTCTTTTCAAATGCTTTCCCCCCTCTTCCTCATGTTTTGAATTATAAGCTTGTGTGTGTGCGTATACATATAATGTGGCCTCTGTGTGTGTGTGTGTAGAAATATTATGTGGCCTACATTTTTGGAAGTGACTATCGGTTTGGAGTGCCTAAGGTTTTGGGTTTTGAGACACCTCCTGACTGTCAGGAAAAGCTGAACACCCACCTTCCGAAAAAAACCCCAAACCTCTACAAGGTATCTCGGGTTGGGCACCCAAAAATGTGAGTACCCAAAATCACTTGCCATTTCTGGGAAAACAGAAACCACACACACACACGCACGCACACACACACTCATTTGGCAAGAAAAATGTAGAAAATCATCACATTTGTTTGGGTTTCATAGACATAGTTAAGACCAAAAGACAACCCCCAGTTTCCAGTGGTTTATTGTAAATAACTCCAGGACTGTATCTTTGATGATTACCTTTGTACCAACATGGTAGAAAATCATTTTGACACCCATTGGGGTTTCTGGTTGTGTCTGTCTCTGTTTTCTGCATTGGGTCTCTGCTTTTTCTTGTGCGTCTGCTTAATTAAGCCGTGCCCATATTATGTTTTTCTCTTGCATCCAGCATTTAAGGGGCTAGTAGGAGGAGACAGAACTTCTTCATCCATGCCCCAAATTTCATCCACACTGGGGGGCATTCTGCAGAAGTAGTCTGAAATTGAACTAACTTAAATAGGTGATTTAGCCACAGCTGTCATTGATTTTATTGGGAGTTGGGTGGCTAAATCTCCCAGTTGGGTTTGAAAATTTCAACCTTCCTGACCTTGTTTCAGATATAGAAAAATATGGCAGCCTGGTTGCCTTCATGCTTTCAGGAAAACCTGGTACTTATTTGCTACAGCTTTTGGCTTTCAGATATTCAACATATTACAAAAATCCACTTTGTTAATATGGCTGTAAAAGGGTATGAATTAGTTACTCTACCTCCTTTGCATTATGAGATACTACAGTTAGAAGAACTGTGAATCTATCCAATTGTATAAGAAAGAAGCTGACATGCTCAAATTCCAAGATTTAATGCATCCCTTAAAAGATGTGTATGGACAGCCCTTCACTAGTTAAGTGCTAAGTTATTATTACTATTTATTATTTACTTCCTCGCCTATTTTCCTCGTACTGAAGAAGCAGGAAATATTTCTGTTGTTTCATTTTGGAAGTAAAATAAATGTTTTCCCTGTGGCATTTGAAATTTTAATAATCCATAATAAATAAAATCATATCTAATAACATAACTGGTTTCACTTGGCACTGCGCTCTTCTAGATGCATTGCAACTGCGGAAACATAAATAGTTCCAGCCTTCGAAAGCCCAGTTCCTATTTGCTAAATATACTCGGCTTGCTTTAAATTCCTGTGTGTGCAGTCATTAATACAATCCTCTCTGACAGCATTTAATTAAAGTGCTTTTCTCTATTAAATTCATTAAAACTTTTTTTTACATACAACTGTTTCCCAGACACTGAATGTTAAGGACCTGTAGGCCTCTTTTTAAATAACTTCTGTCTCCTCACTGTAAATTGTTAATTAAATTTAACTTAGACTGTTTAAGATGGCTGGGAAAGGAAAGCCAGATTTCAGGATATGGTCCCAGTCATGTCTGTGATTTTTTTTTTAATACATTTTTCTTTGTAGCTATAGAATGTATATCATATTGTTTATGATCATTGCTGTACATTTAAGCCGGAACAAAATAAAGAAATAATCTAAAGAACTAATTTTCATTACAGTTTTAAAATGTGCATATTTTTAGGACAGTTCCTTAGCCTGAGAGCATTTGCATGGGTGGGCTGGGGAGGAGAAGGGAGGGAGTAGGTCAGTATTAATAGATTATTGACAGTTTAATGTCTTGGCACCTAGACAGCCCATAAGGTATAATAAACAGGAAGCTGTCTGATGTGAGAGCAGTCAATAGCATATTCAATCAGAACCTTTCAGTTAATTGCTGGTTGACCTCAGAGATTTCCTGTAGGAAGTACTGTCTTTACTTTAGAACTAGAAGAACCAATATGGTTTTCAGATTTTAATCTCATGATCCTTTTTCTTACATTGGCTTGGACAATGGTTTTTTGCATTGCTCCAATACGGGGCATTGGAACTATACTAATAATTTTCTTTCACCTGAAGCTTTTTGAACAATGTTTTGCTCACTTGGGACCCTCTTGAGTGCGCTCTTCTGTAGCCGGGTATTGCAGATTTGAAAAAGGTTCTGTTATTACAAGATTGGTCATTAAGGGGCTTAGGGCTAGATCCTGCATTCCTTACTCAGGCAAAACTCCCATTGACTTCAGTGGAAGCGTTTCATGAGTTAATAAGGAGTAAGGACTACAGAATTCGGCCTTTCATTTAGTTGATAAGCAAGGTAAAGTAGCTCTCTGGGGTCAAGAGAGTTAAAGAAAACAGAATCTAACCAGCGTCGGATTTCTTCAAAGCACATTACATAAATTAGGCATTGTTCTGGTACCTCTGTACACGAGCATATTAAAAATAATTGGCCTGCCTTTCCTAGGTGCTAAGTACCACAGCTCCCAATGATTTCAATAAAAGGTCACTCAGCACCTCTCAGAATCATACCCCATATGTTTTACAGGTGAGCATTGAACACTGATGTGTGTGCTGGTCTTTACAAGTGCAAAACGGGTCTTGGTTTGTATTTAGTTTCTCTAATTTCTGTACTTAGCTTCTCTAATTTTTTTCGACTGTGTATCTTGATAAGATCTAGATAAGCTACAAAGGCAGGCAGGCAGGAAGCAAGCCACAAGGGCATTTTCTGACCCTGACGAACTGTAAACCATCTGCTCATTTGGGGAGGAAGGCTGCGTGGAAAACTCGGTTGGAAACTCTGCAATGTTTTTTTCTCCAACTTTTGACTTCCAAAGTGTGCGTTCCTCATGTGAGATCGCTTGTAAGTGAATGGCTGCAGTCCTGGTTTGGGTCTCTTCATGACAATGACTACTCTAGTCTCCTCTGGAAGCTTTTGTAGCAGGGCCAGGTTAATTTACATTTCATTCAGTCAAGAGACTTTTTTTTGTCTCTAGATCTTGCCGTGATTATGTCTTTAGCCACTTATCATGCACTTCAAGCTTTTCCTTTGCTGAAAGGAGCACTATTGTTTTTAAAGTATAATTTTCCCTTGGTTTTGAATCATTCCGTTGGCTGGCTTCTTTGCCCATTTGCTTAGAGAAAACCTCTTGATGCCACTCTAGAGGCTGGATTTTGTTCTCACACTGGCTTTACACTAGTGAAACACCACTGACTTAAGAGGAGTTACTCCTGATTTACCCTGGTGTAAGTGAGATCAGAATTAGGACCCATATCTCTCTATAGAAGGGCTCTCTTGGGTGCTGCCTATAAATGCATGGGTTGCCTAAAGTAGAACAAGGTTGTAAATTTCCTGGTTTCAGGCTTATAGGAGGGGTAAGGGGAAATAATGGAAGAAGATGACCCCTTTCCTGGAGTGTTGCAACTGATTATAGTAGTTTTGATTTATGCTCTAACTAATTTTAGTGGGAGATGGAACAAAATCATGGTGAAATGCCACAGATCTGGTGTACAGGTTCCAAGATGCATGCTTTGCCCTTGGGCAAGTAACAGCAACATATATGCGTTTAACTCTGAGAAGTTGCTGGTCCGAAGATATTTTAAGTAACGTCCTAGTTTCATTAGTACTTCTCAGCAAACTGATTATCAGTGCTGCATGGACTGAAGGACTCCCACATGGAAGACGTATATATTAAGTTCCTTTTATAAACTACATTGCTTCTTATTTTTGGGGGTCAGTTCTTCCATTTGTGCAGGCACACAGCCCTTATACATGCCAACAGGAGTTATAGGGGTAGCACAATGGAAGACTAGATCTGCTTGCTATAAACTTCCATTTCCTGGTGGTACAAAATGATGTAAATAAAGGATCTTGCACTTATAGTGCAAATCTAAGGCTCCTCTTACAGGGATCTCTGCAAACCTCCTTTAAGCCTCACTGTATCCCTGTAATGTAGGTAAGATCACATGTAGTAAGTAAACTGGGGCACAGAATGGTCAGTCGTCTTCTCCAAACGAGTCAGTGATAGAGCTGGACTAGAACTCAGAAGTCACGACTCCCAGTCGCTTGTTCAAACCACTAGTAATTTCTTAGATTATGAGGCCAGAAGGGAGCATTGTGATAATCTAGTCTGACCTGCTGCATGAGACAGGCCTTCCCTGAATTAATTCCTGTTTGAAGGAATTAGTAGCTTCATTGTTTAGGTTGGGAACAGAAGCCCACAGACTAAGTGACTTGCCCAGGGAAGTCTTTGGGAGATCTGGGAAGTGAATCCAAATTTCATGAGTCCCAGTTCACTGCTTTAACCACAAGACTGTTGTTGTTGTACTTACACTGCCTTTGAATACTTTCCCTGCCTTTGCATCAGCCATCCACATCTACACTGAATTGTTTCCGTTTTTTAATAAAAAAGAATGAAGTGCATTTTATTTTTCAATTGCATTTTTGCCTAGTTTTCTGAACAGAAAACATCTGTTCTGCCAGTATTGCACAAGTGCAAACAATGTAGGAAACCTTTCCTTACAGCTTGCAATTTACAACATCCGTCATCTACTATAGGAAAACTAGTACTGGTCATAATTAGTGTCCAGTGAAAAATGGCAATTGAAACAAGACTAGCAAAATCAGATAATCGTCCAGTGTTTTCAAGACTTCCATACCTTTTCAAGAGTGAAACGCAAAGACAAAGGATCTTTGTTATAATTCCCCAAAATCTACTGTCTTCTGTCTGATAGTCCCTGGAGAACTCAGCACTTTGATCATTTGACTTTATTTACCCAATTTTAAGCTAAGGGTATAATAAAGCGTATTATGCCAGTTGTGTGTGTGGTAATGCTGGCTATTTTGCCTTTTACCATGGCAGTTGATTATAATGCGGTGTTTAAGACTTGCGTTCTAAAAAAAGGAATATTTATACTTTTATGTGTTTGATTCACACAGTACAGTTTGCTCAAGTCCTGTTATTAAGTGCATTGGTGGTTACGTCTAGAAAGCAAAAAACATGCTGAATAGTGTTTTATCAGCACAAATCTACTATTTTCACTAACCATAACAGGCAGGTTCTTCTGACTTCTGAGTGCCCCTATTGTAAAAATTAACAGAACAGTTGGATATTCTTGGAACCCCAAATAGCCATGTGTGAGGACTAAAACAGTTTGATGGGACAAATAATTACCTGCCAGAATAAAATGTCTAATCCAAACATATCCTCCCTTTAAATAATTCAAAACCCTCTTCTTAATCTAAGTAGCTGGAAAACTGCATGATTATAGTGGCGCCATTTGTGCCACCATAGTTATGGGGTTTATAACTTGACCTTAAACTTTGCTCTAGGCTGGAATTTGGCAGGAAAAATCTCCCGCAGGCTACAGGCAAATCCTTTATGATGTTTGGAATAAAGAAGAAAATGCATGGAGTGGTAACTTTTTGAGATACAGAAAGTACCAAAAATATGTCAGAAGTTTAGATGCATTTTTGGATGACTTTGACTGAAAAAGTGGCTCTGTTATTCAATATAATGGTTTTGCCAGCTTTCAATTAGGGATGGGCGAATTGCTTTGGATAAAATAAGAACCAACCCAAGTCTTTGCCAAAAACTTGAACCGCACCCTAACCAAATTCAGATGGAAGGACTCTAAGTACAGTAGTGCCCCAAAATGCCATCGCCCACCTCCAGCTAGGCAGGAAACATTGATTCTTCCTCTTGAAGGAGGTTCTGGCTCCAGCAATCCAAGCATTTCTCAGACTCGACTATTGCAGCTCCCTCTCTCTGTGTCTGAGGGTGGGTCGGCACAGACGCTACAGCTTATACAGAATGCAGCAGCTTGCCTCTTGAGCAGCAAGACATCCCCAGAACCACCTTACTCATGTTTTGCATTCTCTAGTGACTTCCTGTTAGCCAGGGGCGGCTCTAGCACGGCAGGCAGGCTGCCTTCGGCGGCTTGCCTGCGGGTGATCTGCCAGTCCCGTGGCTTCGGCGTACTTGCCGCCGAATCCGCGGGACCGGCGGACCTCCCGCAGGCATGCCACCGAAGGCTGCCTGACTGCTGCCCTCGCAGGGACCGGCAGGGCGCCCCCCACAGCTTGCCGCCCCAAGCACGCGCTTGATGCGCTGGTGCCTGGAGCCGCCGCTGCTTTTAGCTTCTGGAGCCAACTCAAGGCCTTCGTCTAGAATTGTTATGGCCGTCAATGAGATGGTGTCTGGATGCCTCTGAGGCAGCCTCTTCATTTGGCACCCCCTCTTGCATTAGTTGGCAGTCAATAGTGCCCATAATGCAGCCCCCAAGAGCCAGAGATGGGCCATTCTCAGCAAAGGGCCCTTTATTGTGGAAGTCCTGCTGTACCAGAGATCAGAAGGAATCCAAGCCTGACATTGGTGGCAGTTTAGATGCTGTGATGATGGGCACCCCAGAGATACCTGAGACGGAGAGAAGAGGGCAGTGATGCTCTCCTCCCCCAATTGCTTCTCAGTTCTTCTCACCACTTTACGTGTAGGCTCTGCCAGGCTGTTCTCACAATACTTGCAATCTAATCTGAAGCAGGAATTGCCAGAAATCTTGATAGAAAGCTGTCAGCTCAGAGGTTTCCTGGCCAAGTTCTCAGACTCAAGAGGCTTAGGTATTTAGAGTGCTCATCTATTGGCCTGGTCACTCCAGCTGGTGGCCACTGCACTTTGAGGATGACTCATTACTGATGGCTGAGTAAGGCAGAGTTTTCACCTTTAAATCCCTTCACGAGTTACAGTAGGGAGAGGGCTGCCTTTGCTGCGCCAGGGAGCCATCAGAGCCCTGCTGGCTGAGACGTGCAGAGAACAAAGCGCATCCACCAGCTGCAATGGCCATACCACATCCCCTGCCTGTGCTGCCCACTTTCTGGGCTGATTCCTTCACCCTCTTTAAAATGAGAGATTGCAGCCACCCTGTGCTACAACCCACATCTGTAATGAGGCCTTTCTGCCGTCAGAGACCCTGCAGCCTGGTTTTCACCAGCAGAAGCTGGAGTGAATCTGGCCTGTTTTCCACATAGTAGGTATCCACATAGTAGGTATGTAATGGCTCCACCTGTTGGGTAAACAATGTTGTTTATAAAATTCTCATAGTGCAGATAGATATTGGAGAGGAGCGTATTCTCTTTCACATAAAACTACCATAGAATAAACCTAAGGATCTGGCTTAAACCAGAAAGAGATGGGAAAGTCAGAGCTAATCCAGTGATCATCAGCTTGAGCTCATTTACGTTCTACTATAAAATCAGGTAGTTCCCATGCACTGCACGGCAATGAAAGTTTTCTCTGTGTTTTTGTGTGAAGAGTTTAGTTAGTGTTACAGAGGAAAAGTCACCCTATCCAGACACCCATGAATTACTTTGCATGTTCAGGGTTGTAAATTTTTTAAACATTATACTGGCAAAATAGTAACTCTTGTGCAGCCACGTGCTGTCTATTAACCTAGATCAGGAAGGGGAAATAAGCCACGCATTATTGGAAAATAAGGTCATGATTGTGGTAAAGTAATGGCAGAAATTGTTCTCTTTTTTAAGACTGATTTGTAAACATTCTTCAAACAACTGTGAAGACCGTAATTCTATGTTTTAAAAAAATTCCCATGCCCAGATGTTTTTTATAGTAACCATAGACCTGTCCAAATGTTATCTGGTCATCCCCAGTTGTCACTGTGAGTCATATCACACATGTAGCCTCTTAGCAGCACAGTGTAATCAGGCTGTAATTTATATTTTATCTCCAGTGATGATAGCTTTTAAAAATGTTTTGTGGTGTATTTGCTCTTTGATGCATGCTAAGCCCCTATTAGCATTAATGGGAGCAATGTGTGCTAGGAGGGGAGACTACACCTTTTTTTTTTTTTTTTTTTTTTTTTTTTTTTTTTTTTTTTTTTTTTTTTTTTTTTTTTTTTTTTTTTTTTTTTTTTTTTTTTTTTTTTTTTTTTTTTTAAGTCAACGAGATTAATTGAATTTTGCTAACACTTTACACTTATCACTTCTGATGTGATGGCAAACGCAGTACACTACTGGACTTTTTTCCAACTCATATTTTTTTAAGGCGGATGGAACAGTTCACTCCTTTGTCTCCCTTATCTAGAAATGCAATTAAAGTTTGTTGCTGCTCTAATAAAAAAAAAAACAATTAAGAACACCACGATAGCTCAGTCCTTCATTTCTAGTCTTCTGCAAACTGTTGGGTGCACAATGAATGCAGGATCGATCCCTTGTTTCAGAAGCTCTGTGTTTGTTCTGTCTCTTGCCATTTTTTTTCGATCACTGTTTATTTCTTGCCCTTAAGCAACATGACTGCCATAAAGCAAAAGGAAGCATATGGAATGTATGCTGGGAAGCTGTTGAAATGAATTGCACTCAACTAGTTCCTCATTCCCATTTAGAAACTGGGCTTGTACTTGAGTTTGGGTTCCTTGTGGAACCTTTTCCCCTATCCACCTAGCTCAGGTAATTAATATGTTGCAGATGAAAGCCCTTCTATATCGCTTGTGTGGCTGTGTTATTTATTTATTTTTCAAATTAGCTACTGTCTCTTTGCAGCTGCAAAGAAGAATTAGGGCTGTTGGTTTAAAGATCATTTTAACCAACTAACCCATAAAGATTTATTTGGTAAAAGGAGTTGCATTATATATCACAAATTGTATGATTATCTTTGGTGCTGGTGTTTACTCTTGTGAAGCAATTATTAAACTGCATTTAAAAAAAAAACAATACACGAGAAATGCCACTAGCATTTTGGTTACAATATTAAAGGAAGCTCAGACTAAAACTAGATGAAAGTGAACATATATATCCATGTCAGACTTCCTACCATTTTGCACGCTCATATTGATTTCTTTTGACATGGTCTTCTTTTATTGAACACCACATTTTTTTTAAAATCCCTTACCCATAACAGTACCTGCTAGGAGCAATTGTAAAAGGAAACCAAAGTATATTAAACCTGCCTGAAGTCAAAATGTAATCTAACACCTGTAGTCTGCAATTTGTCATCACTTCATAGATACTTTTTCTTTTTTAATAACAGTTTGGATTTTCCTGACTTTTGACCTTAGGATACTGTATAATCCAAGAAAAGCAATGGAACTCAACCACCGTCTTTAACACAGCTTTATGGTGTCAAGATGTAAAATCACAGACATGTGAATGAACCCAAAGAAAATACTTCATTTGGGGCTGTAACTAGGGCTGCAATATTTATCTGAATAAGTATACTTTGCAAGACGCCAAAAAAAAAAAAAAAAAAAAGTCTCACACCACTACTTTAAAAGGAAAAATGAGCACAGGTGCAAATTGTAACTTCTATTACAGTTTCTCATGCAGACATTCCTAGAAGCCTGTAAAGTGTCTCAGCACAGGAATTCTATCTAATTAATGCTTTTTGCCAGTGTGACCCAGATTGGAAATCCTGTTCTTGTGTAGTTTTGTTTATTGCAGTGTCTTGTTCTGGTCTATTCTTGTACAATACAATGTATTAAGCTAACTCTTTGCAGTCTGTGGGCAAGATATGTAAATACAGAGCTGTGTGTGTATACGTCTGTATGTGTCTCCAATGGATTAATATAATATAGCTAGATAGTACATCTTCCAAGGCATGGCTTTTGGCTGGCTGGTAATAGTAAATGATAGCATGCTAAAGGTTAATCCAAGTCTTGGGGAGTGGGATACCCTGCTTGTGAGGTGTGAGGGTATGTAGCCACTGACAGAGCAGCATAGGAACCCTTTGACTGCAAAGTTAAGTCTTGCAAATGGTGATTATGAGTCTAATCCAAACCCCACAGAACTCAATGGGAGTCTTTCCATTGACTTCAGTGAACTTTGAATTAGGGCCAAGGAAAGTAACTGTACTGAAGTGGATGCTTAATGTGTTAAGTTGTGAATTGAAAGTCCCATGAGGACCTGGTCCTCCTCTCAGTGAAGTTGGTGACAAATCCCATTGACTTTAATGGGAGTAGGATCGGGACCAAATGTCTGTAATGGATGCAGTATGTAACTGGTGTAAGTGTGTGTGTACCACTGTTTTGTAAAGCTCTGGTAATCTCCTGTATCTCTCTAGCATTAGGGTTTCATGGGCCCAAGTACACTAAAGCTCCCCATAATCGGCATCGTAAGAGTTCTTGTTGCAACTACAATTTTTGGTTGTCTAGGATAGTATTATAAATTCCGGGTGCGGGTTGTTTCCTGGCCCAGGGAGTGTTAGGGCTCTTGCCGAGGGGGGTGTTCTTTCCTCTCAGAAAAGAGAAAGCAAGATCTACTGAATCTTTGCTGCCTCTGACTTCATGTTACAGTAGCTTTATGGGAACTGATATTGCCCAGGGTAAGCCATCCTCAGAGCCTCCAGCTGGTTTGAGTCACTTCTGGCAATATAATCCCTGCAGAAAGAGAGCCTGTACTTAGAAAATTTACTGTCTTCTCCTTTGGGAAGGTAATCTTATGGCACAGTGACAGGGATGGCTATGAGGATGAGGGGGGACACCTAATAATAACTTCAACAATTTCTGAGAGAATGTGTTAGAAGTAATGATCTCACAGACTAATTCTCTTTGCTAAGAAGGAAACAATTGAACCACATTGTAAAACAAAGAATTTGGGGTTTGATGACACAAATCATGTAGAAATGTGGTTCCTGTTTCTAATCAGTTGTGACAGTTATATAGGCAACAAAACCTGTTTTTCACAAAGTAAGCTTTGTTAACCTTTAGCTAGCTGGCAGACGTTCAATGCACAATGCAACACATACATATATTTATTCGATTGTCTTATTGGGGGGTGGGAGAGTACATGTTCCCTTAATGACCGGCCATGTTGTCATCTTTAGCTCTAGATGGGGAGAGAGTGGGGTGGAAACGAATGTTAATGAAATAATGAATTTAGCCAAAATTGAATACTGTGCTGATGGAGAACTGTAGTTAGATGGAGTTTGTCCAGTTTGGTTTGTTTCTATGGGACCTACATCTGGTAGTCTTCACCTGAAGCCTGTATTCTCATCCAAAATTATCTTAATGGAGATGGGGAGCAGCTACCTGTAAAACGGAGCAGTGGCCCCTTCCCCCAGCCCAATATTTCTTTGCTTTAGATTTTAAAAAGATCACAAAACCTTAGCTTATTACCAGTAATCCAGCTCACTCCCGTAATGATATACTACATTATATACTTTCCTAAACTTAATCATTCAATATCTTACTTCCTTCCCTGCAGGCATGTACCATTATATTTTACACATGGCTCCCAGCTGGTTTTCATTGTGGCCTTCAAAACATATTTCAATACTGTGCGATTTAAGACTAGTCACTCTATCTTTTTAAGTCAACTTCCATCGTATTAGCTTTTTGTACGTTTTCTGTCGGCGGTGGCTCACATATGAAAAGTGAATGTTTGTGTGTGTTTAGAGTACATGGGAATAAAGCTCTATTTCATACGGCATCTTTCGGACAATGTCCCTTCTAAAATGGCTTAGAGTGTAATACTGCTTTTACAGCTCGAAAATTAAATCTATTGGACGGACAGAAAAGTAAGTCCCATAGGTAAGGAGTGAGATAGATATATACAAATTAGATTTGAAAGTAGGTGGAGAAGTAGTGAGGCAAGGAGACAGGAAGTCAGCTCCAGAGGCCAGAAGATGCAGAGAAGGAGGCTCTTACACAACGTTATCCACCATTGGTGTGTAAGGACAGAGGAGAGCCGTGCTAGAGGAGCAGGAGGAGAGTGGGGAAAGGAGAACTGTGAGACAAGCATGGAGCAAGTCAGTGGAGAGTTTTAGAAACAAAGGGGGCAAATTTGAACTGAATTCTTCAGTGATTAGGGGGCCACGGAGATGTCTAAGTAATGGGGAGGCATGGTCATGCTCCTGGGACCGGGAAGAGAGGTGTGTGGGAACAGACTCTGTATTGTACGTGTGTGTCTCTTGCTATCAAGCAGATAACCAGTTTTATTTTGGAAAAATGTGTTTGCTGCATATGTCTTTCTTCTCTGTATCCTCCCTCCACAGTCCAGCAGACACTTCATGCATATTCTTCTTTGACCGGTCCCGATTATAACTTGCTACCTGTACATGTGTGTAGACACACGTGCACATACCCCATCCTTTAGCTATAAAGAGAATCTGCAGTGATGCTTTTATTCTGTAAGTGAGCCAGAACAGCATTAACCAAAAATCCAAGAGTACATAATGTGGTGTGCAGAACACCCATTAACGTCCATAGGAATTTTGCATAGAAATCAGAAAAATGATGACCCTAAATTCTAGAACTGGAACTACAATAAACTATATAGTTTCCTTTGTGACGATGTAGTGTGCAGAACAGTAAATGAAATAATCAAACAGCAGAAATCAACTAGTGCATTTTATGAAGCTTGTCCAAAGGAGTTGTTTACAAAACATGAAGTTAATTCTCACTTAAATAATACAAATACAAATGCAAAGAAATACAAACTTCTGACTAATTCAAAATAGGTTAATAACGTACGGAATCAGGAGATACAAAATTGTTTGTTTACTATTTGTATTTGGAGGAATTGCAGAGAGTGTGTATCTGTCCGTGTGTATCTGTATTTATACATGCATATAATACCACTACAATTTGCTGTTAACACCAGTCTAAATTCAGAGTAATCCCACTGAAGTCAATGGGGTTATTGTAGATTTACATTGGTGTAACTGAAAGTAAAATTAAGACTCTTTTTTAAGAAAATATTAATTCAGACAAAACCTAACCTTTTTTTAATATATTGTACTAAGCAGCCATGGTCAGCATATTCCCTTCTGGGAAGGATAGGAAGGTTGCTCCATCTCAGAAAGGGTTAAAAAAAATTACGCTGTATTTATCTTTTTTTTGCACAGCCCTCTCTTTGGTGATTTGATTGCTTTGAAGATGCTGTAGGCATCCCTTCATTTCCTTCAAATTAAACCTTTTACTGCTGCTGATCCTGTATTGTTGGGGTTTTTTCATCATTGTATTTGATTGGAAGTCTTGTAACATTTTTCAGATGGATCACTTCTCATGCTGTTTATTGAATGAAAAAAAAAAGTCACTTCCAATTCCAACACGAACAAACGGAGTAACTCCTACTCTTTCTGGATGCTTTTGTACCTACAATAGCTGCTGCCCGAGTTGTGATAAGCAGTATTTCTTGAGGCTTCTAGTATGCAGCTTTCTGAAGTTCATACTGTCAGTTTGTTCATATAGTTAAACTTCTTGTTATTGACTGCTCTGTGTTGTAGAATGCCAAGGTACACAACTATTGGAGACTGTTCAGGAATGGTCTGTGAGAGGACAGACACTGGGCCAGATCATTATGATCTACAAATATGACTGAAAATCTCTTAGAAACAAATCTATGGACAAAATAAAATCTCCAGAGAATAGTCTAATTATTCAGTTAGCTGGAAGGTTATGTGTATTTTATTGCAGGAGACCGGCATAACAGAAAATGTAGCTTTTTCATTTTGGTTTTGTCTTTTTTTTCCTAACTAATGCAACGTCTCTGATCCCCCCTGTGTTTGTATGTACGGAAATGGGACTCTGATCCATTGATACTGACTGCGTGCATTCAATGAACACTCCTCCCTGTAGATGGGTCCTGTCAGAATTGTACCAACCTGCATTTCACCAGTGCTGACATCTGCCTTTTAACTGCGGAGGGCAGCCCTACCACGGGGCTGCCCTAGTGTTTTTATGCCTAATGCAATTAGGATGTTGAAGTACTGTAGTTCTCACTTTTCTGCTGATGCTAGCATGCCACAGTGGACCACACGAACTTTCTGTTATTTGAAAGTGGTGAAGCGAGAGTGCCAGGAACATTCATTTTAATTGGTCGACGTTATTTAGGCCTTACCACTATTTTATTGCTCAGTGCATTAGAGTTCTCCACCACCAGCAGTTACTGTATCATTACAGATGTGATTTTGGCATCTTCTGGGCTGATTGTTGGTATTGTATGGATTTTTAATCTCTATACAGATTGTCTGTTTGTTCAAACAAACACACATATGAGTGTGTGAGTAGAGTAGAACCAATCTAATTCAGCACCAGATTCTGCCTCCTTGAGTGACAGTGAGTAGTACCTTAGTTGTCGAGTAGCCCAGTTGATTTCAGTGGGACAACTCATGGAGTAACATGAGTAAAGGTAACATAATCTTTCCCTAAATGTGAAAGTGTCAATCTCAACTCACTTTTCAGCAATAGTTTAATAGCAGCACATTTCTGTGAGGTGTCGTATTACTGAGACTGCATTACTTTTACAAAATATGTTCCAGAACATTTATTAGTGTAGTGTGAAGAGTTATGATAAATAAAATATGGCATTTGGCCAAATAAATGTGCCCATTGAAACCTTTATAAGAGTGGGTCTTTGTCCGGCTAGCCTTGCCCCTTAGGTCTTCCTTACAGCAAGTGAGAAGAAGGGGGAAAGTTTACAGGGATGGGCAGGAAGCAGTTGAGGCCAGGTTAGAACAAGAACACTGTGGTGTCCTTCCTGCTGACCGGAAGAGTGGGCTGTATTTATACCCCACGTAGCCCTGTAAAGACCCTCTTTACCTGGGTCGAGCTGGCAGTAGGGGGATTATAATGTTACAACTTTCAGGGAAAGTGTGGGACCCTTAATGAAGGGGGGAGACAACCTAGTGACAGATGATGTGGAAAAAGCTGAAGTACTCAATGCTTTTTTTGCCTCGGTCTTCACAGACCAGGTCAGCTCCCACACTGCTACACTTGCCAGCACAGTATGGGGAGGAGGTGAGCAGCCCTCAGTGGTGAAAGAACAGGTTAAGGACTATTTAGAAAAGCTGGACATGCACAAGTCCATGGGTCCAGATCTAATGCATCCGAGGGTGCTGAGGGAATTGGCTGATGTGATTGCAACGCCATTGGCCATTATCTTTGAAAACTCATGGCAATCTGGGGAGGTCCCGGACGACTGGAAAAAGGAAAATATAGTGCCCATCTTTAAAAAAGGGAAGAAGGAGAACCCGGGGAACTACAGACCGGCCAGCCTCACCTCAGTCCCTGGAAAAATCATGGAGCAGGTCCTCAAGGAAACCATTTTGAAGCACTTGGAGGAGAGGAAGGTGATCAGGAACAGTCAACATGGATTCACCAAGGGCAAGTCATACCTGACCAACCTAATTGCCTTCTATGATGAGATAACTGGCTCTGTGGATATGGGGAAAGCAATGGACGTGATATATCTTGACTTTAGCAAAGCTTTTGATATGGTCTCCTACAGTATTCTTGCCAGCAAGTTAAAAAAGTATGGATTGGATGAATGGACTATAAGGTGAATAGAAAGCTGGCTAGATTGTCAGGCTCAACAGGTAGTGATCAATGGCTCGATGTCTAGCTGGTATCAAGCGGAGTGCCCCAGGGGTCTGTCATGGGGCTGGTTTTGTTCAACATCTTTAATGATCTGGATGATAGGATAGATTGTACCCTCAGCAAGTTTGCAGATGACACTAAGCTTGGGAGGGGCGGGGGGAGAAGTAGATACACTGGAGGATAGCAATAGGGTCCAGAGTGACCTAGACAAATTGGAGGATTTGGCCAAAAGAAATCTGATGAGGTTCAACAAGAACAAGTGCAGAGTCCTGCACTTAGGACGGAAGAATCCCATGCACTGCTACAGGCTGGGGACCGACTGGCTAAGCAGCAGTTCTGCAGAAAAGGACTTGGGTATTACAGTGGATGAGAAGCTGGATATGAGTCAGCAGTGTGCCTTTGTTACCAAGAAGGCTCACGGCATATTGGGCTGCATTAGTAGGAGCATTGCCAGCAGATCAAGGGAAGTGATTATTCCCCTCTGTTCGGCACTGATGAGGCCACATCTGGAGTATTACGTCCAGTTTTGGGCCCCCCAAAACAGAAAGGATGTGGACAAATTGGAGAGAGTCCAGCAGAGGGCAACGAAAATGATCAGGGGGCTGAGGCACATGACTTACGAGGAGAGGCTGAGGGAACTGGGCTTGTTTAGTCTGCAGAAGAGAAGAGTGAGGGGGAATTTGATAGCAGCCTTCAACTACGTGAAGGCAGATGACAGAACAAGGAGCAATGGGGGAGGTCTAGTTGCAGTAGGGGAGGTCTAGGTTGGATATTAGGAAATACTTGCACTAGGAGGGTGGCGAGACACTGGAATGGGTTACCTAGGGAGGTGGTGGAATCTCCATCCTTAGAGGTTTTTAAGGCCCAGCTTGACAAAGCCCTGGCTGGGATGATTTAGTTGGGAATTGGTCCTGCTTTGAGCAGGGGGTTGGACTAGATGACCTCCTGAGGTCTCTTCCAACCCTAATCTTCTGTGATTCTTCCATGTAGGCGTATATGTGGTGGATGTCCAGTGCAGGTACTCAGTATGGAAGAGATACAGTTATCTGATCAAATGGATTGGAAAAGGATTGAAAGGAAATCATCCTTTATGGGAGTTGAGCAGGGGAGCTTGGGGCTCCTATGTCTTGTCAATGGGGAGCTGACCCCACTTCCTTCTCCTGGTCCCTTTAAGGGGGGCTGAATAAGAGGGTTTAGGGCACCTATATCTTGAACAGCAGGGAGCCAACCCACTCCTTCCTGCATTGTACAATTTGTTGCCAAGTACTCCCAGATATTATACATGAATACAGTTGTAGCCTAATTAAACCATATCCATGGCCTCCTGTCTTTCTTCTGGCATGGATGGACAATGAATAAAGGTCACTCTGATGCAGATACCTTAATATTTGTTTTCTTGTATGCTCAATTTGGCAATCCACAATGGATCCGTCTCTTCCAGTATTAGTTTGAATTAGCAAGGTTCTGCTCAGTGTGTGTGTATGTGTATATCTTGGCTTTCTCGGGGAGAATAGCTACCTTTATATAAAATTCAGTCTGAACCCTCAACAAATTTCTATCATTTTAGTTCTTCTAAACCCTTTTAATGTAGGGTTGATTTTAATGATAATTTACATGCAAGATGTTTGAATATTTAAAGCAAAGACTTGAAGGATACTTTTCAAGTGCGGAAACAAGATTTCCTCTTATTTTGTGAAATATCAGGTCCATATTGATTTTTTTAGCTCGGTAGCTTTGAGTTCTGATCGGTATTTCCCTGCATTCTGGAGAAACCTCTGGACAAAGGCAGCCTTCAATCCTGTGGTGGGTTTTTTTGTTTTTTTTTTTTGGTGCCAATAATATCTGCTTTATGGACTTTGCTTTAAAGAAAGCATCTGTAACTCCGATATAGTTCTAACAATTCAATGGAAGTTTCACCTGAGGTAATGGCTGAATAAGGCCCTTTCTGAGTAATTATAAATGGCTGTTAGGATTCTATAGGAATTACAGATGCTTTCTTTAAATCTGCCTCCAAAAAGTAGATATTATAATAGTGGTGAAAACCCTTTAGGGTCAAAGACTGTGTTTGTCCCGAGGCTTCCTTAGAATGCAGGAAAATTAATTATTTGAATGCAAGGCTACTAAGTTAACAAAATTAATACAGACCTAGTGCAGTGAAAACTGTTCAAAGGACACCCTTCACAAGGCAACTACTTATCTTCAGAGACTTTCCCCAAAGTATCCCCTAGCCTAGTGGTTCTCAAACTTTTTTTTTCACAGACCACTTGAAAATTGCTGAGGGTCTCGGCGGACCACTTAATGATCTTTCCAAATGTTGTTTGTACCATTAGCTAACTATTGTAAAGAGCTTTGGATAAAAGCGCTATATTAAAAAGCCTTAATAATAATAATAAACATTTTTTTGTTCTACAAATAAAAGCACACAACTCATATTTTAATATCAGTAGTCTTACCTTTCTAATGCAATGGATGTGCCAACTCTACCCCACCGCAGCAGCCCCTGAGATGGGGCTGGGAAGGAGGGCCGTCTCTCCCCAGCAGCCGCAGCCCTGGATCTGGGGAAAGTCACCTCTTTCTCTGGCCGTCGCAGCCCTGCACATCCCAAATTCCTCCCACCCCTCTTCTCACCCCACTGCCCCCTCCCACCTACCTACCCCCTATTCCCCCCAAGGCCACCACCTCACCTTACATGTGCGTCTTCTCCAAAGTCCAGGCACCTAATTAAGGGAGCCACACCTGTGCGGCTGCACTAATTAGGTGGGTGGCCCCTATTCTCTTGTGTGTGGCCACCCAGGCACGCACCTTAGAGGGAACTATCCACGAACCACCTGAATGGAGCTTGCGGACCACAGTTTGAGAACTTCTGCCTTAGCCATTCTGGTTACAACACTACCCCTCCTTCCATAGGCACCAACTTCCACTATTCCCGGTGGGTGCTTGACCCCGCTCCTGCACCACCCTCGCCCCGCCCCCATTCCACCCCTTCCCCAAAGTCCCCGTCCCCTTCCCCCAAGTCCCCGCCCCTGCCCCACCTCTTCTCCACCTCCTCCCCTGAGCGTGCCGCGTCCCCGCTCCTCCCCCCTCCCTCCTAGAAAGTCCTAAGTGCTGTTTGGCGGTGGGAAACGCTGGGAGGTAGGCAGAAGAGCGGGGACGCGGCACACTCGGGAGGGGGAGGGGAAGGAGGGGAGCTTGGCTGCCGGTGGGTGCAGAGCATGTCCCGGAGCATCCATGGAATCGGCGCCTATGCCTCCTTCACTACAAGGCCATCTCTTTTAAGCAGCTGAAGTTTGTCTGTCTCTTGAGTGATTGTTTGACAGTGATACTCAGACCAAAGTGGTTCAGGAGCCAAATTAGTGATCATCATTACCCCAAAGACCCAAAGTAGGGTGAATTCACTGTTTCATTCATTCTCTCTGTGTGTGTGTGTGTGTGTGTGTGTGTGTGTGTGTGTGTATATATATATACACATTTTATATTTTATATTTTTATATAAATTATATTTATATTTATACATTTATATATATATAAAATTCTCACAGCAAAATGACTGACCAAGTATTATTAACCATCTGTAGTTGATACAATAATAACATAGTAAAAGCATCCTGATTGGTTAATAACTTAGACTGGTTAGTATTGAAATCAGTGTTTTAATATCATGTGCTGCAAAGAGCTGCAGGAGACCCATTAAAGCGTCACTTGCGGCTTGCGAGCCTCAGTCTGAGCATCACTTGCTTAAGACAAGTTTCACTACATTTAAAAAAGGAAAATATTGCCACGTCTATCTGAAAAATTTCATTATATAAGTCTTTGTCTAAAAGCAGTTCTCATAGGGTTTAAACCAAATCATATTGTTGTTATGCGGTAGCATGTAAACCAAGATCAGATCCCTTTGTGATAGGCACTGTACAAACACATACTGAGAGACAGTCTCTGTCCCAAAGAATTTACTATCTAAATAAGCAAGACAAAGAGTAAGAGGGGAAAGAGAGATACAAAGGGGTGAAGTGACTTGCCCAAGGTCATACTGACCATCCGTGGCGGAAGTGGAATTTAATCTGCTGGGGATAGAACCAAGCTATCCTGAATCCCAGTTGACTCCCATGTCCACTGGTCTACAATACCCCCGACTTAATATCTAGCTCTGGCCATTTTACTTGGCCTTTCATATTTTGTCCTTCTGAATCTGCATTTACGGTGCAGTTGCTTTGTGGAGAAGAAAGGGAATGGAGAATAAAAATTCACAAGTACAGCTGTGTACTAAAGGGTAAAATAAAACCTTGTCTAAATTCTGTCCAACTGCTGCATATCTCAGTTGGCCTTTTTAACCAGAGGACTGGCCACATTTTTGAATTGTGCAGAAAGTACATTGAATATGTGTATATGTTTAATTATATAGGTCCTGCATAGACAGCAGTCCCAGCCTGCAAAGGAAAACACACCTCCAAGAGAAGAGGCCCCACCTCCACCTGCTGAGGACAGTTGTGCCAAAAAGCCAAGATCCCGTACCAAGATCTCCTTGGAAGCTTTAGGCATCCTTCAAAGTTTTATCCATGATGTAGGCCTGTATCCTGACCAGGAAGCCATTCACACTCTGTCCGCTCAGCTGGATCTGCCCAAACACACGATCATCAAATTCTTCCAGAACCAGCGTTACCACGTAAAGCACCACGGGAAGCTAAAAGAGCATTTGGGAACAGTGGTTGATGTGGCAGAGTACAAAGATGAGGAGCTGCTGACTGAATCGGAGGAGAATGACAGTGAAGAAGGCTCTGAGGAAATGTACAAAGTGGAACCGGAAGAGGAGAATCCTGACAAAAGCAAGGCAACTCCTTCAGAAATTGACCAGAGATAATGTGAGCCCATGATACAGAAAGCAATACATTGATTCAAGGATTTTCTGTTTATTTTTATTAATTTGTTTTTTTCCCCTCTTTTTGCATTTGTTGTTGTTGTTTCTGTTGCACACGATCGGTGTGAAAACTGAATGAATTCAGCATCGTCCAATTAAAACATCGCCTTGACACAGACACTTGAGTGTTACACTTTTACGTTTGACTGAGATAATAGTTGTAATCACATAGGATTATGCCTGTTTTAATCTTGCACTTATGAAAGGGACATCTAGCAAGTTAACAGGAAGAAAAAGACCTATGAAATCAATGAAGGAAAATTTACAGCTGTGTGTGTGTGTGTGTGTGTGTGTGTGTGTGTGTGTGTGTATATATATATATACACATAAAATTTTATATATATATATAAACATATATATATAAAATAAAAATTGCATGGGACAGAACTTTACAATCCGAAAGTATAGACTGTGAAATGAGTTCTTTAAAGATGAAACTTGTTTATGTATTAAAACCACTTCACAATGAGTTGCTTTGGCTTTTTGATAACTGCCGCCTGCTCTCAGGGTGTGGTGACTATTTTTGAATTCCTATTTATTTTCTATGTTTATCCCTGATTTTTTTTTATTATTGTTATTATATGGCTTCCTATCTGGCAACTTGATGGGTAATTTTTGAGGTATGTATTTAAAGACATAAATAAACACTGCCAAAAAAATAAGAGAGAAAACGGAAAAAAAAATCAGGGCACCTTAAAAACAACTACTATGTTAAAGTACTTTAAAACACAGTGCACACTTAAAATGATACAGCACGTTCCATTATTCAGACTGCCCTTTCTGTAGTGAACAGATGAATTTTCATGGAATTCAAAATGAGTAAAACTGAAATTCAGTACATAGAAGACTTGTCCGTTAATGAGGTCTTGATTAAAAAATAGCATTTTGAGATTTGATGTATGGAATTCATACTATGAACCACGTTTTACTGTGGAGTTTATTTACTTGTTCTCTGTTTCAGTTCTTAAAATTTATACATTTTATGCCTTTTATTTTTTGTTGTTGCTTTTAGTTTTTATTATTATTTTTTGATTCAACATAAAGTCAAGTTAGGAAACTAGAACGTCAAAACCCACGTGGGTAGAAAACTGTCCAGTTAAATTGATTGATAAAGGGGGTCTCCCACTCTTGGCTTCCCTTTCCCTTTCCCCTTTTATGTCTATTAAACTTGGGCTTCCTTTGTTTCATGCACATTATTTCAGTGGTACTAAGCGCTTTCAGCCACTGGTCTCACAAGCTGTAGCCCACATTCAGTGCATGGCAGCCCTGATGCGAACACATTTTTCAATCTTCCTGCAGCCTAACAGCTCTAGGTAATAAGAGTGAGCGGCGATATCTGTGTAGTCACCTTCTTGTCATAAATTGAAACATTTTCCCAGACACCTAACATAGCAATTACATTACATAAAGCAGAACTTATGCTGACTGACTCTTCAATGGTATGAGCACTAAAGCTGCAATCTACTATAGTTTCCAACTGTTTTGAGGCATCTTGTCGGGAGCAACACTAGGTAGCATTACTGTTCACTTCCATGTAATGATTTCCAAGAGAAGACCTCACCTTCACTACTATTGCAGCTGGACTTATTGCAGACTCCTTCTAAACTGCAGTCAGAACCATGTCTGCAGGGTTTCCTTTTTGTACGTGTTGTGCTTTTATGTAACCTTGACAAAGACCTCATGCAATATCGCTTTGAAAGTTATTTTCTGTTTACCACACCAGGCATTGTAATATAACTGTTAATACTATTTATATATTTGAAAGGTATAAAAGTAGGAGTAAAAACAAAAAACAAACCTCTGTGTTGATCTTTACTCAGAACGTACAATATACAGGGAGAAGACATGTTGCAATACAAGCTAATTCTAGCTGCTCAGTAACCTCTGAAGTTTTTAAAGGGACTTTTTCAAATAATGTTTTGAAACATAACAGTATCTCTGCATTAATTTTATGTACCTTTGCAAAATGATGGTGGTTTGCTTAATTAAGTCCTTCTTGCTCCTCATTCTTTATTTCTGTAGTATGCTGCAGCTTTAATCAGAAGTTCAATGGTTGCTGCTTTATGTTCTTTGAAGAGTTACTCTTTCAAAACTGTCTTCTTTTGCTGTTACTGAAATCACTCCATCTGTGTAAAAGGAAACTGATTTTTGCCCTTGCAAAGTTGTTCATCTGTTGATGGCATCAACATTTGGTATCTTTTACACTTCAACCAAAAATTTTATTAGGTATTTTTTCAATGCTGAGTCTTGCCTTTTATTTTTAATTTCACTGCCAATTTTGCAGTGGTTCTAAGTGAATCTGTGGGCATTTTAGCCTGTGGTCTTGCCAGAACTTTGCGAATTACAATGCATATATGTCTATTTATTCAGTATCCATCATATAATATCTATTTGGAAAAAGAAACTTTTCTTGTAGTGCCTCTTAACAAAGCACAATTTTCCGCCTTTTTTGTGAAATAAAAAATAATAAAAAAATAAAAAAACAAATTGTGTTTTATTGCGGTATCAACAATGTGAATAAGGATTAACATATTGTAAATGTTCTTTTTTCCATGTAAATCAACTTTATCTTTGTTATCACTAAGTGATAATTAATTTTTAACTTATGTGCATTGTTAGGCTGTTAGAATTTTTTGGTTGTTGAAATAAAACGCATTCAATAAATATGACTTCATTTGTCAAGTAATTCACTGGGCCTTATTTTCTTTCTCTCTGAGATCAAATGAACCAGGCCTATGAAATAAAGGAAAAATAAGTGTTCCTATTTTGGAAATAAGATTTGTTCAGAACAGCATTACCAGTCATTACAGATGTTTGCTAAATCCATATAAGGCCATTGATGTCAGTGGAGCTTTAGTGAATTAGAGCAGCTGAGAATCTGACCCATTATGTTACTGGATTTTGACTGTGTCACACACACATATCATCTGTGACAGGATGGGAAGGGAGGGGCATAGATGCATTGCCTTTCAACCAATTGGATCACGGTATGCAAAATGAACTCAAATGTATAAAGATATTTGTTAGCCCGCTCCCGTATTTCACTGATGGATATTTCTGTTTATAATTAAAAAGCCACAAATGACTGCGTGTCATGAAACTTTTGGAACACACATGTCCATGGTTAATGGACATAAAAAAAGGCTTTTATTATATTTATGGCAGGACATCCTACTGAGTGTCTAGGGGAATGCCTCAAGGATTGATGTATCTGTGGAAATGTGTGAAAATGATTTTTTTGAGGGAATGCAGATAAATGGAAAAAATTGTCCAAATTCTTAAGCTAACAAAGTAGCGAGTGCCTGGATTCCATCCTAGCAGACAGAATTTATATTGAACTCCAGACTTTACAGTCCTTGCTTGCTTTAGGTATTGTCATTTTCCCCACCCCCCATTATAATTCTATGGCTAGGATGCAGCGGTTCTTCCCTTAATGACTCATTTACATTCCACACGAAACCGGCAGAATTCCTTGTTTAAAAAAAAATAAAACGACAATAGATAACTGTGTCTTACGATACCCAACCACCTGCTTGTCAATTGAATTTTGGAATGTCACCAGAGACCAAGTAAAAACAACTGTATGTTAAATTAATGCTGCTGCACTTGGAAGCTACTCACACAAGCGCCATTTGGTTATGTTTTGTTTTTCTGGCACGCATAATTGCTACTTTTCACTTTATTCCACTTACCTTTGAATGAACCCTGGGGCCTTTTTCTCTCTACAATGGAAGTAATAAGTGCACAGCAATACTGTACCTATTGACAGACAACACCACTACTAACCAAGCCTCTTCCATGTCAAAGCCACAGCTTGCCTAGTATCTGAAAAGATGCATCAGTCAGGCAGTCTTCAGCCCAGCATTAGGGACTGATCACTGCTCTGAACTACCAGTGAAGGCCTCATGCATAGCAGCTGCTGGACCAGGCCTTGTGGCTTCTGCTGACTTCAGTGGCCTTTGGGACCTGATTCAGCAAAGCACTTAAACGTGTACTGAAGTCTATCCTTATTCAGCAAAGGATCAATGGGATTTAAGCACGTGCTTGAGTTCTTTGCCGAAGTGGGAACTTGGTGGTCCAAGGTAATGAAGTTCTCAGAGCTGGTTTTAAATTTTCCGTTGAAATAAAATGTCAACAAAATACAGAAAATGTTTCATCATTTCCCTCCATTTCCAGATTAGGGCAATTTTGAAGATCCTGCAAGGTGCTGAGTGCTTTTATCCCCATTTAAACCAATGGGTGCTTAGCCCCTTGTAGCAGACAGGCAAAGAAATAGCAGCATTAATGTTTCCATCTATCCTCTAGACCTCTTTATACGCACACTGTATTTTTTTAATTTGAAAAAAAAAATCTTACAAACATATGGATACTTCTTCCAAACTCTTAAAAACAATCATTTAATAGCTGCTATGGTAGAAATATTTCTATTAATAATGCTTCTATTTCTCCACACTTTACCTGCTGCTGCTGTCTGTTAGGCATGTTTTAGTCTTCCAGACATATGTATTTCCATTTAAAAACCTATGTAACTGAAAAAATAAACAGTTAAGATTTTTTTAAATTATGTACAACATACTGTCTATTCCCTACAATTCATCATCATTCAAGTACACCTCTACCCCGATATAACGCTGTCCTCGGGAGCCAAAAAATCTTACCGCGTTATAGGTGAAACCGCGTTATATCGAACTTGCTTTGATCTGCCGGAGTGCGCGGCCCCCCACATCCCCCCGGAGCGCTGCTTTACCGCTTTATATCTGAATTCGTGTTATATCGGGTCATGTTATATCGGGGTAGAGGTGTATAAGTATACCTCCCATCTCCTCCTTTGTATCCAGAAACCAATGAATCTCCTTAGATTAGATTGATTAGCATCCCTGATTGATCAATGTTCTCTTGACAAGCTGGACCTGTTGGACATGCAGGAGTAAAAGCTACAGCACCCAAGATAAGTTGGAAAATGTGCAAAATGTCATCTTAAAATCATAAAGAAGTCATTACAAAAAATCTCCATTTACAATATAAAGTGCACTGATTAATTAAAGATGCAGCTTTAATTTATTTATACCCATTAAAAAAACATACCCGTTTTAACACAAAATAACACAAGCTAAGTCAACCAAAGGAGAAGTGCTGGCGGGCTGAATATTAGAGAATAGGAAGTGAAACAAGGCCAGTGTGAGGCAGAACATGTAGAAACCTTAAATCCTTGAAACCTTTAGCAACATCACTGGAAGCTAGTAATAAACAATGCAGCATGGGGAGAGGTGCAATTGACATGGTACATTGAGTGTGGGAGTGCTGACTTTTTGTGCTCCCTATCGGAGATCTTTCTCTTATTTATCCACAAACAGCGTGAAAGGTGTTGCAGCTCATTCTCATTCAATTTACATGAAGCATGCGTTCTCTCTCCTTGGCTGTGGTGCAGATCTCGGGAAACTTGCCAGACACGGTATGTGTGAAGGATTGTAAGGGGGTAGAGGAGGAGGAAGGCATTGGTCCAAATAATGATTTAAATAGCTTTTCTCCTTGATTGCTTTTGAATTCTTTGCTCATTGGTGGCCAGATTCTGATCTCGGTTACATAGATGTAATCGGGAGGAGCAGCTTGTTGAAGGAAGTGGGGCTATACGGCATGTGAGGTCAGAATCAGGCCTTGCATCTGTAAAATGAAGGGCCAGTTGCTCTGCTGGTTGCCCGTCTCCTGTCTGGCTTTGGCCATACAAAAGGCTTCCCGGGCACATGCTGTTGAACAGCTTCTCTCAGACCAGGTATCCAGTAGTAGTATTCATGTTACCATAGTACATATGGGCCCTAATCACAGACCAGGATCCCATTGCACTAGGCACCATATAAACAGAACAAAAAGACAATCCCTGAACCAAGGTATGTCTACCTTCTTTCCAGTCCTGTAGACCTTATGCACACATGTTACTCCTATGCAGGATGGGGCCCAGGGGCCTCATTTCTGGAAAACACTTAAACACATGCTTAAGTCCATCCATATTCAAGGCAGATACTTAAGTGCATATAGATTTTAAGGCCAGAAGAGACCATTAAATCATCCAGTCCAACCTATATATCAGAGGCCATAGAATTTCATCGTAACTCCTGCATTGAGCCAAATTACTTGTGTTTAACTGAAGCATGTCTTTTAGAAAGGCATCCATTCTAGATCTGAAGACATCAAGAGATGGAAAATCCACCCCTTCCCTTGATAGTTTGGTCGAAAGGTTAGTCACTCTCACTGCTAACAATTTGTGTTATGTTTCAAATTTGAATTTGTCTGGCTTTAACTTTAAGCCATTAGTTCTTGTTACACTTTTCTTTGCTAGATTACAGAGTCCTTCTGTACCTGGTATTTTCACCCCATGAAAGTACAGTCCTGAACAGAGATGCTGCCCTGAACTGGGGCCTTCATGAACAAGTCAAATTTTTTGTTCCTATTTTAAGGAAAATTCATTTTTTATTGACATATGAGCCAAGCCTTCTCCTCCCTGGGTAATGTTTTAGGGTAGTAATGGAAGTACGAGATTTTTCTGTAAACATTTTTAGAGGAAGCGGGTGGGGAAGATATTTTTTAAGATTCTGGCCCATGAGAACGGTAAGGTGTTCCTGGCTATTTCCTATTATTAGTATGGCTTTTTTTAAAGAATAGATTTGAAATGACATTTTTGTTTCAAATCATTTCATTAAAAAAACTCAGAAAAAAAATTTGGGGTAGGGGAGGGGGGACTTTGAATGAAACAAAGAGATTCCATTTCCTTTGAAATTTTTAGAAAAGATTTCCCATTTTTTGACCAGCCATAACTAATAGTTTCATATGGAAGAGTAAGAAAGGTATGTGGGGGTATCTAGAGAACTCATGGTAGATGAGGGAGGGAGATAGAGGGAGAACTGTGGAAGACAGATAACTCATTCTGTATCCTAGGACTGGACTGAGGTTGTAGCACCGGAATACATCATCAGCAAACGTGCTGGGTGCCAGAATTGGCAGAATACACGTGAAAAGAATGTGTTGAGGTGGAAATTTTATCTCCATCTATTCCTATAGAGATAAAATGATCTTCTCTGATCCTCAGTGTGGAGCGGAGTATTTAATAGAGACCCAGAGCCAGGTAAGCTATTGGGGAAAGCAGATCTGAGGAGGCTATTTCCCCACTGTTTCTTGCACTAACTGTTCATATCCAATAAAAAGTAATAGAAAAGCATTTTAATTTCTTGGGCAATGTTCAAAATAGCTTAGCAGCTTTGGAATTTTATTGATAAAGGCAGATACCAAATACGTTCTGAAAACAAAACATATTGGTGAGATCTATTTAATTATTAGCTTAATTGTATTTATTATTATGGTAATGCCCTATCGTCCTAAGTGGGGTCCCATTGTATTAAGCATCATACAAACCCATTAAAAATTAGCAGAGATTATAATCTAAATGTAAGTAGATAGCCAGCCTCAGGTGGTGTGTTTGTAGATGATGGGTGACATAAACCAAAGGTTCATGGCCGGAGGGTAATTCAAGCCCCAGTCCTGTAATGAGCTCTGGGTGGGCAGACCCCCTGCATTGTCAGGGAGCCCACTGCAGTCAATGGGATGCTATCTATGCCTCAGGGGTCATTGCTTCGGATGTGAAACAGCTAGGGCCTGATTCTGATCTCATGATTGTGGTGTAAATCAGGAGTAGCTCTGACGAGGTCAGTGGAAATCACATTAGTGTAAAATTAATGAGAGATCAGAATTGGGCCCCCAATCTTCCTAGACCCATGGTTCCAATTCCAGCAGAATTGAATCAGCTTTCTGCAGAAGATGCATTAACAATGCATTTGGGTAATTTAACTATGGAATCCACAGGCCTGCTTCTGATCTTTCTTATCCTGGTTTTAATTCCACTGACTTCTCACATGCCAGTGTGAGAGCAAAATCTGGTCCAGTGAAATTATGAATGAATGAATTTGGCCCATTGAATCCAAGACCTGGTACCGATCTTTCAGAAGAGACCTTACAAAGTGGGGTCATGTCTGTTGTGTGTGTGGTCAGTAAAAGTTCCACGCCGATTTCTATAATGACGACAGTTTGAATTGGTCCTTCGCCAACTTTTATCCTTCTCTCCTGCAAACTAATTCCACTTCTCTGCACTGTGGGGCACTGGGGCCTGTTTGCCTGTGAGCATGCACCCCGGTTTGTACAACACCGTAGGTTCCTTCAGGATGAAAGGGCTTATACAAATGTAAAATAGTCTATTACCACACACAGCAAACAAATCATCAGGGACGAAACAAGCGGCAAAACATACTGTTCCCTGTGTGAAATCCTTAAAAGGAATACATTAGTCTCAACTCTGTTAAACTGCTGTCAGCATGTCTGTGGCTGCTTTTTGCTTTAACATGTGTGCTGCTTGTCTAGAAAACTGACATTTTAATGGACACGCATAATGTTGGGAGGATTGGTATGGCAGGACTGTTAAGTATAAAGCTAAATGCTGACATTATACTAAAGGGACAAACAGACCTGTAAGAGCTTTGGTAAAAGCTGTTTCCTATTTCAGTCTCTTTGATCTCCAGCGCTCACTCTTTTTCATAGATCATACTTCTCTTTATGCTGCAGAACTGTTGAAATAGCTTGAAATAGCAGTATAATCAATGCCTCTCCTTCCCACTTCACACATGAAACTGATCTGAACTGTCTTTGCACAAAATAAGCAACAGTTGCAAACAGGAAATAAAAGTACAGTGTGCCACTTCGGGCTTTTTTTTTTTTTTTTAAAGACGCAAAAATAACATAATTGTCTTAGTGTTACAATAAGGGGAATGCTCAGAAAACCAGAGAGTTATATTGAAATGAATCTGCATTAGATAACCTAGGCAAAATTTCACCCACACATTCTTTACAAATGGAGACTGAAGTTACAAACTGTCTCTGTATCTTGATCCTGACTCCATCCAAGTTAACCAGGGTTTTGCCCTGGACACAAGTGGGAGCAGAACTGGGTCCTTTTTTGGCTTTACATCTTGGCAAGGAGTTCCCCAGGCTCACAAGGACGGGTATCTTTAATTCTCTATGGGGTCCCACTTAGCCAAAGAGATGAAAATAAGTGCTGCCTTTACCATACCACAGCTTTATAGGTGGGGGACTCTAACAGGCTGGCCTGCCCAGAGTGGCTAGCCCAGCCCTATTCAGCCAGCCCCACCTGTGCAGTAATTAACTGCCTCTCAGTCTGAGGGGGGGTGGGACTAAGGGGGGGGGGGGTCATGTGTTACTATGGCAACCACCTGGGCCTCATGCTATAAAGGCTGAAGCGACAGCAGTAAGAAGACATTGTGATAGGAACCATAGGGAGTAGTGTAGACTCCTGTAGGAAGCACTGAGATAGGGCCTTTACGAAATAGGGAGGTCCCTGAGAGAAGCTGCTGGAGTTCCTGAAGGGAGGCAAGATGGGGAGAACTTGTGAGGCCCAAGAAAGCGAGAACCAACTTTGGGTGGATTAGATATTTTGTTTGGGGGTTTAAACTGGACTTTTGTTACCCAGGATGGGGACTGATATTTAAACGTGAGCCGGCTGGAGCACTAAGTCACCAAGAAGCCGACTGTGGATGAAGCATGTTGGCTGAGCAAAGGAAGCACTTGAGAGAAGAATCCCTGCAACACTTTTGCCTTGCCACCAGGGATACTGTGGCGGTGAGTGGAACGGCTTACTGGGGCTTTCAAAGGGAAACACGTGGCCAGGCTGGTTTATGACTCCCCCAGCACGGGGCTAGAGGTGGCCCTGAGGGCTAGCAGGAAAAGCAGCTCTCAGGCGGGTATGTGTTAAAGAAGGCTATGCCTTGTGTTGTTTGCTTATTGTTGTTGCTTTTTATGTTACACCTCTCCATTATGCAAAGCAAAGGCACTGTTGTCATTTTAAAACAAGGCTGAATTTGATAAGCTGAAGATTTGGTGAGAAAACATTGGCATGGTGTGCCCAGTTGTGCTATTGAGGGGCATAGGCTGTTTTGTTTTTTTAATCAGTTTTATCCAGTACTGCCACCCCATGGCACTGGCTGGCCTCCTGGTTAGCAGGCTCTCCCCAGAGGCTATGCAGCGATTGGCTGTGGCAAATAAATTGCCCTCCACTAGCTGAGTTGGTTCCATTCAACCCTAATATTTGAGGTACCACAGCAGGGGAGTGTGGAGTGATTGTGTGGTCATGTGCTAGTGAGGAAGGACTAATTTTCCCTCTAAGGGCTACTAGGAAAAAATTTAGCTTTTTAAACCATCTAAAAAAGTTGTGTGTGAATTCCGGGCTCACCAAAGGTGCCCGACTGTCGGCTCTGGGGAGTGAAATCCTCTACCAGATGGTAGAATACGTAGTGCCTGAGCAGTGTCATATCCGCTTCCTCTCCACTGCTTTCCCAGTGTGTCTCAGCCCTCACTCACAGGGAACACCAGTAGGAAGATGAGGGTAATTCAGTCGTCATGTCTATGCAATCGCTGGAATCTGCTGAGACTGCTGGCAAGGTTGTCAATCGCAGAGCTGGTTGAAATCTGGAATTTCCATCCCATGGGAAATTCTGAAATTTGGTTTAGTCCTGACACAGGACAAAAAATTCAAATCTCAGAATGTTGGAAAATGAAACATTTCAAAGATATTTTTGTTTTGACCTTACTGTTTTGACTTTTATACTATAATACAGCATAAGTTGAAACTATAAAGTCAAAATGAAACGTTTTGACCTTATTGAAATTATGACATCCCACAAAAATGTTGTGAATGTTTTTGTGTGTGTGTGTGGGGGGGGGGGGGGGGTTTCTGGGAAATGTTTAAATTTTGTGGAATCAGCATTTTCTGAAAAAAAAAACTGTTCTGTCAGAAAACTTTTGACCAGCTCTAATGGATAGAGCGCTGGACTGGGACTTGGGAGATCTGTTTCCAGTTCGGCCACTGACCTGCTGGGTGACCTGGGGCTACTCTGTGCCTCAGTTTCCCTATTTGTAAAAGGGGGATAACGATACATCATCTTTGTAAAGGATTTGAGATATACTGATGAAAGCAGCTATAGAAGAGCTAGATATTATTATTACTACTACTATTTATTTATTACCACCAGTTAGTCAATTGGGTTGGTGGTGGCTTTTGAGATGTGGACATTGTCCCTTGGGGAATTGGATTGAAAGACCATCAAACTCATTTGGAATAGGTGACCCAACAGCCATCAAATCTGAACTTTCAACTTCTACTCACCTGGATTGCATTTTAATTTAACACCTAGAGTTGAGAAGTCCAATATCTCATTGCCAAGATATAGCTAGATTTGTGTTCTTGAGGCATTCCTTTAAGACCTTAGTTAGAATGGAGAAAGTGTCCTCTTACTCCAAATCTTAGAAATAAAAACTTCTGGGAAGCTAAAGAAATGCTTCTCGGCTTCTGTTATCCAAAACGTCTGGTTAGCCAGAACATGTTCCTGGATAGCTCTTATTTCCATCTAAAATTCTCTTGATTACCTGAAACCTCAATGATCTAAATTCAGAGTGACCACAACGGTTAGCTAACCTAGGCTGTACTGCTTTGATTTAATGTCTGATATTTAGGTATCTGTGGCTGGTTTTTGGTAAGACTCTCTTGCTTTCAATGCTTTAATTCACTACTATATTCCATTTCTGTCAAAGATGACACCCTTCACCCAGAGTAAGAATCATTGCTAGGTGCTAGCATTACGAAGTATACATTAAAAGGGGCACTTTCAGAACTGTCTAGAACCAAGATTTCCTTTGGATTGTGTATGAGATCAGTCAAGTGGGCAGGGTGTTGCTCGCCTAACTTCACATGTAGAGTCTGGTTTTATTGATGTGCTCTGGGCCAAATCCCGGTCCCAATGAAATCAAAGGGAGTTTGGCATTTCAAATCAGTGGTGCCTTTTAATTTGAAGGATGCATAAGACCAGCAGTCCACATTGGTGGTGGTTTTTGTTCCAAGGGCTCCATTCTGGCTCCCCTTCCACACAGATGTGAGCGTTGAGGAGAGGGTGGAAGGTGCAACCTACTCTCCTTTGTGCATCTGGACAGCAGGCAGCCAGACTCTGGGTGCTCTGTGCTTCCTGAAAGTTCACTGGGGGAGCCGTAGCACTGCCAATGACATGAGGAACCCCAAAGGTACAGTAATAGGCCCTGGCCCTTAACCCCTTTCCTACTGGCTGCCAGTCTAAGCTCTGTGCTCACGTTACACCTCCAAGTAGGAAGTGGAGAAGCTAGTTCTGTATGAGCTTCCCAGCAGCATTCAAATGTGCAGTGCCCACACAATCGCCTATAGCACAGGGGTTTCCCAGAGTGGCTGAATGGTCTGGGATTAAAGCACTGGACAGGACTCAGGGAAATATAGGTTTAATTCCCTGCCTGCTGCACAGGGCCGGCTCCAGGCACCAGGCAACCAAGCACATGCTTGG
>NW_020664413.1:54884654-54969549 GCF_002925995.2 Terrapene triunguis | reverse complement strand
GGCGGCGCTCGGTGGCGCGGGGCGCGGTGCTCCGGGGGGGGGGGGGGTCCGGCTGCGCGGCGCTCGGTGGGGGGGGGCGGGCTCCGGCGGTGCGGGGCTCGGGCGGCGGCGCTTTTTTTTGCTGCTTGGGGCAGCAAAAAAGTTAGAGCCGGCCCTGCTGCTGCAGACTTCCTGTCTGACCTCAAGCAAGTCAATCTCTCTGTGCCTCCGTTCCCAATCTGTAAAATGGGGATAATAGCACTTTCTTTTTCTCCCACCCTTTTTCTTTCCTGTCTAACAGCAAGCTCTTTTGGGGCGGAGTCTCCCTTGCTATGCATATGTTATGGGGCTAGCTCCATGGAGCCCTGATCTCAGCACAACTAATGAATTTGTAAAACGTGAGCCCTAAGGGTCAAAATTAATCCCATGCAAAGTCAGATTTAAGGCTCTAAATCCAGCCCAGCGGTCATGTCCTCTAAACAGGCTGCAGCGTACAGCAGTGTGAGTTAAGGCCAAAGCAGGGCCTGTGCTAGTAGCAGTCATTCTGCATTTCCTTGCTTTGGTGGATTTACATCCTTCACCTTGATGCTGTGGGTTGGACTCCTTGTATATTGTTTGCCTTTCTCTACTGACTTTCCATATTCAGTATGAGAAACTTCCATTCTGAATGCAGCAGGAGCAGCACTTCAAGTAGCTGCCCCTCCCCACAACGTTAGGGAATATATCTGCATGCAGCAGCTCCTTAAAACACATGGGTTGTAATGCCAAACTGGGCAAGGGACATCTCATGCTATAGCCCTTAAAAAGCCTTTTCAGCATGGAAGGGAGAAAACAAACTGCACCCTGGAAGTGAGGTATTGAAAGCCCACAGTGAGTAACAGGAAACACCCTTTTTAATCCTGACTAACTTGAAAGGTAGCTGGAGTTATTAACTTAAATGCATAGAGATGAAAAAACATGGGTTATCAATAGACAGGACACAAATGATAGAACAATTATCCCATACAGCAGGCTGCTTTCCAAATCCAACAAACTCCAGTATAATGTGGGTGGATAAGCAGCATTCTTGAGGCCTGCTTTAGAGCTGGCACCAAATACCTCAGCTGGAAGGGCAGAGGGTGGCCTCTAGTGCCACCACATTCAGAGCTGTAGATCAAACAAATCAACAATAGTCTTCATACAACACGATGCCTCGCATGTCACCAAACAAGGAAAGCTGAACAAGGGGGCTGAGGGCAAACCAAATCCAGGTGCTCCACGCCATCCTCCCTAAACTCGGCACGGACTCAGTCTGAAGAGAGCCCTGAGGAGCTGAGTGCGAATCTCCAGGGGTGAGCGACCTTTAAACTCTGCCATGTGACCAGCTGAATCCCTCCAAGGATAGAAGCACTATAGCAAGGACTAAGATGGCAACTCACTGAATTTGACATTAAATTTCTAAGGCATGATAAATCCTCTCAAAGAAAAGAGAACCAACCCCCATGAGCCAAGTTCAAATGGGAGGCTAACATGGAGAAAGTTATTTAGGTTTTTTTGTATGGTCATGGCTCCAACAGAAATGAGGGTCCCATCATGCCTGGTGCTGTTAGTCTCTTACTTGGTACTGGCTCAGCACTGCAGAGCTGGCAGTGTAAGTAGACAGGACAGATAACAGGTTGGAGGGACAAACAGAAGCTCACAGAGGCGAAGGGACTGGCAGACAGTCCGTGGCAAGCTGGGATTAGAATGTAGGTCTCCTAAATCCCAATCCAATGCCCTAATTTTTGGGACCCTGCTGCCCCCCAGCTTTAGTTCCTCACCATCCCATCCCAATGTGTGCAGTGAGTGTGTTACACTAACATAGATTCTCTTACAAGAGCACATCAATATGACTCTGCAAACTGGTCTATGGGTTTCTAATTCTACGCAATTTACTCCACCTTTCACGGCACCTCTGAGACTGGCCCCTTAGTCTCTCCCTAGTGGCAGCATTAGAAATCAAGGAACGCATTTTCGGCTTGTGTAATTTAGTGCTACTCCAGTGACTTCAATTAAGCAAAATCAGTTTATAGCTGCAGAGACTTTGGCCCTTAGATTTTTTCAGGTGGGTTGCTCTACCACCTCTTTAAAATCCCAGGGCTGAATCCTGATACCACTGAAGCAATTACAAAACACATTGTCTTCAATAGCACCTGGATTTGGTCCTCTAACTGAGCTTTGCATACTTAATTTCCAAAACTTGAGGACCTTTTCTCCTTTCCAGGATACTGGATGCCTTTAGAAGGAGGAAGCTGGCATTTGGGGAAGAGTGGATTCATATTTGATGGACTGTCTTTTAAAATGACATTTTGTCAGATAAATAATCTCTGTGCTTGTTGGCTTTATGGAAATAGCCTTAATTCCAGTCGGGACATCACACATTGATCTAAATACTCCTCTGTGCTGGATCAATTTACATTAAGAGATGACTATTCTTGTATTGCTGTTCATCATATTGAAAGAAGTAAATGTTTAGTTACAGGCTAAAATCCATTAGACAAACCTCTGCATTTTGCTGTAAGATAGTCAACAATGCAGCCTATGCCTTGGACAATTTTCAGCTATAACTCCTAAAAACGATTTGAAAATATCATCCCTTTCCACACGCCCTTCAGTTCCCCCTTCAAAGAGCTCCTTTGCAGCGTCCCACTTGCTGGGTACACTGACAGAACGCCTTCTACTGAAACACACGAGAAGGAAATGAGCAAAATCATAACATTGCTGTAATGGAAGGGGCTTTTCAAGTTCTGTTTAGGGTCATGTTTCCAAAAGGGAAACCTCTACTTTCCCCAGAAGGCTGCCTGATAGAACGTGACAGTCTATATGCGGGAACAGATGAAAAATGTGGATTGCATGGTTTGAGATAATGATCTCACCCATGAAGAAACAAAGTGGTTCGGGGAGTGAGGGAGAGTTGTACAGTGCCTTGTTCCTTAACCTCTTAATTTACTGCAATACTGGACAGCAAGGGACCTTTAGTAACTTTTTTGACAAGGGAAATGGACTTTTCATTTGGACAAAGCACATATCTGAAGAGAGACAGGCTGTGAGGTGGAAGAGAAAGCATGTTAGGGGAATTGACGGCTTTTGCAAGGCATCACAACACCAGGACTTAAAGGAATAAGTTCTTGGTCCATCTGGACAGAGATAGGCAGCCCTACACAGCCCATGGCTGTGGCCCTAACCCCCCTGTTTGTAGGAAAAGTAAAGGGGAATCTCTGCTTTCAGTGACTAAAAACAGTACAGGTCTAGCTCTTGGGCATATAAACCCCCAGGAAGCGATCATTCAGGCTGGGAGCTCCCTGCTGATCTTCCCCTAAAGGGAGCAGCCACCCAGGCCTGGGCTCTGGGCCGGGAATAGCAATGGCCTGGGACCCCTTGAATTTAAGGAAGACCACAGATGATAACTGTGTGGGGCAGTGCCCAAGCTGTGGCTGCTGACCGCTCCCTGACATCCCCCCACCAGAGCAAAAGTTCTCAAAATTGGTGGCCTAAACCTGGGCGCTTTAATCCATGGGAGGGGTGTGTTTAACTTTATGCACCCTCACTTGAACATTGGGGCCTTCACTCCTCTGCAGCTACACTGGGTCAGACCAGGGTCCATCTTGTCCAGTATCCTGTCTCTGACAGTGAGCTGTACCAGAGTTTCAGGGGGAGCGTACGTAACAGACAACGATGGAGTGATCCACCCCTGTCTTCCACTCCTGGCTTCTGGTACTCAGAGGTTTAGGGTCGCTCTGCTCATGAGGCTCTGTCCCTGATTGTCGTAGCTAATAGCCACTGACAGGCCTATCCTGCATGAACTTATCTAATTATTTTTTGAATCCAGTTATATTTTTGGCCATCCCCCAGCGATGAGTTCCACTGGTTACTTGTGCATTGTGTGAAGAAGTACATCCCCTTGTTTGTATTAAACCTGTTACCTGTTAATTTATTGGGTGACCCCTGGCTTTTGTACTGTGGGAAAGGGAAAATAACACTTTTTTTCTCCACATTGTTCATGATTTTATAGATCTCTATCATATCCCACCTTGTCATCTCTTTTTTCTAAGCTGAACAACCCTAATCTTTTTAGTCTCTCCTTGTAGAGAAGCTGTTCCATACTCTTCGCTATCTCTGGTGGCCCTTCTCTGAACCTTTTCCAATTCCACTATCTTTTTTGAGATAGAGTGACCAGAACTGCACACAGTATTCAAGGTGTGGGCATACCATGAATTAATAGGGTAGCATTATGATATTCTCTTCTTTTCTATCCCTTTCCTAACACACTGGTAGCCTTCTTTGACCGCTGCTGTGTATTTAGCATCTGTAAAATGTCAATAACGTTTACCTACTTTGGAGGGCTTGGGACAATCTAGTTATGGGTTGTACAGTGCTACATATTCTTAAAACGTAACAGAATGTAGGCAAAGCCCCACTCCCTCTCGGAAACCTAGTGCCCCTAAATCCCAGAACATTTCAAAAATGTCCTTTTTCAAACACTGAAAAGTATTTTCATGTGTCAAATAAAATCCCATCCTGTCCGGTATCCTTTACAAAGGAGGTGGGTAGCATTATAAATAGGGCCCTACCAAATTCATGGTCCATTTTGGTTAATTTCACAGTCAGAGGATTTTTAAAATAGTAAATTTCATGATTTCAGCTATTTAAATCTGAAACGTCACGGTGCTGTGATTGGAGGGGTCCTGATTCAAAAAGGAGTTGGGGGCAGCGGGGTGTCGCAAGGTTATAATGGGGGGGAGGTTGTGGTACTGCTACCCTTACTTCTGCTCTGCTGCAGGCAGCAGCTGCCTTCGGAGCTGGGCAGCTGGAGAGTGGCAGCTGCTGGCCGGGATCCCAGCTCTGAAGGCAGAACCGCCACCAGCAGCAGCGCAGAGTAAGGGTGGCGTGATATGGTATTGCCACCCTTACTTCCGGGCTTCTGCCTACAGAGCTGAGCTCTCAGTCAGCAACCGCCACTCTCCGGCCACCCAGCTCTAAAGGCAGTGCTGAAATAGGGGTGGCAATACCATGATCTCCGCCCCCCCCCCCAAATAATCTAGTGACCCCCCCTGCAATTTCCTTTTGGGTCAGGACCCCCAATTTGAGAAACTCTGGTCTCCCCCATGAAATCTGTATAGTATAGGGTAAAAGCACACAAGACCAGATTTCACGGGGTTAGACCAGATTTCAGGGTCCGTGACGCATTTTTCATGGCTTTGAATCTGGTCGGGCCCTAATTATAAAACACTCTGAGAACTATGGATGAAAAGTGCCATCTAAGAATGAGGAGTTGTTGTTGGTTTTTTTTTTTTTTTTTAATTCTTCTTTCATTCATGTTTGTGTATATTTATAATCAGGATCAGATGCTGGACCTACTATAGCATTGTTTGTCAGGCTTCCAAGCCATTTGGATACCTGCCTTTCAATTCCCACTCAAATGTATGCTGTGTATTAAATGTGCATAGGGATATTTATTCTCCCTATAACAATCCTGTACATTTTTGAGGCCCTCAATGGAAGGAAGCACATAGCACTTTACACATATGACCCAAACACAAGTTTCAAGTTTCACTTCTGAGGGATTACTATCATCCCTATTTACAAGTGGGGAGGCTGAGTCACAGAGACATTAAGGCACTGATTTTTCCAGAAGGCTTTAGGAGCTCAGTCACCATCGAAAGTCAATGAATTGGATTTGTGCTCCTAAATCTCTCAGGTACTTTTAAAAAATGCATGACTTGTGTAAGGTCAAACTTGTCTAAGGTGGCAAAGCCAGGACTAGAACTTGGGGTGAAATAAGTAGAGTTTTGCCATTGACCTCAGTGAGGCTGGGGTTTCACCCTAGATCTCCTGAGTCATGGTCCTTTGCCTAGCCACAGAGCTGTCTTTCCCCTTTGGGAAGGCAGGTGCACATGTTCACCTTCTAACCAACAGCTGCTTTTCTGATGCTCAGCCTCTCACTCTTATGCCTCTTTCTAGGCTGCCCACAATGCTCTGTCCTATATGCTGAGCAACCTCTCTACTAAAACCTCTTTCTTTGCTCATCCTTCCAGAACTGATCTCCCCTCTGGTGCTGTTGGCTCTCACTTTTACCCCTGGTCATCTGTTTGCATATAATTCATCTGCTGCAGATTATAAAATATTGGGAAAGGGCTTGTCTTCTTGCATAGCTCCATAGATGCATATAGCATTTTTACAACCATATAAACAATGGCTTGTGTCTTGTCATGCTAGGACCATTGCACTAGCTGTGTGAATCAACAGCATAGTCCCAAATGTGCATGCTCCTGACTGCTTCTGAAGTTCCCAGACCATTTTCTGATGGCTCTGAGTCCCTGCAGCTCCATGCACGGGGAGGCTCAGCCCTGCTCCCACTGACTGCACATGGAGGGCATGGTCCCCTGAATAGGGACACACCGGTGCAGCGCCTGGAGGGGGTCCCCAGCCCTGCAAACCAGCTCTCATTGGGTGTACTACCCTTTGCAATATCTCCAGCACCATTTCCTCAGAAATAGTTTGAAATCAGCTCGGATTGAATCTTTCCTCTGCTCGTTTTGACATTATCCCCGAATGCTCCTCTGCCAGAGCAGAGGAATGGAGACTGCGCAGTTAGGCTGCAGGAACCAAATTCACTGTCCTGGTGTAATGCGACGGCCTTCTTAAATAATGATTAATATGGTATACAATGTGACTCCCATCTTACTGCACCTTGTGTGCAACCTGCACCACAAAATGCAAGAGACAGAAATAATATGTTAAATTCTGCATGATCCACTGTATAGCGAGGCATGAAAAATGGGGCCATGCTGTGTCACAAGATAGTAGGGTGACCAGATGTCCTGATTTTATAGGGACAGTCCTGATTTTTGGGTCTTTTTCTTGATATAGGCTCCTATTACCCTCCACCCCCTGTCCCGATTTTTCACATTTGCTGTCTGGTCATCCTACAAGATGGTTCTGTTGAGCATATTATTGGTGGCCCTTTTAGGGGATCAGGAAGAATTACTCAAAGTAATGGCGCCTCAAAGATCATGGATTTTTAATTAGATTCCAGTTTTTCTTATAGTATATTTGCATTACAGTAGCACCAGGATGCCCCATCTAGAGACCTTTGGACCCCATTGTGCCAGGTGTTTGACAAATACATAGAGAGAGTCTCTGTCCCATAGAACTGCATAGACAAAAGGAAAAGGATAGGAAAAAGGAGGTACAGTATTATCTTCTAGAGTAGGGGTTCTCAAGCTTTTTCTTTGAGTCTCTCTTCCCCCCCCCCCATGCTATAAAAACTCCACAGCCCACGTATGCCACAACAATTTTTTCTGCATATAAAAGCCAGGCCCAGCATTAGGGGGTAGCAAGCAGGGCCCTGCGAAGCTAAGTTGCTTTGGCTTCAGCCCCGGGTGGCAGGGTTTGGAGCCCTGGGCTTCAGCCGCAGGGTGGTGGGGCTTTGGCTTTCTGCCCTGAGCCCCAGCAAGTCTAATGCCAGCCCTGCTTGGCGGACCCCCTGAAACCTGCTGGCATCCCCCTAGGGGCTCCCAGACCCCTGGTTGAGAACCACTGTTCTAGAGAAAGGGAATTTGAAGCTCAGAGGCACAGACCCTCAACAGTATTTAGGTTCCTAACTTCCTTTGACATGGCTGGGAGTTAGGCTCAGATCCTCACACATCTGGGCACCTAAGTCACTTTGCCAAGGTCCACACATGGGAAGTCTGCGACAGAGCCCAACTATCCTGATTTTTCCCCCATCACCGCCTCCAGTGCCGTAAGAACAAGGCCATCCTTCTTGTTTTCTTATAGTTTTCTTTGACTTCAGACTTTGTCCACTCATGTTCCCTACCTTCAGATGTGCAATTTGTGCCCTCTTCTGACTCTTGCATTGTGTAAAATACTGATGCCATTCTAAATAATAATCCAAGGAAGGAATAATGGATATTAAGAAATTGAGCTCTAATGGTATAGTTAATAAACAGAGACCTCTAAACAGTTGAATCCATTCAGTTAATTGCTTATTGGCTCTATTGAGTGATTATATCCACCCTCGTTCTATCAAGTTCAGCATCCCCTCGTCTGGTCAATTAGCCTTTGGTGTCTCAGAAGGGAAATTCTGAATTTATTTTTTTGTGTGTCAGGGCTGCAGGACTGTTCCCCATGCTGTGCTTTGAGTTCTGCTGGTCGGTCAGTGCAGGATTCAGGCTTTTTTTTTTTTTTTTTTTTTTTTAAATAGCAATCTGATTTGGTCAGGTGGACCCTGGTATCTGTGAAGAGTCCTACTGAAGTTAGTAGGATATTGTAAGAATGGAAGGGTCCACCCATGTGAGGGGCCAAAGTGAGGGATTTTTGAGGTGGATTACAGTTCGTTCCTTAGACAAAACCACTGGCATATTATTTCAGCAGAACCTTAGCTGTACTCACATTGGAGTCTATTTCACAATCAAATAGATCAGTTGCCACTCCCTGTAAGCCTAACCCCATTAAACTTCTATTGCTTTCTACGCCTCTGGACAAAATAAAGCATTGCCTGGTAGCAAATCCTCTGCCCAACTGCTAACCATTGCCATTGTGATCCTTGAAGCATCATACAGTCCTAGATGGATCTGAAACTGAACTGACTTGGTTTGGTGGCTTTTCCTGATGTGGAACAGTACTGCATTCAATGCTCTCGCTTGCTAAAGGGCTCCAACACTTGCATTGCAGTGATGCAGACCCTGTAATGATAGTTGGTCATGTTCAGAGAATTCAATTCCTGCTTTAAAACCCCATCAAAAAGTTAGACTGACTATTTAAACACAGCAGTTCCTGCATGACTTGGGAGAGAAAAGAGATGGAAAAGTTATTCATGTCCCATCTGTCTGGAACTCTTGTCCCTTCCCTCCAACCTACTGAGTCACTCACTTCCACCCTTTATATCTCACTTACATTTTCCTTTCCCCTTTAGCTTATGATTAACCGACACTCACACATTGCATCATAAAACACTTTGCAGAGGGTATTAAAGTTCCATAGACAAATAAAATGTATTGCATTGTAAAAACAGATTCACACTGAAATACACACACACAAAAATTACATCTATCAATGCAGCATTAAGATGGTAAGGTCAAAGCCCTCCAAAGTCAGGAAATTCAGTGCCTTGGCAATGCTAACTTGCTAGTGTTACACATGTTATCTATCTTATGGTGTACACTCATAGCAGAGTAAGGGGCTAAGGTTTGTTCTTAGCAAGGGAAGGAGGAAAGGAAAATACTGTAATGTGACTGAGTTAACTCTTTCAGAGGAGCAGAAGTGTTGTGGGTCCGACCGTTGAAAATGTTCAACAATGAATAATCATGTAACTATGTTTTCAATGGTAAAAGGGGACACAAGACTTGTTGCATGCCCAAACAAAGGCAACGCTCAGTGAGTGGGCCTGGGGTGTGGCCATCTACTTAAATACACAGGAGCCATTTCAACATCGGGACAGATTGTATGTAGGTGATGCTTGGGGACCTCTAGCTGAAAAATCCCTAGCATATGGGTGCTAGCAAACCTCCAGGAGAGACCTCTATTTGAGAGAGAAGTGTTTTCCCTGCTCTCCTTGCAATGTGTGGTTGAATAGAAAGATTGGCTTATGCTGGACTCATAGATGAGAAACTTTATAGCTTGTCAGGCAGATGGTGGCCTATACTGAGCAGGCCCTAGGTGGGGAGGAAATGGCTCTACAACACCTCTTGGAGGCCCAGAGAGAAGAAACTACAGGACAGAGTGGAAAGAGGGGAGTAGGCAATAAGCCCATCCTGAAGACAGCTGTGGTAAGCAGGATCTTAGCACTTCCTGGGGCTGCTTTGGGAGGGAGGTTATGGCAGGGGGGGGAAGAAGGGTCGGGCAGATTGCAGGAACTTTGTCGCTCTGCAAATACATTCTCAGCTTGTATTTGCACGGGCTTTGTGCTGGCCTTCTGTGTAAGGGGGAATTTTGTACGTTACTGAGCAGGAGTTGAGGCTGGAGTTCCATTTAACCTCAAGCCCTGCGTTAAGTGTGAATGTGTCTGAGGTATGGGGGAGTTGACCCATGCTGTGCCAGTGCTGTGGATCCAGCAGTTCTCCATAAAAGCATTAAATTCACTTGAGAAACAAACACAACACTCAGGCTACTCTTCATAGCCCTGTGGAATTTCATCCAGCTCCCAGAGGTACATACAAGACATTTGATTTCATTTTAAACTACTGGTTGCGGTTCATTTCTGCAGTTGCCTTTTTATTCAGCTATCATTAGCTTCCTAGTTACTTGAACGCTAATCTGCCTGTACTCTATGGGTGGTGTGTGGCACTCATTCATGCCAATGCATATGAACTCCACTGAAGTCAATGATGTAACTGAGAACAGCCCTGTACTTATTGTCATTGTCAAAGGTCTTGATCCTCTATCTGTTGAAGGCAATAGTAAAGTGTCCATTGACTTCCACAGTGCAGGGTCAGTACAAAATGTGTAACAGCCTTGTCATCCAAAGGTCTAAGGCCCAGAATTGCAGTCTCAAGTCAAGCAGATGAGACTTGCCAATTGCATAGCATGTCTTTTCTCCTCTGATACACGGGACATATGGATTGTAAAAGGGCTAGTCGCTCACCTTTAATCAGCACAGGAAAGTTTTCATGCATTATCTCCATGTATAGTGGCGGGAGACCAGATTGTCCTATTGAGCTTTATGCAGAATTCCCATTGACATCACTGAGAACTTTTGCTTAAATCCCAGTGGTACAATCCGACCCAGTGTGTTTATTTTTCTGTACCTTCATTCTGTTGGGCATCTTGTAGTATTCTTTAAGACTTCCTTTTCAGAGGGTTTTTAAAAATGATTGTATACATATGCATGCAGTGATTGCATAGCTACCCTTGTAATATGTATGATGTCTAATGAAATTAGCTTTTTCGCTTGCCCCAGGACAACCTTTGGAAATAAGACAATAGTCTCAGTTATTTCCTGGAGTAATGTTAATGATTAACTTAAAAAAGAAAAGCAATTTTTACCTATACTATCTACTTTTTCATAGTTCTACACAATTGGAAAGAATCTTTTTGTAATATATTGCATGTAAAAAGCTAAGTTGTGTAACATCACTGTGCAGATATGTTTGATTAAAGAAGAACTACTACACTCTAAGAATTTAGGGTTGCCAGCTGGCAGAAGTGATCCTGTATATAAAAGCTGAAATTTGAGCCAGAAAAACCTGGGTTCAAGTATGTCTCAGATGATTGTACAATAGAAAGATTAACCTGATATTCTTTTTTTGGATAATAATAAAAAGTGCCTGAGTATTTATAGCAATAAATGTCTTCCATATGTGTTGACATTGTATCTATTGAGTGCATGTATAGGATATGGTTATTGTTTTACTTGAAGATACTGTTCATTATAATTATGCTATAGGTCTACTAATTATTATGACCTCAGTCCTGCCAACGCTTATGGACATGCTTAACTTTACTCATGAGAGTAATGCCATAGACTTCAGTGGGATGACTCACATGAACAAAGTGAAGCAAAAAGAGTAAAATTTTAAAAGTACCTAAGTCCCATTTTCAAAAGTGTCTTAGGTACTTGGGGCCATATTTTCAAAGGTTGTATAGGGACAAAAAGATGAAGCTAGATGCCTAGTGGGATTTTCAAAAGCACCTAAGCACTGGGTGCCTAACTCCTGGAATTAGTGGTCCTGCTTGGGCACTCTTGAAGCTTCCTTTAGGTGTCTAAATACCTTTGGAAATTCTGGGGTTTAGGCTCCGAAGATCCAGATTTTTTCAAAGGTATTCAGGTGCCTAAATACCTTTTGAGTATCAGGACCTAAATCCTAATGAGTCATTGACTTTCAATGATACTTAAGTTCCAAATGACTGTCCCATTTGAAAATGGTATTGAGGCTCCTAAATCACGTGGGCACTTGTGAAACCATTGCCCTTAGTGTTTGCAGGATCGATGCCTACAGCTGGGCTAAAGGTCTGATCCTGTGAGGTGCTAAGACTCCTCAATTCCCACTAAGGTCAGTGGGAGTTGTCTGCTCAGTACTTTTCCAGAGAAGCTCAGCAGGTCCCAGTATCAGGCTGTTCTCTAACACGTCTTAATTCAATGTGTCTCAGTTAAAACATCTTCAGTAGATGACCGGAGAGTGGAACTTTCTGGTTGTTTAGAAAAGTCAGCACAAGATCTGTATTAAGCCTTTCACATTGTAATAAAAAGGCTATAAAAATAGAGAAAGAGGGACTTGACCAAAGTTCCAGAGTTTTGTATTCCCTTGAAACAGAGGTAAACCCGCCCAGACGTCTTCCTTTTAAATACTGACTGCTGCATCTGTTTTAAACCAAAAATAATACCTTTTGATTGGAAACGTTTCAATAACATTATTTGTGCATTTTATTGAGGCAGAGGTTGCAATTATTAGCGTCACCAGGAATTTCAGACATTTAAACACAGTCTTTCTTTCTCCAGAGCAAACCACATCCCTGTGCAATTATTCTTCTATCTAAATGCCTTCGAACCAAACCCTAAACCCAGAGTTAACATTTGTTGCTGGTGGTCCCTTTACAAACCAGCTCTTGAAATGTAAATATGGGATGAGCAAGCTCTGAAGAGTTTGGAGATAGTTGTGTGTGGGGGTGTGAGAGTACAAGATTGGGGTTAATTGCTCACCCCTGGGTAGGACATGCATTGCTTGGTCAGGTACAGTAGTCTGCACTGTCTGGTTGAATCAGGCCTTGAGGAGATTAACAGAATAAAGAAAAGGGTTTGTCTGGTCATGGAAAACCACTCCTGTAGTCACATGATCTTTTTACAGCTTCTCATTAGGAAACAAACAATACTGCATCTGTGGCAGAGAAGGGATCAAACAAACCAGCAGAAGCGAGGGAAAATAACCCACCAATCCTTCTGTACTTTAAAAATTTGCTGAATCTTTCTTAAAAGCTTTTATTTAAAATAAACAAAACCAACCCTTGTGTACTCTATAAATTCACAAAAATGTATCTTTAAGTTATTAGGGCCTGATCCTCATTTATACGGTGGCCTTTTTACATCACTTTGATTGTCAGGGGGCTGTGAATTTAATTCACATCCACTTTAAGGCCTCTTGACACTACCAAAACAGTGTAAAGTGGTCACTATTAATGAGAATCGGGCACTTAGTTTTTGGGATGAAGATTTATATATGGTGGGGGACGGGGACAGGAGAAGAAAGGTCATTCATGTTGCAAGCTCTCCCTAGGAGGCTGCTTTTGGAGGCCAGAAGAAGGGTTTAATGTAGACACATTTGACGAGATTCTGCATTCATTGACACCATTACGAATCCGGAGTCAGTTAGTGGAATTACTTCAGCTTTACGTTGGATTAACCATGCAGAACTGGGCCCAGTTGTCTCTGGATGTCTTTCCTTGTTTGAAGGTGGTGCCGTCGATAGTATTACACAGGAATGTGGGACCCTAAGGTACATTGGGTATATTATACCTTGGTTTGCAACCCAATCAAGTTTACCATTTTAATGCATTTTACTTTTACAAGTATACAAAAGAAATGAGAGCTAGAAAAAAGCCTGACTAGGTCAGCCAGTAAATCCGTGGGGGGCATGGATCAGTGTTCATGCCACGCTCCCCGTCAGTACCTGGCTTGGGCTGGAGAAGCTAATGATCCAACCAGCAGACCCAATTTGGTGATTGATTCTGGTCACGTGCCACTTGAGGCATGTTGTGGATATGCTAAGAAGTAGTACACCCCTCATAGCCAATTATCTATATTATGGTAGTACCCACAGCTAAGGGCCCCATTATGCTTGGTGCTGTAAAACATATAGCAAAGAAACAGGGCCTGCCCCAAAGGCAATATTCTCCCTATTCTCTAGGGCTAGGCCTCTCTCATTCATAGGAGCATGGACTTTTTCTGTGCTGGGATATCTGACTCAGAAACCGTCTGGCCCTCAACTCTTTCTGCCTGCTTTAGGGACAACTAATAATAGTAGGACCTCACTCTTACATTGCACTCTTCACCAATAGCGTGCAAAACACTTTACAAAGGAGGCCAGTATCATGATCCCCATTTTACAGATGGGGAAATTGAGGTGCAGAGAGGAGTGAAGTGACTTGTCCGAAATTGCCCAGCAGACTAGTGTCAGAGCCAGGAATAGAAGCCAGGTTTCCTGAGTTCCGGTCCAGTGCGTTAGCCACTAGGCTGTCTTCTTTCACCCGTAGCTTTCCTTCTACCAAATGGGAGAACAGACAAGCACTGCTGTGCAGAGAGCCATTCAGAAGGTGCTTATATAGACCGGAATTGTGCTCTCAGGTGTTTGCAGGCAGTCCGGAGAAGTCATGGGTGCTCAGTGTAACTGTCATGATGTTCAGCTCCACTGACTTCCGCTGGAGCTTGAGACCACTCAGCGCTTTTTGTGAGGTGTTCAGCATCAGGCCCTTTGTACGTAGCTGTCGTCCAGGCAACCTCCCCCCTTCAACCTTCTCTATCAATGATCGTAGGGTTTTTTTCCCTAAGCTACTTAATAACACTGTATTTGTACATATATTACAATAGTATAATATTCCTTAGGTTTTATAGTGTTTCCTTGTGACTGCCCTTCAAAACGATGCAATAAATTTAAAGAATCCATTTCATTTATAAGCAACTCCCACAAAAGCTTTCAAGTGCCTCAGAATAATATAGCAGAACACAGAAAATGTATCCGATAATCCGCAAAGGCAAAATAGTATCATTATGAACATAGCACCCAAAATTGTTCTGCTTGCTTTACAGACAATGGCTGGACTGGCTACAGTCCCAAAGAGCTTACAGTCTACATGGGCATCATGCAGACAAAGGATGTAAGCCAAATAAGCAAACAGAATCATGTCCCCTTGGACTCTCTCAAATTCCTGTCCATCCTCAAGCTTCGCCTAGACCAATTTACACTTCCTACCCAGAGAACCCTCTGCCTTCATCCACCTCTCAACAGAGAAACACCCAGCATCTTCTCCACATGGTCAGGGCCTTCCTGTTAAAATCACTCACTATGCTCACTCTAAATGTCTCTCAGTGGGAGCTGGAGCAGGCAAGTGAGATGACCATGATCGCTGCCTTTTTAAAATCTTTCCTATCTGTATCCTTTCCATGTGGTCTTTCATCTTTGTTCTCCGGCAGCAGGGGCTCAGTGCTGAAGGAACTAAAATTAGCGGTGTGATCCTGGAAGCCATTGCTGGGTAGGCTGATCACCACACTCTATTTCTTGGGGAATCAAGTGGAAACTGGTAGCCACCTGACAATGCTCACATGTTTTTCTGGTGCCTGCTAGTTCTCTAGGGCTGGTGATTTCAATGGCCTTTTAGCATTGTATAGACAGAACTCCCTTCTCTCTTTCTACTGTCTCGTGACTGTGTTGAGCAGGCCGCCCAGGGAACATGGTGTCTTGAACAAACCTAAGGAGAAACTTTTTTTTTTGTTTGTTTCTGATCACTATTGCTGAGGGGAATCGGTACTAATGAACGACTGGATCAAAAGGTGGGACACCACTCTTGACAAAAATGCTGGGTTTTAAACTGTTGCCATGCGGGGCCGAGCAGGCTTCTGGCAGCGGCCCGTGTGTTGTGTTTTAAAGGCAGGCTGGTCTTGAGTATACTGTCAATTAAGGGCAACAATTCAAAGTGATTCACAGCAGATGATGCCAGCCTGTCTTTTGATAGAACACGGTCTTGCCCTATGGCTGCAGTGCCGTGAGCTGCAGGTGCTGCACAGACTGCCAAGCCTGGGGCTAGCTCGCAGTTATGCTGTCAACCTCGTTTAGAGCTAATGCTTTATGACAACTGTCTACCTGTCGTGTGATAATGGGCTGAAAACCTCTGCAAAATTGATAGCGTCTTTTACCCAGAAGAAAAACTTCTAATGTAGGGAGCTGGAACTCTGGGCCCGATTCCCTCTCGCTTCACACCCATGTAAATCACAAGTAACGCCTTTGAGGTCAGTAGGCCTGATTCTCCTCTCATGTGCCCTGACCTTTTCACCAGTGCAAGCAGAATCAAGCCTTGCGTTTTAACCTTCTGGATTCACTTGGGGGAAATCTGACTGGCAAACCTTAATCTATAACTCTCTGAAACGTAATACACTGTCACCTCTGTCTCCTTAGTGCTTCCAAGGTTCAGTAGGGTTCTCTGCCTTTCCTTGGCATACCCCTGACACAATTTTCTTTCTCCAGAGAAGGGTTTATAGGGGGTTTATATTCCATCATGAAAAGATTTCCAATCTTTAGCATAATCTACCTAACAGTTGTCTGAATAAATCAATAGAGAGATCAATAGATTGTATTGTAGAATAGAATGTTTTTTAATATACCTTAACTCTTGTACTCAAGGATCCTGACTCTGATCAGCCCTATACCAATATAAATCTGTAATCACACCATCCACTTGTGCTAGATCAGCCTAGGTGAGATCAGAGTTGGGCTTAAAGCACCCAAAAGTGCTTTTAAAACCAATGAGTTTGATACAAGCAAAAGCAGATTAGAATAGATTGTATTTGAACTAGACTGTCAGTTCCCTGGGGTGTAAGGACTCTCTCTCCTGTCTGTGGTCTTGGTGCGCCGCAAATAACCAAACTGTAAATCCCCAACCAGTTTTGTTGGCAGTGCAGATTTTGTCACTCTCTGAGTCCAAGTCCTGGTACGGGACCTTACACGTATTGGCTTAAAGGTGAGTGTTGCCAATTTAGCCATGCGGACTAGTGATAAGCACATTTCCTCCCTTCCCCCCCTTCATATACCCTTAGTTTTGAAAATGGATATGACGAAAGCATATTTTTCAGGAATATTCACAAATTTGTCACCTGGCTAAGTGGGAACATTTTTGGTCAGTGTACCCAAATTAACTGGGCCGGACCATTTTCACAGCTAGTGACAATGTGCAGTGCTCCATTCTCTTCAGTAGAGGCCTGGTCTACACTACGGGATTAATTCGGATTTAGCAGCGTTAATTCGAATTAACCCTTCACCCGTCCACACAACAGAGCCATTTAGTTCGAATTAAAGGGCGCTTTAAATCGATTTCTGTACTCCACCTCGACGAGCGGAGTAGCGCCAAAATCGATTTTGTTAATTCGAATTAGGGTTAGTGTGGCCGCACACCACCGAATTAATGTGATTAAAATAAATGGGGTAGTGTGGCCGCACACCACCGAATTAATGTGGTTAAAAACCGAATTAATGTGCTTAGTGTGGCCGCGCACAATCGAATTTATACAACCTGTTTCCCAAATTCGAATTATCTAAATTCAGATTAATCCCGTAGTGTAGACATACCCAGAGAGACACCCCTTTACACCAGCTGAGGGGCTGGCCTGCTATGGCCTCATAGGCTGGAACATTGCTCACTGTGTGTGTAGCGTATTCCACCATAATGTGAACACACATATCTTAGTTGCACTAAAGAACACAGACTAATGGTGTCAGGACTGAGGTTGTGGCATAAATGACCTCAGTCCCCCAGAATTCAAGCCCCTGCAGTAGCTCTGCCCTACATGCTGTTCACTGTCACATCTGTGGGCTTATCTGGCTCCTTAAAGAGCCCATAAACCCATTAGCTCTGGGTAAGTGATCCCTAGGCTGTCTTTATAATTAAAACCAAAAGGCGTACAGTTATCCTGTGCTATCAGCAGCATATCAACCAAACTTGTCTCAAAATGTGTGTTCAATTTTTTTTATTAAAAAGCATAGGACCATATGTAAAACATTATCACGCATCTTTATGAAATTAGCAGAACTATTTGAACAACCATTTTGTCCCTATCAAAACAGGGCCTTATTATTTTTTTTCATACTGTATCGGAAGGTGAGGGAGCACAAGGAATGCTTGAGGGCTGAGATGGGGTGTTTGTCATCCTGGGAGATAGTCTTAGGGTAGAAAGCTATTGGTTGTTACTAGGAAGCAGATACCATCTAAGTAGGCTAAGAAATGCTGGCAATTAATATGGAGAGGAATACTTCTGAGAGATCTGTTTGCTTTTAATTCTAAAACACAAGAGGCTTCTCTGTTTTGGTCTGATTAGTTAACTATGCTCCTCTGGTTGGGATTTTCAAAAATGGTAAAACTTCCATTGACTCAGGTGGGAACTGAATTTGGTAAACGCTGAACTCTTTTGAAAATCCCAAATTCAGTTCCCACTGAAGTCAATGGAAGTTTTACCACTTTTGAAAATCCAATCATTTGTGCATAGGAACATACGTAGGGTGTGTGAGAGAGTGAGTGTCATTATTAGTTGCTTATAAACTTTGAAGGTAGCATTTTTCTGATGGACCTGTTTAAAACTGCACAAGTAACATTTAGCAGCTGTGTGTGTGGCATTGCCTCCTTTGAGTAATGATTAAGGACCATGAAAAAGATGCATTCAGATTACAACAAGGGTTTAGGGAAAACATGGTTTTAGATGTAAAGTTTTTTTCTGTCATTTAATGGGCAATTTTAAGAAGATTATCTGTTAGCATTAATCAGAAAGATGCATTGCCAGAATTACAAACCCCTCAGATGGACGCCAATGCTGGCTTTTCATGACGTAGATATATATTTTTTTTAGGGACAGAATAGGTTTTTATTGTTTGCTTGTTGCTATGTAAATGTCTGGCTTTGGGGCCGTTAAAGGGCAATGGGAACATCTTCAAAGAAGTTGGCATTTAAAGCAAATGCCAAGGTTTCTTACCAAGCCCGGTTACCAGCCAAAATTGAGCATTTAATGGAGTTGAGCTGCGATAAGGCAAACAAAACTGAGAATAAACATGAAATCATTTGATTTAGTCTGCTTAGTCAAATTGAACAACAACAAAAATCCCTTGATTGTCAGAGCTGAATCAGCAAATATAAAAAACCAAAGACAGTCAACCCTGCACTTACAACCCACTTGAGGTTTTCACACTGACAAGCTAGTCACTAAGTATAAATGATCCTCCCACAGTTGGTTTGTACCACTTCATATTTGTCTGGGTCGTGGAATATATTCTGGGATATGGCTACATTGCTAGCCTTTCATGCTTAAATTGATGTTTCATTGAACAAAGACACCAGTACTTTTATAGTGATAAATATTTATGCTAGAAAATATTCTGGGAGACTCATCTAATAGTAATCTAGTCATGTGAAGAATTTCTCATGTAAACTTGGTGCCTTTCCTATTCATTTTCTAGCACCAGATTGTGAGTAACTCTATTCAACAACTGGTTGGATCCCAATACCACATACCTTATGTCTCCAAATGAATTCAGTGTCTTCACATGTGTTTGTACAGTTCCTAGTGCAATAGGATCCCCTTGGGCCTTGCAGTGCTTCCATATATTAATAATAATGAGGTTTTGGGGTGCATAAGGACCATGAGTCAGAGCTTTTGTTAGTAAAGCACAGCTTCCTTCGTTGTCAGTAGAGATGTGTTGGATTCAGATACAAGTGCATTGCTGGGTACTGATAGGTATATAAAAGTTCCACTGTCAAAGTAATGTATAGTAGACATGTAACTTTGTCTCACATGTCAGGATGAAGTCTGTTTCACAACCTGTAATGCCAAATCCGAAGAACTTTGGCTGAGTTGAACTCCTGAACAAAGACAATTTGTGAAATCCCAAAATACAAAACCTAGAGCTCAAAAAAATCAGGGTTCAAAACAGGGCACAGACCCATCCAGATAAGCTGGTAATTGATCAGCTGACACAGAGGTGGAGTGCACAGTGTTTTTGGGTGCAGAGCCAATGCACAACTTGTGAATTTATTCACTGTCCTGTTGCCTTGCTTCAGCTCTAGAGAATCAGCAGCTGCTAGAAACAACGTCATGCACCCCAGTTTAGGTGTTAAATCACAATAACATGGCAAAACAGTGTGAGAAGGACCAAGGCATTTCTCCTCCACATCCCTACAAAAATACCATTTGGTTCTGATTCTGGCCATTTTAACATATCCGTATTCATACCATGAGAAAGTACTAAGGGGTTGGTTGGTTGAAATATGGGGCTGCTGCCTCCTGCGCGCCCCCCCCATATATATATAAATGAATAAAGTGTGTGTGTGGGGGAGGGGAGGAGTAGGAAAATTGTACCTGCTTCACATTGGGTGCCTGACTAATTCAAAGTCCAGGGAAAATAGTCTGAAGATGTATAAGAATGCACATAAAATACAAAGCAAAAGTTTGTGCTTATAGAACATGGGACCTACCATATTGGATCAGAGCAGTGGCCAGGCTAGTCCAGTATCCTGTCTCCAACAGTTACCAATACTAGATGTTTCAGAAGTAGCCATAGTGGGCAATTGCCACAAAGTGGAGCACTATGGCCCCAGACAGCCCCTGGCTGTCCTTAAATAGCAGTTGTGCTGGTGGATGGGAAGCTTTAAGTGGCAGTTTTGATGGGAAAAGGTGGTTGAACAGCAGTGATTCATGTAAAGGGACATAGCCCAACCAGAGCTTGGTCTTTGGTGTCCCAGAGAAATCAAGGGTAGAGGAGAAAATAAATTATCCATCATGAAAGTATAGAAAAACTGACAGCAAGTGCAGGGAAAATCTATAATTAAATCTAAAGGGTAAATCCCAATCCTCTCCCATCCTGTATGGACCCAGAGGGTACCAATGGAGTGGAACTGCTATGGGATGGGAAGTAGGTGTGTTTTTTTTTTTTTTTTTTTTTTTTTTTTTGCAGGGGCACAGTGGATGTCCAACCCATGCCCAGTTTGGAGCCATAGTTGATCAGGGTCTTCCCCATGACAGTGTGTGGGCCAGAAGGGGACCAGGGGAAGAAGGGTGGATGGGTGGGTGGGTTGGGAGGAATCATTCATATCTGGATTTTCCCATCCGTAGCCCTGTAGGGGTGAGTAAGGGAATGAACTGCTCCAACCATTGGGCACTGCAGACACTCCAGGATCCTGTTTCTTCTCCTCCCCTGATGCATTTGTCATGCACTGGCAACCTCCAGCTGCACTAACTTTTTAGTGGCTTTATGGCTGAGAGGCAGAGGGAGCTGAAGTGCCTCCCCAAGGCTATGCCACCAAAGATGACGACTCCCAGTTGCAAACTTATCATGTGATGACCTGTAGCTAGCTCTCCAGGGGTCTGAGAATGGGGGTGGTATGTGTGGGTTATCTAAGGGTACTATGGAGGCAGGTTACCCTCACCTTCTGTTGCATAGAAAGAACAAGTTTTGTACGCTTGCATCTAGGAGGAACGGATCACTTCATTGAGGCTTCTTAACTTTGGCTTATCAAGTAACTTGTAGTTTAAAATATCGTAGCCCCCAAACCCTGAACTTCTTGCTGCTTAGGTGTGGAAGTATCTCTAGCAGTGAAGAGGTTAATAGACAGTATTCTGGTGTGCTGTGTGTTGGCTCTGTTTGGGGTGAAGATATCCGTTTGGAAAATTGGCCAGTGGGCTGTTGCACAAGACCTGTAATTAACATCTGACAGCCGCTTGTCCGCCTATCAGTGGGTAATAAGAAGGTGGTGATACACCCCTCTTTACAGATGATGCAGGCCCTTTGTCCTTCCAGTTTTATGGCACTGTGGGTAGCCCTTCAACTCAAGTTCCCAATTAGTCATTTGACTGAGATTTTTCTAGTACAATATGGAATACCGATGGATTATGAAATGCCCTTGTGGTTTAACAGCCAGGTGATACACACAGTGTCAAATATTATAGACATTTTCAAAAAGATATATAATTTGCTCTTCTTAAATATGCAGCGCTGCTATTTAAAATGTTACTGACGTGCGTAATGGCTTTGCAAGGTCTAAGCCTTGAGCCGCCCCCCAAGCCCCATTCCTGGAGGGAGTGTAGGTGGTTTGTACCGCCATCTTCTGAGAGGAGAGAAGGAATCTTTAAACTCCAAATGGGGACGTCAGAGCAGCCTCTCTGGCAGAGGATTCTTTTGATGTGCACTGAACTTGGAGAACTGAAAGGGATCACAGTCTGAATCAGTCATAGGTTTCTTAAATGTTCACTGGAAAATACTTGCCTTACTAGAGAGAGAGCAATGTGCTCATGGAACCAGATTCTGCCTCTCACCTGTATGAATCCCATGTAATTCCAGCTGAGTCAACGTAGTGTAATTACTATGGCTGGTTGACATTTTGCCCAACAAAATGTTTTTACTGAAAAATGGGATATTGTCAAAACAACTTTGTCTTCACCAAACAATTTTTTTTTAAATTTTACATTTCATAAAATTCTTTAAATTGTTCATTTCAAACTAGAGGGGAAATCCCCATTTTGCCTCTTCTTTAAGAAAGAATTCCCTTCTCCACCCACTGCTGGAAAAATAAGAACATAAGAATGGCCGTACTGGGTCAGATCAAAGGTCCATCCAGCCCAGTATCCTGTCTGCCGACAGTGGCCAATGCCAGGTGCCCCAGAGGGAGGGAGGGAACCTAACAGGTAATGATCAAGTGATCTCTCTCCTGCCATCCAGCTCCACCCTCTGACAAACAGAGGCTAGGGACACCCTTCCTTACCCATCCTGGTTAATAGCCATTAATGGACTTCCCCAAAATAATTCATGGAGGTTAAGTTCTATGGCCTGTGTTATACAGGAGATCAGAGTAGATGATCATAAGAATGAGTTTTGTTTTTATTTTTGTTTTTTTTGCCCCAAAAAGGCGGGAGGGGAGAAGTGAATTTATGAATGAAACGAGAGGTTTTTCTTCTGAAAATGTTCCTGGTGGGAAGGGAAGCAAAACAACCAAATTTTGGAGCAGCTCTAATAATTACAACCAAGTATGAGAGTGACCAACAGGCACACGGTTCTAATCTACTGGTTTAGGCCAAATTGTGCCTTTGTTTACACCAGTGTAAACTGAATTTTCTCTCTGACGTCAGTGGGTTTATTCTGGTGTCACTGAGAGTAGAAGTTGGCCCTGAGGCTAGGGGTAAGGCCACACGCTTTCAGGGCATGTCTGTTCCTGCTCTAATAGCAGGACGTGGTCGCCTTTACCAAAAAGATGTTGCTGCTCTTTTTCAATTGTCCAAGTGTTGAATCTGTTTTCTGGAAGGGGTTTTCGGAGGATGGCAGCTGCTGCAATATTGCACAAGCTGGCACGTAACCTTGTAGCAGGGGACTCCTAGGGCAAGGAGGCTATCCAGTGGTGAGCAGTGGTGGCACAAGGTACCAGCGGCAGTATTGCCACCTGCCCTCCATAGGGGGCAGTTGGCCAGGCTGGCAGAAATATGCAATCTGTGCCTCCCTGCACCAGCAGGAGTGAATCTGGCTTATTGTTCTCTTTCTAAGTGTGATCATGGCAGGGTGAGACACAAGAAGATCAAGACTCATTGAATCTTTGCCAAAACTCCTGAATTTCCTTTTTCTTCAGATTATTTAAATTGCTTGATCCAGCTCCCAGTGAAATTAAGGGGAGTCTTTTTTTCCCCCATTGACTTTGGTGGCACATGAATATTGAATAAGATTGAATTCTTGGATAAGAATATTGAAGATGCTACAAGAAATCTATTTTTTTTTTCTCCTGGAGAGATGAGCATGATCCTTTAGCCATTTCTTTTAGTGATACTTAGTTGATCTACTTCTTTTCGCATTCCACCAAACAGAACCAACACAGGGTACAACACATAATCACGCAATAACATAAAAGCATAGGGCCTGATTCTCTACTGCATTGCATTTTGTGCAGACTGGGTTTACAGGTAATATACTAACAAACTAGAATACCATTTTATCGTTTTGCATGGGTATAAATGAGTATACAAGACAATGGAGAATCAGGCCCATTGTCTGCTGTGCTATTGTAATTTGGGTAGCTTGTGTTGGAACACCTTTAAATGCACTTGATATTTTATAATAATTCTATAATCACTGTTGGACCTCATGAAGAGAAACCTCCTAGCAATATTTAAACTGCAATAATACATTTCATTTAAAATGTGTTTGGAATATGCTACTGATTTAGAAAGAAAAGAGGCACCAGGAAATTATCTCTCTCATTTGAGTTTATTAGGAATTGTGTATAAATGCATGCTCAATTGCAGCTGAATTGCTGTAATTTATTATATTATACTTTGAACAACTGGTAAAAATGTGTGTGTATATTTTGAGACGAGCCTGAACTAAAATCCCATGTTGAATATGCCTAAATACTGTGGAAATTTGGCTCTGGACCTGAACTTTACTACAGAGAGAAGAGCTAAAGGCAATCACCACCCCCATCCCCCCTGTTCTGAACATCCCTAATCTTTGAAGGAGTTTGGATCCAAGCTATGCTGTGTGGGCCCAACTCTGAAAGTGACTATAAGCGATGAGGCTAGCGCATCACTTGAGATTACCATAAGGTCACCAGAATTCCTTGAAGTTCAAATAGTTTCTACTCCGATTGGAACCCTGACATATTTGTAACTTCTTCATTCTTCACAGTTCTCCTGTACTTTTATTTCAGGGATAACACAAGCTATTACCAAGAACCACTAACCTCTTCCTCTCTCTTGCTTGTTTTTTTTTTTTTTTTGGTTACAATTATGATTGTTTTGTGAAACAGATTTTTAAACCTATGATTAGGTTTTTTTCATGCTTTTAAAAAATAATAGCAATACTGTACACACATTTTGGGATATTTTTAAATCTGGACTGATAGGAAAAATAGTTGAATACAACTAACGCTCTCGAAGACATTTATATAATATTTTTCCCCCTGTAAAGATATGTGGCATGTACACAATTGTGATGGCGTATACAAATCTCATACTGGGCTTGAAGGGACTAAAAGGCAATACTGGGACCAGAGAGCCCTGCCCCTTCGGGCTTGCTGAGCATGCTCCACCTGAAGGAGCAGGTTAAAAGGAGCTCAAACTCAGGCAAGGGGTAGTGGACTGACTGCAGGAGAGAAGACTCCTTCTCCAAGGAAGCCAGACAGAAGGTGAAGCCTGAAAGGGGACCACCTAGCAGGTAAGGCCCCCTGCACCACCTTCCCCAACCACCCAGCACTTCAAGAAGCAGCAGGTCTTGCAGGGCCCTGCTCAGCTGGGACTTTGTGAAGCTATTGACTGTTTGGACTACAGGAGCCATGCCTCAAACTGAAGGGGCACATAAGTAGGAAGTAGTCCAGGGTGGCAGACTTAGGGTATGTCTACACCCAGCCGCTAGTTCGGCGGCTGGCAATCGAAGTTCTGGGTTCGACTTATCGCGTCTTGTCTGGACGCGATAAGTCGAACCAGGAAGTGCTCGCCGTCGACTGCGGTACTCCAGCTAGACGAGAGGAGTACCGCGGAGTCGACGGGGGAGCCTGCCTGCCGCGTGTGGACCGAGGTAAGTTCGAACTAAGGTACTTCGAACTTCAGCTACGTTATTCACGTTGATTTGGGGGTTTAGTGTAGACCAAGCCTTAGGCTCTCTGGGGAGGAACCTGCCAATGTTACTTTCCACAGGGCCCTGGGCTGGGACCCCCCACCCCCCACCATAAGGGCAAAGACCCCAGATGCAGTGGGGAGGAGGCCCAACGCTCCTAGCCTGGAGGCAGGGATATGACAGAGCTACCCCTTCCCTGACAGCGAGACACAGAGTTGGAGATCTGGTGCACTAACTATCAGGCCACCTGAGCCTCCTATTACAAAATAGATGGGGATGTGATAAACGTGTTTTGTTTTGTTTTTTGTTTCTAAGGCACAAATCAAGCTTAAGTGTCTAAATCCCATTATTGGCACCTAATGGCCCTTTTTTGCCTGTGCAAATCGCACCCATTGCATCCAAGGGAGTTCTACGGGCTCCTAGATGAGGAAGAGTTTCAGAGGTGCTCAGTAAGGACCTGACTCTGCTCCTCTTAAGGCCAAGGAGTCTGGTCCCATTTAAGTCAATGGTATAACCCTCCAACTTCAGTGAGAGCAGATATTGGTGAACTCTAAGAGCCACCCATTGTGACTATGTAGTCCAGTTAAAATCGATACAATCTGGGATCAACACTACCATATAGTGTGTGTGTGTGTGTGTGTGTCTCTCTCTCTCTCTCACCCACCACAGTGCTCACAATAACTCTGTTCTTTGAAAGTGCAGGTTTGAGAAACAAACTTATTTTGGGAACTTCCCAATATAGTGAAAGGCTGGGAGTGCTTGTTAAGGCTGTACTCTGTGCTGAATCTATTAGCATCCCTATAAAAAAGGGCTAAAGACTGACTGTAGCCTGGACAGTGGTTTCTCCCAATGATATATTAAAATAGTCCTCCGATGAGGTGTAGGGATATGTCTTATGATTTGCTGCAGATTCACAACTCTGCATTTCAATAAAGGATGCGAAGGTACTTAGTGAAACTAGACAAGCTTTCAGTCCATTTATCAAAGTGCTGTCAGTCCCCACTTCAAGGCAGGTGAAACAATAATAAATATTGAGCACAAGAAAGTTGATCTGTATCCAGGGCATTTTTAATGTTGTGGGTTTTTTTTTTAAAGTCAGCGTGAGACCCTTTTGGCTCTTGCCAACTCTTGTTTTATCCATGGTTAGAAGCACTTAAGAGATGTGCATATGACTTTTTTATGACTATCTCATAGAATTTTCTATACTTTATTCAAAATAGGACAAATATATTGCATCTTTTTGTATTTAGATATTGGAGCAGTTCACTGGATCCCTCTCCTTTGTGTTCATGGACTCATCTTGGGTTACGGCTGGCTGGTTTAAAAATACTAGTTTTCAATACAGTAAAGTGTGAATACAACTTGTGACTGAGTATAATAAAAACAGCCAGGAAGTGACAAAGAGAAGCAAAATCAAAAGGCAGCATGGAGCCAAAAGACTTGCATATATTGAAAAGAGATACAATTTGGCATATGGGACACAATTCCCTTGGAAGTCTGTGGGTCAAGTTCAGCTGTGATTAAAATAATGGTATAAATTGCATACAGCAGTTTGGAAAATGGGTTTAACTGGTAAAATAGTGTAGCATGTAGCAATTTGATTGTGGAAAAACAGCTCTCAGTGGACTTGTGGTTGCTGGGTTCTTAGCAGCTCTGAAAATCTGGCCCTAGGTGTATAAATCTGGGTACCCAAAGTCCAGGGCACCCAAAGTTAGAGACCCTAGAAATTTGGCCCAATATCTCTGCTGACCTATGGCAATAGCTCAACTCAAGTAGAACAAGGTTGTCATTCTACCTGGCTACAACATGCCTAAAGACAGGCAGGGTGTTCCAGTGGTTGCCTGGAACATGGCAGACATTAGTTCAATTCCTTGGTCTGACACAGATTTTCTATGCGACCTTAAACAAGTTATCTGGTTTCTCTGTGCCCCAGGTCCCCATTTGGAAAATGGTGATAACCGGGTACTCTCACCTCATAGATGGGTTGGGGATCAATATACTAGTGACTGTGAGGTGTTCAGATAGTCTGGTAATGGGAGCCCTATAAGGAACTTAGATGGTTCAAAGACGTAGTGGAGAACATAACCTGATTACATGGAAGTGGTTAGGTTAAAACCATTGACAGCTGAAGCCTTTAGTCTGATTATCCATCCATACCCCAGTTTATAGTCCTTTTATAAGCCAACCATGGGACCTGGTTATGGCTGTAATATAGATTCATATTCATAGATTCTAGGACTGGAAGGGACCTCGAGAGGTCATCGAGTCCAGTCCCCTGCCCTCATGGCAGGAGCAAATACTGTCTAGACCATCCCGGATAGACATTTATCTAACCTACTCTTAAATATCTCCAGAGATGGAGATTCCACAATATAAAGAGTGCCTTATGTAAATGAGCTCATATATCCACATTCTTCAAAAAACAAAGCTTTGCAAAAAGAAGCTCCAAAAATCGACTGTCCATTTTCAATATGTGTTAGTCTTTCTTTCACCAGGGTGAGACCGACTTTCTAATGCCTTCCCTAGGCTAGCTCAGAAGTTTATTGGCTGGGAGAGCATTATGGCCAGACTGTATGTACCACTGGGCTTCCAACCCCTATTGGCTCCTTCGTGAGGGAAAACTCTGATCTCCTATTTGGTAGAGTGCGTTGGCCCTAATGTGTGTAGTTTTGAATTAAGTTCCAATAAATGAAGAAAAGTATACACCAACGATGTGCTCCCATTAACTTGCACTGAAGGTGTTCATGTTTAAAAGGTGATTTATTTATTTAGGCCTTTTTAGAGCCTCTTTGGGAAAGGCAGAAATTAAAAGAACTTGCTAAAGAAAGCAAGAGTCTGTAATGCACCAACTCATTGTTATATATTAATCTGCTCTTATTAAGTGTTAACTTGACCAATCATATAGACCTCGAAAGGAGGCTGGAAAAATCTGAAAACCAAACATGTGAACAACTAGTGGGATTGTTTTATTGGAATCATTAACTGAATTGCAGTTAAATCCTATGTTGTCATAGCTGTCTTAAATTAAGCTAGGAAAGTTGTCATCTGTCTCTCTTTTAAATAAATTCATTTGTTGCTCTTAGGACATAGTGAAAAGTTGAATAGAATTATTTGAATGTACATCCATCTAAAATTTGTATTTTTTTTATATTGGATTATTTTACTGAGTAATACGTTAGATGTTCTGGTCCTGAGGCTGGGAGTTTAAGGACCTGATCAGGCAAACACATGCTGAATACATCTCTATTCAAGGGAACACATAAGCACATGCTTAAGTCCCATTGACTTAAACTTAAAGTTTACCATGCACTTAAGGGCTTTCCTGAATTGGGACCTAAGATAATTAGGTGCCCAACTCCCATTGTATTTCAATTAGTTGGGTTCCTAACTCCCTCTTTCCTTTAAAAATCCCAACCAAGTCTCCCATACTGCAGTTGGACTGCTAGGATGACACAGGTGTAATGGAATAAGGAACGGTGAAAATATGATAGTATAGGGTGTAGCAATTGTATTGTTTTAACGGTGAACAACAAGCCAAGTTAAACTTGGGGCCCTGGTTCTAGATTTGTCTCTTACTAGCAGCTTTTCAAATACTGAAGTCAGTGAGAATAAATATGTAAAGATCCACGAAAGTAAAGAGTTAAAATTTAATGGCCAAATCCTTGTCTGCACTGAAGTAGGGGAAAGGCACCTTTGCTCCTTGGAGGGCTGTTCTGTTGTTGCTAGCTGGAGCAGTTGCCTAGGAACTGTCTTATCCCAGGATCAGCCACATTGCCTTGACTTCTCTACACGCTCTGTGCAGCTCTGGGGTAAAGAGAACGAGTGACACAGAACTTTATACGTCCTCAGCTGCCCCTTCAAGGCAGCTTTGTGCTGTCTTGGCACAGCAAAGCATCCAGAATGATGCTGAGGATCTGGCCCCAGGTTTAAAAGATGCTGAAGGGTATAGAAAGCACTTTAGATACTATCCTGCCAGTGGGATGTTGGCGTTCCAGCTTCGACAAGTCCCGCTTGTCCTCCATGCAACTTCCACCTTAGCTTCAAGGAGAGATTCCATGCCGCCCCTTTGCAAGCTTTACATCATCAACTTGTGCTTAAAGTTTCAGAAAAGTTTTTTTTTTTTTCTCCTCCCCGCCCCCAAGCAAAAATGAAGCTGCTTATTTCAGCTTCTAAAGTCACTTCAGGGATTCTGCGACCTGACTGGTGATTCTCAGATGATGCATGTGTTTGGGTGGCTGCCAGAAGGGCTATAAATTCCTGTCCTTTTTCCACGCAGGCCCACCGTACTTCTCAGTGATGGCAGTGAATGGGCTAAGGGAAAACACTTCATTTTAAGGGATAACAACCGTTTCCTTCTTTTGGTACTCTTTCAATCCCCCATTCATTTCAAATGAAACTCTATGGAGCTTACTTTTTGGGCTTGGATACTGGACCGTCAACTACAGTCTTTCAGATAAAACATGTATGATTTGCTTCTCTTAAAAAGCTTGCGAGCTTGTTCTGGGAAGCAGTAGCAGGTGTGAGGGGACATTTCCCGTTCCATGGGAAGAGATAAGCCCAGCTGTCTCTCAGGCCTGGTCTACACTAGGCTTTTATGTCGACTTTAGCGCCGTTATATCGAATTAACCCTGCACCCGTCCACACCAGGAAGCCATTTAGTTCGACATAAAGCTCTCTTTAAATCGATTTCTGTAATCCTCCCCAACGAGAGGAGTAGCGCTAAATTCGACATGGCCATATCGAATTAGGCTAGGTGTGGATGGAAATCGACGCTAATAGCTCCGGGAGCTATCCCACAGTGCACCACTCTGTTGACGCTCTGGACAGCAGTCAGAGCTCGGATGCTCTGACCAGCCACACCCCCGGGAAAATTTGAATTCATTTTCATTTTCCTGTCTGGGCAGTTTGAATCTCAGTTCCTCTTTGGACATCGAGGGGAGCTCAGCAGCAGTGGCAACTATGCAGAGCTCTCCAGCAGAGATGGCCGTGCAATCCAATAGAAAGAGGGCCCCAGCATGGACGGATCGGGAAGTCTTGGATCTCATCGCAGTGTGGGGCGATGAGTCCGTGCTTTCAGAGCTGCGCTCCAAAAGAAGGAATGCTAAGATCTACGAGAAGATCTCCAAAGCCATGGCAGAGAGAGGCTACAGCCGGGATGCAACGCAGTGCCGCGTGAAAATCAAGGAGCTGAGACAAGGCTACCAGAAGACCAAAGAGGCAAACGGACGCTCCGGATCCCAGCCCCACACATCCCGTTTCTACGAGGCACTGCATTCCATCCTTGCTGCGGCCGCCACCACTACCCCACCACTGACCGTGGACTCTGAGGATGGGATATTGTCCACGGCCGGTTCCTCGGACATGTTAGCGGACGGGGAAGATGAGGAAGGAGATGAGGAGGACGAGGCAGTCGACAGCGCTTACCAAGCTGATTTCCCCGACAGCCAGGAGCTCTTCATCACCCTTACAGAGATCCCCTACCAACCCTCCCCAGCATGTAACCTGGACACAGATTCAGGCGAAGGATCAAGCGGTAAGTGCTTTAAACATATTAACCTTTATTTTTTACAAAACTTGAATATTAATACTAAGAACAATCTGTGAATCATGATTTCTTCCCCCTGGGCGCTTAAGTAATCAGTAACAACTATTTAAAAAAAAATCAAACAGTGTCCGGTTGTGCATGATTGTGCTGCCCAAGCTGCTCCACTCTTTAGTGCCTGCTACTGCAGCTATATTAGAATCCTGTCTATATGTCCGGGGATAGAGCAGTAGTCCTCCACGGACATCTCCACAAAGCTCTGCTGCAGGTAATGGGATAGCCTGTTCATCAGGTTCCTGGGGAGAGCGGCTTTACTTGGTCCTCCGAAGTAGGAGACGTTCCCGCGCCAGGAGACAAGCAGGTACTCCGGTATCATTGCCTTGCATAGCATGGCGGCATAGGGCCCCGGTCTCTGCAGGCTTTCTCGAAGCATCCGTTGGATCTCGGTGTCCGGGATCCTCATGAGAGTTATGTCGCTCATGATGACCTGCTTTGAATTAGGTAGGGGACTGTTAGTATTGGGACTGCTTGCAACAAGTTCCTTTACAGAACTGTGACCGCTGGTTTACAGCCACGCGGTGGGGGCGGGAGAGGGGCAGCATACAGGGATCTTTCCCTGGCTCATCCGCGAGGGGGTGGGACAGGGCCAGAGTTCCTGCTTGGCCGATTGCTGGCAGCACAGACTGGCAGTGCTTTCAATGTGAAAGGAGGCCAGTGGTACTCCTACAGTTTTAAGCAGCCACAAGTCTACGGCTTACCATGTTTGCCTGCTACAGAGAGTACCGTGTCCTGCCCCGCTTCCCAGATCGGCAGTGCAAAAGCCCAGGCACTGAAGGCGAGGTTCGAAAATTCGACCTTGTCCTGAGTGCGCATGTGATAGGTGTGGTTCATGGTCTTGTTCACAGAGAAAAACTATGTTCTTGATTCACAACCACATTTTTCTTTCGGAGGAATTCACTGCCTTTTCCTCATTCCCACAGCCACATCTGCAACTGTCTCCCAACCCAGCTTGGCATCACACTCCCAGAGGCTAGCGCACATTAGGCGGAGAAAGAAGAAGACGCGAGAGGACATGGTCTCAGAACTAATGGGCTGCTCCTGAGCCCAGGCAGCACAGCAGAACCAGTGGAGGGAGAATTTGTCACAAATGCACCGGACACACATGGAACGTGAGGAGAGGTGGCGGGCAGGAAGACCAGCAGGCGACTCAAACGCTGCTTGGACTTCTGAGGGAGCAAACGGACACGCTCCGGCGCCTTGTTGATGTTCTGCAGGAACGGAGGCAGGAGGACAGAGCCCCGCTGCAGTCTATCAGGAACCGCAGTCCCCCGCCACCAAGTCCCATACCCCCCCTCTCCCAAAGTCCAAAGAAGGAGGGGTGGCAGAGTCCGTGAAAACTCTCACTCCACCCCTGCAGACTGCTCAAGCACCAGAAGGCTGTCATTCCCCAAAATTTGAAAAGTCCTTTCCTGCCCGCCTCACCCAAGCCCCCGTCCGACTTTCACCCCCCAGTTTCCTGTCTGGTTGTTAAGAAAAAATATGTTTCTGTTCATTACTGTTTCAGTCAGGTTCTTTTGAGGGAGAGTCTGTCTGGAGGGGGGGAAGGGGCTTGGTAATTGGACAGGACAGTGACCTTTAGCAGGGTACAGAGGCGGTGTCAGGTCCAGCATCAGGACACATACACAGTGCAGTCACTGGTTACCCTGGTCAGTCTGGGAGGTGTTTTTCATGTTCTGGGGGGGGGGTTGCTCTGTGACTTTGTGGCGGGGGAGGGCAGTTACAGATCTTATGCAGCGGTCCTTATCATGGATCACAGATCCACGCAGCAGGGGATATGTAACCCTACCCCCCCTGCCAGAAAGTCACATAGCCGACACATACACACAGTCCCCCCCAGGAGTGCTGGCAGGCTCCATTGAAATAACCAGTCCACCAGTGCGGAGCCTGTCATTCCGGGAGTTTAGAAGCATCATTTGCATCACAACCCTAAACCCGCCCCCTGCCACAGTCTGCGTCCCAGGTTTAAAATATTCCCGCGAAAACAGCAATACAGACAACGGTGTTCATTAACAAAATCTAAATGATTTTATTTTTTGGGAAGGGGAAGGGGGTGAAGGGGGTATGTAACTGGAGAGGATAGTGAAAATGAACTGGGTAAAGAAACGGGGGCAGGTTCAGCTTTTCTGTCCACAAACTGAAAAGTCACTGGTTGCCCTGCTCACTCAGGAACCTAGCTTTCAAAGCCTCCCGGATGCACAGGGCATCCCGCTGGGATCTTCTAATGGCCCGGCTGTCTGGCTGGACGTAATCAGCAGCCAGGCTATTTGCCTCTAGCTCCCACCCCGCCATAAAGGTCTCCCCCTTGCTCTCACACAGATTGTGGAGCACACAGCAAGCTGCAATAACGATGGGGATATTGGTTTCACTGAGATCACAGCGAGTGAGTAAGCTTCTCCATCTCCCTTTGAGACGGCCAAAAGCACACTCCACCACCATTCTGCACTTGCTGAGACGGTAGTTGAACAGTTCTTTTTCTGTGTCCAGGGCGCCAGTATAGGGCTTCATGAGCCAGGGCATTAGCGGGTAGGCTGGGTCCCCGAGGATGACTGTAGGCATCTCCACATCCCCAAGAGTTATTTTGTGGTCTGGGAAGTAAATACCTTCCTGCAGCCGTCTAAACAGACCAGAGTTCCTGAACACGCGAGCGTCATGAACCTTGCCCGGCCATCCGACGTAGATGTTTGTAAACCGTCCCCGATGGTCCACCAGTGCTTGCAGCACCATTGAAAAGTAGCCCTTTCGGTTGATGTACTGGCTGGCCTGGTGGTCCGGTCCCAGGATAGGGATGTGAGTCCCATCGATAGCCCCACCGCAGTTTGGGAATCCCATCGCGGCAAAGCCATCTATGATGACCTGCGCGTTTCCCAGGGTCACTACCTTTGGGAGCAGTACCTTCACGATTGCCTTGGCTACTTGCATGACAACAACCCCCACGGTAGATTTGCCCACGCCAAAGTGGTTCGCAACTGACCGGTAGCTGTCCGGCGTTGCAAGCTTCCAGAGGGCTATGGCCACTCACTTCTCAACTGTGAGGGCTGCTCTCATCCTGGTATTCTGGCGCTTCAGGGCAGGGGACAGCAATTCACAAAGTTCGAGGAAAGTCCCCTTCCGCATGCGAAAGTTTCGCAGCCACTGGGATTCATCCCAGACCTGAAGCACTATACGGTCCCACCAGTCCGTGCTTGTTTCCCGGGCCCAGAATCGCCGTTCCACGATATCCACATGACCCATTGCCACCGTGATGTCCTGGGCGCTGGGGCTCGTGGTTTCTGACAGCTCTGTGCTGCTCTCCGACTTCAGGCCATCACGGCGGTGTTGTAGCCTCCTCGCCTGATTACTCTTCATCTGCCTCAGGGAAAGGTGTATGATAAGCTGCGAGGTGTTGAGAACGGCCACAAGTGCAGCGATGGTCGCAGCGTGATCCATGATCGCAGTGCTGTGGCGTCCGCGCTGTCACTGACCAGAAAAGTGCGCGAACTGATTTCCCGCCGGCGCTTTCATGGAGGGAGGGAGGGCGTTAGTGACGGACGGATGACGACAAATTTTTTTTACCCAGAAGGCATTGGCGGCTCGACCCAGAATTCCGATGGGCAGCGGGGACTGCGGGAACTGTGGGATAGCTGCCCACAGTGCACCGCTTCCAATATCGACGCTCGCCCGTTAGTGTGGACTCACAAAGTCGAATTACTGTCCTTAGTGTGTCCTTAGTGTGGACACACACGTTCGACTTTGCAATATCGATTCCACATATTCGATTTAAGTAAAATCGAATTACCCTCGTAGTGTAGACATACCCTCAGACGTGGTTTTAACAGAGCCTTTCAGTGCTTTTTAAAAAATAGTTTGGAACCATTAAATGAAGGAAAAAAACTCCTATCATGAAACAAAATGAAATTTAAGCACTGTTAAAATGATACAAATTATTTGCACAAGGGCCCCAGCTGAGATTGGGCCTCATTGTGCCAGGTGCTGTACAAACGCATAGTAAGAGACCGTTCCTGTCCCAAAGAGCTTATAAATTCTGTGGTAGTGGAGGGGAAATATAAACAAAACACCTCCAGCCTTTAATCCTTCTTAAGGGAATATTTGAAAAGAAATGAATGTAAGAAAGTAAATGCTCCACTGATTAACCAGTGAAGTCAGATTAAATTACATAATAGCTGGGGGACTAGGAATATTCCAGCATTATCTAAAGATTCTTAGAGCGAAACTTGGCAAAATCAGTAACATAAATAAAGGGTATGGTTTTATCAGAGCACTAAAATGTGACTTGTCCCAATAGAAACCAGGCGGTATGATATTTCAGCCAGGGATGAGTTAATTTGTAATGGTCTCTACTTCTGAGACAGACGCTCCTATAGCATTTACCTGATATTGATCCAGATAAGTGTTTAAAAGTTTGTTCTAAAGAAAAATCTGAGGGGTCTCTGAGCAGATGGGAACATCTGGTTCTCCAAATAAGTTTTAGTGACCTTGGTCCAGATCCTCAAAGGTACTTGTGCCGAACTCCTGTTGATTTCAATCTGGCTTGAATGCTAAAAGATCTCCTCTAAAACAAGGTGACTTCATTTGGAATAATCATTCAGGTATAAATACATTCTACAGTATGCTGAAAACAACAGAGCATCTTATCTTCCGTATTCCTTGGGCAAAAACTGTCTCTCAGTGGTGGCCTGATCTTGGTTGTGGCTTCTAAGTGCTCTTGTAATATAAATGTTAAACAACAATAATAATGAATACGCTTAAACAAAACCCCACCTGCCTTTCCCATTGTAATGCGTGGAAGTTGTGGGTGCCCAGCACATCTGAGGAGCAGATCCAGAGGCCACTGCGGAGCATGCACGCAGCCAGAGCAGCGTAGACTGTCCACACGTGCTGTCAGAAAAGGGCTTTTCATTCAGCTCAGAACCTATTATTCACTTCAATATCTAGACCTTTCACAGAGGTTTGCTCACTTCAGCCGAAAACAGTGGTAAGCGGAAGGAAGGTGTTTAAAATGCTGCATGGGGACTCGCAAAAGCTGGATAAGTCAAAAGTTGAAATATTTGTGGTTGGGTTTTCTGTGCGTTTGGGGAATATTTTATTGCCTGATGCACCATTGCCCTCTTAATTCTCCTTTCAGTTCCTTCCTTTAGTGCTAGAATTGAAGGAAGGAAAAACCCCCTGAAGGTACCAGTGAGCCCCCCAAAAGTGATGATCTGCTGCCTTTTATAAACAAGCTGTGGTGAGAAGCAGGGCTATAATCTAGCGATCCCTCTCCCTTCTTCCCCAGTTCAAGCACTGACATACTCTTCTAGGCAATAACCCAAACATTTATAATGCTTCCTCCCTGATAGAGCTATGTGAAAACCTTTGGACTGAGAAACATAGGGGTTTTTTTTTTGTTTGGTTTTTGCTGCTTGTTTTTCACAAGTGGAGTCAATTTTTCCCCTCAGGTGATATAAATAGGAGCCTGAACCAAAACCTCTGATCTAAACAACCCCAAACATTGTGGATGTTCAGAATCCATGCAAACTTGGACACATGATGCTCTCTCTGCTTGTTGTCATCGAGGTCATCCTAGTTCTGTGACTCTTCATTTGGGGCAAATATGTTCAGATCTAATTCCACCCAAGACAAAATACCCTACTTCTTGCTTTGGTGGAGGGGTGGGGGAGGAATTCTTCTATGATCTAAACAATGAGATTTGAGTAAATACTTGAATTCGCCATAAAATCATCAGTCACTATAGGGGAGAATTTACAAAACAAAAATAAATGGGCCAAATATTCAGCTGATGTAGATCAAAACAGCTGCATGGATCTGACCCAGTATGTTCACCCATTCCTGACCATGGGCCTCTCCAGTATCCCTGGTTGCTTCCTTAGCCCTTTTTGACGCGTGTCTGCAATCCCCATGCATCAAATTTAAAGTTACAGGCCTGATTCTCCTCTTGTCATTGATTTCCATGGAATTAATCCTGATTTAGTGATGGAAGAAGAATCAGGTCCGTGAATATGTCTATGCTTTATTTACAATTGTGATCATGCAAAGAGATTTAATCAACACATTTGCCATCAGTGCTGGAGTTTATTTTACTTTTAATGAGTGGTTTCAGATTTAATACCAATGGAGTATACATTAAAGTGTGGTTTGGCTCTGAAAAGGGACTCTGCAAAAATGGCATTGTGGGGTTTCATGTTTATTGTCTCTAAATAATAATAACTTCCAGATTAAATGCAAGAACTTTACAAGTAAATATTTTTTCTTTCCAACTATCAATCTGGGAAACTCAGATTGGGGGCGTCATGTCAACCCGGTTCTTTTCTTGCAACATCATCACTGGTACTAAGGTTCTGCCGACCTAATTCTGCTGTTACACCTGGGCAGCCACCCCATATTCAAATGAAGCCCTTATTGGCATCTGCTCAAACCCATTGCCTCAGATGGATTTGCCAATGGTAACAGATTACCCCTGTAATTGGAGTTTGTCAACAAAACTGGCTGCTAATCTACAAAATGGAACCAAATCCGGCTCACGCTGTTAGCTGTGCTGTCTCCACAGGGCTAAGAGGAGTACACAGACTTTTTTCACTAAACTAGAAAGGGTGAAATTCACCCCTGTCCAGATAGCCAACCCAAACCAAACTGGGTTCAAGAAGAACGCAAGTGTGGCATATGCCTTTTGTTGCGTCTCTGCAGGAGGGTGAATTTCATTATCCGGGAACAAGTCTGTTCAGTAAGATTCATAGATTCCCAGGCCAGAAGGGACCATTGTGGTCATGTAGTGTGACTGCCTGTCTAACACAGGCCATAGAACTACCCCACAATAATTCCTAGAGCAGAGCTTTTAGAAAAACAGCCAATCTTGATTTGAAACATTGTTAGTGGTGGAGAATCCACCACAACCCTCGGTAAATTGTTCCCCTCACTGTCAAAAATGTACACCTTATTTCCACTCTGAATTTGCCCACTTCGGCTTTCAGCCGTTGGATTGCGTTATATCTTCCTCTGCTCGATTGAAGAGTGCATTATTAAACGTTTGTTAAAATTAAATTGTTCCTCATGTGAATAGGTTCCATAACCTTTCCCGCCCCCCCGCCCCAAAGTGGACTAGCACTTTGAATTCACCCCAATGCCAGTTTTAGTTTTAGTAGTAATGTGTCGTGAATTGAAAACAATTGCCCACTATTGATGGCTCATTTTTTACTCCCTATGGCAGAATGTGATATACACAGACAGTGACATTCACCCAAGTCTGAGCCTCCACTTGTCCCAAACAGCTGAGTCAGCTGTAATAACTCTCCAGGTAGGATTTTATCTTTGGAACCATTTCAGCAGGCTTAGATAAAATGGTATAACCCTCACTAGCGGGGATGCAGTTATACTGGCATAAAGGTACTTACCACTGTAGCTTATCCTCATATGGAAAGGGGAATAAGCTCTCCCAGTATAAGTCACCTTTATACCAATACAACTGCATCAATACTGGGGCTTGTACTAACTATTTTGGTTTAAAAGCGTTTCCAACCAATATAGTTATAGCAGTACAAAAACTGGGTAGACCAAGCCATAGAAACTTTCCATAAGGAGAGAGAGCTTACTATTGAATGGGGCGGTTCCCATATTTAGACTCCCCATATAGTCACCAAATAGTTATTTAACATGTATTTGTGTGTGTGTGTGTGTGTGTGTGTGTGTGTGTGTGTGTGTACATGCCATCTAAGTGTGTCTAAGAATATATACTATGTAATGTGCTTTAAACACAGTACAGTAACTATAAAAATTCAATCATAGGGTGCAGTATGATGAAATATTTTAAAAAGGACACTGTTAGTCCTTTGTATGTCTACATGCATTTATTTTAGTCACTATTGCCTGGGGAAACTTCTCCACAGCTATTGTGCTAAAACCACCCCAGTACTTGGTTTGTTATTTGGTCAATTTACTTTTGGTCTACCTTGCATATCCTTGAGATACTTCATGTAAGATGCTTATTTAAGCCAATAGTGACTTTTTGGATAAAACAATAAATGCATGGACAATATTTGCTCAATATATTGGCCAAATTTCTCATTCATTTATTACTGGGCTATCTGTGCACTTTAATATTCTGTGAGCCGAATTCTTAATGGGGATGTGTTTGTTTAAAAAAAAGTGTATTCTACAATTTAACACAATATATAAAGGAAATCAGAACCTTCGTGCTACAGCTGTGGATTTGTTGACCCCTTATACAGTAGTTATCTAACATTAAGATGCTAATGCTGTGTGCCGCCCATAGAGAACCGTTTGACTTACTGCATGCTCCCATTTAACAGACTTAAGCAACCTGAAGGAAAATTAACATGAAAGTTAATTTTCAATCTTTGAAATACTCCAAAAATGTTAAAGTCCATCCAAGCTCTTTGTGGTGCCAACTAATTGCCCTTTGATCCAAAGGAATCCTGCGTTACATCCTGGCTAACTCACCTTCTATCTCATATTAATGTAACCCTACGAGTTCCCTGGCTCCAGCAATATACTATTCCAAAAAATGAGGAGAAAAATTGTCCAATCCTAATGGATTTTTGAAAGCCAACGGACGTACAGTGAATGTTGAAGTGTTTAGGGGGATGCCATTGAGTTTTATCATAACCTACTGTTCTGATGTGAGTGGTATTAGTTCCTAGATGCAGGGTTCGTTTGATGGAATTCTAGAACACAGAGGGAGGAAGCAAATGTATGTCGGGATTAAAAATAAACAGTGTCAAGAAACCATTCCAGTGTGGCCCAGCATCTCTGGCTTTGTCTGCAACGCATTTCACATTTGATGTAAAACCACCCTTAACTACTATTGATCTCAACTTTCTGCGTGAATGTAAATGGCTACAGTTCCAAGAAGCTTCGGTGATTCTTTTTGAGGTATTAAGTGACTAATTAACTAGAACGTTTTGTACTTGATGTGGAATAGCCAAGTAGGTCAAGCTGCCTCTTAACACAATGCCTTGATTTAAAAATCTAACACATGAGTATTCACATAATTGTAAAATAATTATCTGTTCCCCCCCCCCAACAGATAATTAAATGGCCCAAGACTCCATTTTACTTTGCTATGAAATCTGTCCTGACAAGAACTCCCATTTGGCATAGCTTAGGCAATTAAATAAGAGTTACAAAATGTGAGTGTTGTGCTCCTACAAATAAGAATGGTGGCCTCAATTGTTAGCTTTCAACAGAAGTTAATTCCGTCGATGGTACTTGCATGACCCCCATGACCTCAAAATCTTTAGCGAACTTATCCTCCGCACCCCTTGAGATGGGGAAAATCTGCTATCATATGGGAATCTTTATCCATAGGGAACCGACACACAGAAAGGCGAAGCGACTTACCAAAGGTCATACAGGAAGTCTGTGGCAGAGTAGGGGAATGGCACCCAGCTCTCCAACTAGCATCTGAATCACTGGTCCACTCCAACCCAGGTCCGAGAGCAGCCACACAAATGTGGTGAAACACAAGGTCACATCTCTCAGACAAGGAGCCAAGATGCAAACGTCATGGGGGAACTGCATGTCTCCAAACTTTGGGTGATCTGGGGCTTTCACTCCTCCAGCTTTTGCAGAATGGTTTACATCAAAGCAGTCTCCCACCACTGGGGAAACTTTCCTTCACTAAAACGGAATTAAATTCTTAAAGAAAAGGTTCTCCTTGACTGAATGGGAGTTGGAGTGGGCCCACTTCTAGCACTGGATTTTGGATCCAATGGGAGCTAGAAATACCATTGAGCAGATAGACAATCCAACCATCTCAAGTGTGGGTGTGAAACTTCACACATCAAGGGAAAGCAGCAAAATGTGACTGGACATATTTTCTGAAAGGGTGAAAAACATCAGTGAATGGCAACAAAAGTTGTGTGGAGTGGCACTGGTTGGGGTGGGGGTGGCTGAAATTCACTAATGTGGTTTGAGGTCAGCTAGATGGTAGCTAGGTTCTCATTCCTTTACTCTGCTGAATAGCCCCTTACTCCACACATGATCCCATTGTTTTCACTCCTGGAGCAAGGCGCTGTTCAGTGTGAGTAACAGGCTCAGAATCTTGCTGACAATTGGCATGATTCCTCTCCAAACAAGAGAACCATGTCAAAGGAGGGAAGTGATCTGATTCTCCATTTGCTTCCCTCTGCTCCCCTGCACATAGGGGTTACTAGTTATACCAACCTCCACCCTTAAACATTTAAAAGTTCTCTCTTGTGGAGCGAGCAAGAGTGGGCGGGGAATGCTAAGGAAAGGAGAGAGAATGATCTTGCAAAATGAAAACAGGGAACGGCAATACAATCCCTTCATTTAAAAAAGGGTGAACGACTAGAAAAAGGACAGTAAAATACTAAGCCTCTAAATTTCCCTTAGTAAAAGAAACAATTAGAAGGGCTGAGCCGATAAGGATCATTTGCCAGATAGGGATCTGCTCTTTTCTCTCCGCTCTAGGCTAGCCAACCCTATTGCCGCAGGAATAACCCTGTGGTCAAGACCAACCAAGGGAATCAAGGTGCAAATGAGTGGCAGTGCTGCAGTGAACTGCCATAGCGTGATGGAAAAGGCTTAACAGGTACAGGCTGACCACAGAGAGGGGGCGAAGAGAGAGCAGTCACCTGCACTAAAGGCTTTTTGCATAATGGCATCCGCGCCTCTGCCTACACTAACAGCTGTCAGGCAGTGGAGGAAATAGACGACGAAGCTGTTGTGTGGGCAATGGCTGCAGTCACAGCCGGCAGATGCTCCAGAGGCTCAACAAACCAAAGTTCAAAAGCACGGTGCCAGGAATTAAATCGCAGAGGGAAACGCAGTGACTAAGGAAGTGCAAGGGCCCAGAGGGAGCCTTGCCTGCAGCAGTGTTTTTGAGGGGAGGGGGGACGACGACAGAGCAGCCCTGTGCACTGTTGCCAAGAAAACCGAAAAGCAAAACCTCCATGGTGTGGGAATTTATTTCTCTTTTGATCCAAAGGAGAGCCGCAATGCAGCCTGGCACTCGTGTGGTAGGGGAAGGAGGATGCACGCAGGAACATCTGCTCTAAGAAGTCCCTTGAAAAGTAACCATGCAGTAGCGTGGGAGAAACATCTGTGCAGTGTGAAGTAGACGTCAGCGCCTGCAATTCAGGCAGGTTGAGTGAAGGAACACACAGGACATTGGAGAAACTAGGAGCATGTCAGGAATGGGTGTCCCATTGATTGGCTGCAAGGACTGCCCACGGGACAGCAGTGTTCAAGGGAAGAAGAGCTGTTAGGTCTATGTGCCTACCATACAATGCACTGACTTCTCTAAGCAGTGTTTGAAAGGGGTGACGTTTTCAGTCAAAAACCACACCCCAGACAAAAGTCTTGCAGTGCCCTTGACTCTGGTTGAGGCAGCAGGCTTTTGGTAATCTGCAACTTCAGCGCATTACATATCCAGTCGAATCTATTTTGCCATCTGTGTGGAATTCTTAAAGCAGCAGCGTCTCAGGCTTCGAGAACATTTTGAAATGAATATGGACTGCTGATCAGTGTTTCCTCTTTAATCCATTTGGGCAAGAAGCCGAGATTTCCTGTCCCCAGAAGTGAATCTCGGCAGACAACCCACTGCCTGAGCGTTCCGAAATCCTGTGTTGCGGTGAAGATGTTAGGCTGCAAGGACTGACTTCATCTGAACTCATTTGTTAATGGGGAGAATAGGACGTGCACACGCTCCATCAAGGATGGGGAGTTGGTTCATGTGCTACAGTTTTTTCACCCTGTCTTAAAATGACCTTAAATGCTATGTACAGAGAAGCTGATTGTGTTTCACTACTAGCTTCCTCCCCATGTATCCCATTCATCTGCACCCTTGAAACAGTTACTCTGGGACTGGCTCCCAGACTGTGATCAGGTGGAAGGTATCAGGAGAGGATGCAGGGCCAAAAGACTTGTCTTCTTCTCTTGAACTGTGGATGCTCCCAACTGCAATGCGTAGCAGTGTGTGCCTTGGAAGGTAAAGGGGAGGGAAGTGTGGCAGACACTTAAGATAAATGCTGTGGAATATCTCCTGCTGCCCATCTTTCAAATGTTTCCTCTATAGGCTTTTAGTGCTTCTGAGCTATTGTCACTGATCAAAAGAGCTTTGATGGTACATCTGCCATTAAGGCTGAAAAACAGATATAAAAAATGAATAAACATCATACCCTGAAGTGGCTCCCTGAGCTAAGTGAGGAAAGTGGATATTTATATTTAAATGAATGTAGTGCTCATGAAAGGTACCAGACAGCAATGGTATCTGCCACCCTTTCTTTTTGGGCCAACTTCTGCTGTGCAACATGAGTGTAAATCTGCTACACAGAAGGAGTTTTCCCATCTCACGAGTGCAGGATTGGGCCCACTAGCCACAGAAGAGGAGCAGCACTACAAGATTCCTGTGTCCCGTCCCATTCCTGACCTGCAAGATCATCTGCTGAGACAACAGTTTGTGATGGGGACACCTATTTACTAGGGTAAGGACCGGTTAGCAATACCACTAACTGGATGTTTTACAAATGCCTAGGACAGATTTTGGGAGACCCCGTCAAAGTTCATGGAGGCCATTCATCAGTTAGCGGGAAACCGATTTTTAGTTGTAACTTGCCTGGAGTAGATGTGAATCGATAGTCAAAAAAGCTTTTGCAGTCCAATATCAGTCCCTTCAGCCATCTGTAGTCCTGACGATGAGGTAATTCAGACTTCTTACTAATAAGACTCCAATTTAGAAGAAAATCTGCAGGTATACAAGGCCTGAAACATATTGGCAGCACAAGGAGGAACAGGTTTTGAGAGACCAGCAGTGGGACCCTGAACTTCTGTATGCTGTGGTGCACTGAGGGATTTGCAGGGAGGGACTGGCCAGCTGAGGGCACAAGCATGGCCTGTGGAGGCAGTCCCCAACTACGCAGATCAGTTGGTCATTGCCCAACAGTTGCCATTACACTCCTTCTGGTGTAGTGGCAATTTCCTGGTTCTCTGTGGTGCAGTGGGAAAGGATTTAATTCCTCTGGGACCCCATGAGGATCCCATGCGCAAATGGAAGTTTGCTGAGGACCAGGCTTTGGACATTGGGGCTGCTTGCATTGTCTTTAGCGCCTGACTTCACTTGTGATGCACTAATCCCATTTGTATATGACCAGTTATCAGATAATACATCAAACAGTCTGCAAATAATTTGAGGCATTCCTCTTCTATAGCCATAGACCCTATGGAGGTTAATTACTAAGCTTTCTTTCCCCTCCTCCTTACTGTAACTTTGTAGAGAGAAAAGCACCCCCTTCTCCTTCCCCTCCCCAAACAGAAACCTCTTTGTGGCAATACTAGTCACAATAAGATTTTTGTTAAAGTAAATTAGCACCAAATGAGAAAATAATGCATATCCATGAGCCAGAAAGCCATGAGCCATTAAATTCCAGTAGTTTGGCTCCCCTCTTTGTGGTATAGTATAATTAGGCAGGCCAAAAAAGAATTGGAAGAACAACTAGCAACAGGCACAAAAACTAACAGCAAAACCATTTTTAAGTACATGAGAAGCAGGAAGCCTACCAAACAATCAATGGGGTCACTGGATGATTGAGGAGCACTCAAGGAAGACAGTCTTTGCGGAGAGGCTAAATCTGTGATTCTCAAACTTTTGTACTGGTGACCCCTTTCACATAGCAAGACTGAGTGCGACCCCCACCCCTTTATGAATTAAAAACACTTTTTATATATTTAACACCATTATAAATGCTGGAGGCAAAGCGGGGTTTGGGGTGAAAGCTGACAGCTCACGACCCCCCACATAACCTCACAACCCCCTGAGGGGTCCCGACCCCCAGTTTGAGAACCCCTGGGCTAAACGAAGGCTTTGCATCGGACTTCACTTCAGAGGATGTCAGGGAGGTTCCCACACTTGAGCATGGTAACAAATCTGAGGAACTCTCCTAGACTGAGCTGTCAGTAGAGGAGGTTTTGGAACAAACTGGTAAAATTAAACAGTGATAAGTCCCCAGGACCAGATGGCATTCACCCAAGAGTTCTGCAGGAACTCAGATATGAAATTGGAGAACTACTAACTGTGGTATGTAGCCTATTGCTCAAATCAGCCTCTGTACTAGATGCATGGAGGGTAGCTAATGTAATGTTGATTTAAAAAAAAAAAGTCTCCAGAGGTGATCCTAGCAAGCTAAACTTCAGTACTGGGCAAATTGGTTGAAACTCTGATAAAGAACAGAATTATCAGATAAATATATGTTGGAGTAAAGAAGCAACTTTGGTGAGACGTGATTTCCCTTTACAGATCTATTAGAATTCTTTGAGGGGGTCAACAAGCATGTAGACAAGGATGATCTAGTGGTTACAGTGTACTTGGTCTTTCAGAAAACCATGGACTAGGTCCCCCAACAAAGAATCTTAAGCAAAGTAGATAGTTGTGGGATAAGAAGGAAGGTCCTCTCGTGGATCAGAACCTGATTAAAAGGTAGGAATAAATGGTCAGTTTTCACAGTGGAGAGAGAGAAATAGCAGGGTCCCCAGTGATCTGTACTGGGACCAGTACTGCTCAACATATTCATAAATGATCTGGAAAAGGGGTAAACAGCGAGGTGGCAAAGTTGTCCGATGATACAAAGACTATGGTTCAGGATTCTCCTAAGATGCATTGTGTCCATACTGTACTTGGAAAGAAACACAAATCTTGGCAAGTCAGGTCTAAAAGTATCATGAGGCAGGCCAAAAGAGAATTTTGAAGAGCTGGCAGATCTCTCAGGGACCTGTTGTAGTAAAATGTTGCTTGCTTTTTTGTTTTTGTTTGTTGGCTTCTCCATAGTTTAGTTTGCCAAGGGAAGCTCCTAAATACCCAGGCTCTAACAACCATCCACTTGTTGGCAAGAGTGTCTGTTCTCCTGCACATCAATGTTTGGACCAGGTCTAAAATTTAGACCTAGATTATTCCTGTGATATAGTAGTGCTAAGTCTGAGTCCCCATCTACAAAGGGATCTCACAAAACTCTGTGATTGGGCAAGAAAATGGCAGATGAAATTCATTGTTGATGAATGCAAAGTAATGCAGACTGGAAAACATAATCCCAACTATACCTACAAAAGGACGGGGTCTAAATGAGCTGTTACCACTCAGGAAAGAGATCTTGGAATCATTGTGCAGTCAAAAAAGCGAACGGAATATTAGGAACCATTAGGAAAGATAAGACCGTAAATATCATAATGCCACTATATAAATCCATGGTATGCCCACACCTGGAATACTGCATGCAATTCTGGTCACCACATCTCAAAAAAAATATTAGAATTGGAAAAAGTACATAGAAGGGCATAAAAATGATTAGGGGTATGGAACAGCTTCCAACTGAAGAGAGATTAAAAAGACTGGGACTGTTCATCTTAGAAAAGAGATGAGTGAGGAGGGATATGACAGAGGTCTATCAAATCATGGATGGTGTGGAGAAAGTGAATAAGGAAGTGTTATTTACCACTTAACATAACACAAGAACCATGGGTCACCCAATGAAGTTAATAGACAGTAGGTTTAAAACAAATGTAAAGAAGTACTTCTTGACACAACAGAGTCAACCTATGGAACTCTTTGCCAGAGGATATTGTGAAGACCAAAATTATAACTGGATTCACAAAAGAATTAGATACGTTCATGGAGAATAGGCCCATCAGTAGCTATTAGTAGGGCCCTACCAAAGTCGTGGTCAATTTCACGGTCATAGGATTTTAAAAATGGTCAATTTCACTTTTTCAGATATTTACATCTGAAATTGTATGGTGGAGTAACCGTGAGGGGTCCTGACCCAAAAGGGGAATGGGGTGGGGGGATTTACAAAGGTGTTGTAGGGGAGGGTCATGTGATTGCCACCCTCATTTCTGTGCTGCCTTAAGAGCTGGGCTGTGGAGCTTCCTGGAGCCAGGGGAGGTTCCCAGAGGTGGGTCTGATCTTCCACTGAGTGGCTGTGCAGAGGAAGAGGAAGTCCCGTCCCTTCCCAGCCCCACGAGGACTAGCAGCTGGAGCCCGGTGAATGGTAGGAGCCCCTGACAGGGATGCCCCCAGCCCTGCCCTTCCCACTCCCCTACAATAGCTAGATTTCACAGGGGAGATCTGATTTCACGGTCCATGACGCGTTTTTGCTGGCCGGGAATTTGGTAGGGCCCTAGCTATGGGCCAAGACGGTCAGGGGTGCAAGCCTCATTCTCTGGGTGTCCTTAAACCTCTGACTGCCAGAAGCTGGGAATGGGCAACAGGGGATAGATCACTCAATAATTGCCCTGTTCTGTTCATTCCCTCTGAAGCATCTGGCATTGGCCACTGTTGGGAAAACAAGACACTGGGCTAGATGATGGACCATTGGTCTGACCCAGTATGGCCGTTCTTGTATTCTGAGTATAGAGCGTGATTGCACCGTGGGTTTTGATCAGAACCAGTGGTAGAGTGTATAGACCATCTCTTGCAAACAAAACAATGTGTTTTACCTTTTTACTTGTGAAGTATAGCACGGAACCTCAGGAACCTGCAGGTCACGTCTCCACCGCCACTCACCTGCAATGTCCTGGAGTGTTCAGATCCAGGGTTTTGGAAGTGCAGATCTCCATCTAAATGTTGAAGCTCACACCCATTTCTACAGATGAAAATGACTAGGCATCTTGTTAGGCATTAATGACCTGATCCAAAGCCCACTGAAGGCTTCAGAGGGCTTTGGGTCATGCCCTAACAGACTGTGAATTCTATTAGAAATGGGGGATATAGGTTTTAAAATCCATTTTGTTGCATTATTGGGATTTCTAAGAATCTGAAGTGGTCAGGCAAAATCTGCTGGGGTTTTTCTTTCCCTCAATTTATGCCAATAATTCTTAATTCCAGCCTTAAGTAGCTTCCCCTTTAAACACGAAGAGACTAACAAAGAAAGTCATGGGCTCTAGAATTTGAAAGGGAATTGAGATCTTTGAGATTCAGGCCTGATGCTGATCTCCTGTTTTCTGTGCCCTGAGGTACACCCCTCCCTATTCACCCATGTTACATGGTCCAATGGCAGACTGTTCTAATGAACAGGACATGGGGTGGTGGGAGAGAGTGGTCTAAGCCCCAAATCCAGAGCCCCAGAGTTTGGCCCAGATTCTCTACTGTTTTGGGGTTGCTTTACAGTGCACTGCTGGTAGGCAGCAGTCCGAAAGCCAGAGTAGCTGGCTATGGGAAATTCATCCTAACACGGGGATCTTTGGTAGGTGTAACATGGCCTTGATAGTTCCTATACCACCCTATTTCCCTGTGGCAGAGGACATGCGTGGGGGTTGGGGGGAAGGCATATGGCCCAGATGTCCCTGTGCCCCAGCTGTTGTAATTCCTTAGGGTCATAGGTATCTGACACACATTAGAGCAGCCTTCAGGCTTCAGTAACCTGGGCTACAGTATTGGCATGGCACAGAGAAGCACCAGGATTTGGGGAAGGGGAGAGCACAAAGTGTCTTTAAAGTCACCTTCATATACAGCCCCACCTGCTCTGACCCAAAACTCCAATGAATGGTGAATAGCAAATAATGAACCACACGTACTCCTGGGGTAAATATTTGGGCAAAATAAACCTTCATGCTAAAACAATTGCCCTAATCCTCACTTGTGTCTGCTGCAGCTAACTGGAAGACGGGAGGCAGCCTCATTCAGACCGCAATAACAATACACAATGTGAGCCACGAAGCAGAGGTGAAGCTGCAGTGAAACCCCAAAGCCTGAGGAGAACACCGTGGCTCCTGGGGGCTGCGACAGGAATCACTGGCAGAAAGTCAGTGTCAGTGCAGGGAGTCAGAGTTTAGGCTCCAGGGAAGTACAGCAGAAAAGAGGGGCTAGAACTCCAGGCCCATCCTACATACTGGGGATGCAAAGCACAGTACTGATGAACAAGCAGGGAGCCAGGGCAAGGTAGATACAGGGACAAAAACCCATTCTGGACCTTGTGGAGGTCTGTTTGTTGTCTCTCGGTATCATATTTACAAGGCCATTTTTTTCCTAAATGCCAACTTTGCAAACTGAGCCAATCCGTCCTGCAGCTAGCACTGACATCACCAGCAATGAAGGGTTTGCAATTGAAACTTAACTACCAATTAAGCATCAAATCCAGTTCACTGTCCTAGAGCTGTATTGTCCAGCAGGATTAAAATGTAGCAGACTTTTTTCGTTACTGAAGTCCGAGACACTGGGATCAGCTCTCTAGGGCAGGACAGACTATAGGACACTTTTCCTGGCAAATCCAGGACGTAGTTCAGCACCCACAAATGGAGACTAGTTTAGAATGAACTTCAATAGGTTTTGGATCAGGTTCTCAGTGCAGCTGAGCAGTGCTATAGATGTGCTGCACCGTGACCATTGTTGGGACCAGTTTAAAACGGGGGAGGGGGAAGGTTGAAGGGGGGGGGAAAGACACTGGTGTGGCAAGAGGACTGAGTGTCCCACATTTTCCCCTGCACAGTGCAGATGGGGAGCATTGCCCAAATAAGCTCAAGGTAAAAGGAATGAGGAGGATAAGAAGCACAGGGAAATCCAGTCCTGTATTAATGGGAGTGCTGCTGCAAGGCTGTGGCATATCTCTGGTTTGGTAGCAGAGCTAAGTCCAAAGAGGGGAGTGCACAGATGTATGCTGAGAACTGCACTTGAGCCATGTCTCCCTCCCCCCCCCCCACACACACACCCTTCTTGGGAGCATGGGGGTCGGTGTGCAAAGAACTTGACACTCTAGCCTGATCTATGCTTAAAAATTAGATTAACCTACCTGTGTGTGTCAGTGTTGAGAAGTTTTGCTCCCTGAGCGTCGTAGTTAGGTCGACCTCACCTCCCCTATAGATGTGGCTAGGCTGACCTTGCTGCCACCTCTCCAAGAGGTGGATTAACTACATCAATGGCAAAACCGCTTCTGTCAACATAGGAAGTGTCTGCACTGCTGCAGCAGGGTCAAGCAGGACTTGTGCCCGTGTGACTTACCCTGGTTTTGCAGTTGTTCAACTAAATCAGTTTAGCAAAACTGGTGCACCACCCCTCCCCCGCCCCTGCTACAGCCGTGCCTGTACTCCATTTGTGCACAGGATTGTACCTGGTGCTAACCCATGTGCTCATGTGGAAACTCCAGCCACACTTGCATTTGGGTGCTTCCTGCTGTGTGCTGCATAAGGACTGGCAGGTTTGAGGTCCCTAAGAAGAATAGGCAGGAAGGCACCGATGTCCTTTAAACCGGTAGATGTCCTCATTGTATTGATTTTGTGTGTTTTGACATAAGTGAGCTAGAATGTCCATTAGAAAAATATCCTTGTTTCTTGAATTAGGTTTCCTAAATAAAATGTTTTCCAAAAGATGTTTGTGGCCAGAGAGAGGTCTGTGAAAGCCCAGGTTTGGATTTGAGTTTACAGCTTGAATCTTTCCCTGTAATAAGCAAAATATGAGCACCAAAGTTCAGATGCCAATCTGGATTTGCCCCACGTTTCTGAGTGTACTCTGATGCACTTGGCTACATAACTGTAAGGCTGTTTTCTGGGTACCCGTCTAATCCTGTGGGATTGCACCTTAAAGGCTGAAGCAAACCTGTGTATCGGAGCAATGCTTATGAGGCAGATACGCCTGTTACAGGGTGAGTGCGCGCTTTCTCAAAGACCTTTTATATTGTCTGCTTTCCCCTTAAAGTGAAGCTCTACTCTGAAAAGAGAGGAAGGATTTCCCAGTGGTTAGAGCTCTAGATCAGGATTTGGGAGACTTGGATTCAACTCCCTTCTCTGCATTAGACTTCCTGCGTGACCTTCGGCCAGTTGTTTTGTCTGTGCCTCAGGTCCTCATGTGGAAAATGTCAATATCTGTTCTTCCCTACCTCTCTGACGTGTTGTGAGGATAAATACATTAAAGACTGCGAGGTGCTTGGACACTGTGGTAATGTGGTGCCATATAAATACCTAAAATAGAAAAATTACTATGTAGAAATGGCACCTTCTTGCCCAACTGATTTATTCTTTGTGTGTATTTGCAGGGACAGTGAAAACAATCCATTTTTACTTTTTTACTCCGAATAGCCTTGCAGAGCCAACACAGCTAACACTCAAGTGTGTGCTGGATTCTGTTCTTCTCTATGCCTCAACAGAATTGTTTGCTCAGCCCCGATCTGTTAGTCCCGTGCAAGCCCTGAATGGTAGTGAGCCATTGTTATGGCTGGTGATGCACAAGGTGGAAGGAACCCATATTCACCATCAGACCTGTCTTGCCTTAGCTGGACTGGCAGTGAGAAGCACATAGTTTTTCTTCTAAACTGAGCATGTCTGAATCACAGAGACATGATGAACATGGAGCCCCATAAGGCCATTTTACAGATTCACAAGTTAAATCAGGGCTGAAAGAACCTTTTTGCTTTTTCTGCATGGGGAAAAGCAAAACTTCTCTAGATCTGAGTTTAAATCCTGACCTATTTAAGTTTTACCATTGACTTCAACAGAGGCAGGATTTCACTCCCAGGGTTTTGGGTTACACATTCTAGAGGTAAAGGGCCAGTTTTTCCCTTGTGTTAAGGGCCTTTGCACCTCTCTGCAGTGCTAAGCAGACCTATAGCAGGAAGAACACCCCTGCTTGGAGAGACAGGTTGCACAGAAGGTGTGATTTGGAGAAATGGTGCAAGGACGGGGCTTTCCTGTATTGTGGCAATTCCCGGTGGCCCTAATGACCATTGGCTGCTAACCTAAATTAGAGCAGCCATCAGGCTGCTCTAATTAGCTCCACAGGACCATGTCTGTGCAGAGTCATCCCATGATCTAGGAATTGTAGGAATAAATGTAATCTATATGGGATCACAAGGTCTGAGTAAAGCATTAACATCTGAGTTAACCCAAACAAATTCAGGAATACTAATGCTGTTGACTTTGCCACTTTCTTTGGTTGTTTTTGTTTTTACGTTATAGTTAGAGAGCAAACACAAATATTAGTTGTCTTTCTCCTATTAATTATTGTTAAAGATTTAAGGGATCAGAGACTTTTTGAAATTAATGCCCCATTTTATGTGGGAAAGGTAGGACTGTACACCTACACAGATGTTGTTCGTGCTGGCTGGCTGGCTGATCACAAACAGTCACTATTCTGTCTCACTGTACCAGCACTCTACTGATTTACACAAGGAGAGTTATCTTGGCCATAGGAAAATTTAGAAGGAAGGGTGTGTATGTGAATGAAAGCAGTCGTAGATCTAACAACTCACTTGTGAGCCCTGCTGTTGCAGGCCTGTTCTTTGTCAATGTGTAAGACCTATGTCTTTGCTTATTCTTCACATTGTTCTCTTCTATGTCGTACATTTAAAAAAAAAAACTTTAAAAATCCTAGATTAACCATCAAATAAAAGCTTTGATTCCTCCCAACACAAGCAGCTTTAAAGAGCTGCTCTGCTCTGCCAGTGACTCTGAAAATGGCATTGTGAGGTTCCAGGATTCAACCTCTCCAATTCCATATTAGATTGGCTCATTTTACAAATTTTATGATGCACTTTCTATCTGACAGCCCTGCAAACTTACCCCGGGATCAAAAAGTCAAGATGAGTGCTTCCCTTCTTGCACATCATCACGTGCACTGAAGAGCCGAGAGGGCAAGTCTACCCTCATTTATACCATTGTCCAGGTGTACTGAAAACACAGTATGGCTGGACATCTCTCTATTATGGGTAACAATGCACAAGAAGGAAAGAACCCAGCTTGACCCTGGCCGCCTAGGATGAGTTGGCTGGCCTTGCAGTTACAAGAAAAGAATTCTTTGTAAAGTGAGCACCTTTGATATGGAGCCACAGAGAGACATTAAACCCGAAACCCCATGGTGCTATTTGTCCAACGTCACTTTTCAAAACAGAGCAGCAGCTCGCTGAACTAATCTACTTTCTCTGTGACACTAGCCGGTTTCAAATGACTGTTGATTAGTACAGGTGAAACTTGTGATTTCTGATGGACTGGAAGCAACATCACATCCTAACCTGCCCTTCACCCTGGAAAGCAGGAGGGACATGGCATGTTGCCACCATGTCCTATAGGCACATGTGTCTAAGGGTGAAGAAGAAGCAGGACTTGTCCCCTATTCAATGTAGTGCATTTCCAGAATCCGCTCTTTGAACTAGTAGAGAACAGTCTGAAGGCAGCCCCAGCTACCCGGCAGGAGAGCATCACCTGGCAGTCAGCAGGTTGGCAGCGCGCTGGACAGCACCACTTGGCAGTGAGCAGGTGGACAAAGCAGCAGGAAAGCATCACCATTTGCTCTGTGACTTGAGATTAATTAGACAACTATTGGACTCCTGCACACTCTTTAAAGGCCTTCTGTGCCGAAAAGTGTTACATTTACCATCAGCCTGCAAACACCTTCGTAAATGACAAGCCAAACCGGAGTTTTCCAAGCAGTGTTATTTTCGTACTTACCAGGGGGATTTCCAAGCCACGAGAGCTACAGAGCTTCTAGGGCGAAGTTGTCTATAGGCAGAAAAATATTGCAGGAGATACTGGGGAAAGTCCTGTCCACAGAGGGAGCAGTGTTGATTGTGCAGTGGTGTTATGTGACTTGACTTAGTCAGGACCAGGTTTTCAAAGTGGCCTCCATTTGTCCATGAATGTGTTTTCAGGCGCTGTGTACACAGGTGACCTATTGTGCCATGCACATGCAGGTATTAGTTCTGCACAGGCATATTTTGAAAATTTGGCGCACAACAGATCAAGAGCTAGATTTGCAGAAGTACTTACTACTACAGCGGGGTGAAGAACTGAGTTTTCAGTTCACTGGCAGTTCTGACACGTTAAAAAAACAAAAACCGTTGTTTTGAGTTAAACCAAATGTTTCATTTTGATTATGAGCTTTGTACAACTTATAAAAACAATTTAATCAAATTAAAGGAAATTTTGAAAGGAAAATTTGTTTCAAATTGAGAAATCAAAACTTTTCATTTTGACATTTTCAAAACAAAAAAAGTTTCCTCTTCATAATTTTTTTTTCTTTTATTTTTTTTACACAACCAATTTGGTGAATCCATCACAAATGGGCACAACATTTTGGTATCCCCAAAACTGTGTGTGTGTGTGTGTGTGTGTGTGTGTATATATATATATATATATATTTTTATTTTTTTTGCCAAAAAGGTTCATCTGTAAATTTTTGTGTAGCTGAGCTCAGTACCAAACATGCTGAGCTCTGTTGAAAATCTAGCCCCAAGAGTACTAGTGAAGAGAGAACTGCAGCTGTCCAGGCTGTATTTAAATGTGAGAGTAAGGAGAATATCCGAGATCTTCAAGTCTAGACCCAGGAGGATAGGTTGCATCCTGCCCCTGCATGGATGCCCAATGTTGGGCAAATGTCAAGAGCAATCCTTGTGCTCACTGGAACGCTGGGTAAGCACCCCTAAGATATTACCTAGTGGGGAAAGAAGGGTGTGTTCACACAAGTCATCACCCTCACTATCGTGATGATGGTTGTTTATGGGGCCTGATTCTCGATGGCGCCTCAGCTTAGCCTCCACTTGTGAATGCACATCTTTGCACCCCTCTGCGTTCACTTTTTGTACAGGTTTACGTTCTCTACATTTGAAAATCAGGCCCATTCAGTACTGGCTGATGTTGAACTGGACATTCAGGCTGACGAAATTCAACCAGAACTACTGTAGTACCCCTATGGAGACTGTGGAAAGGTAGGCCCAGTCCTTGGCTGGTGGGAATTGAAAGAGCTTCGCTCACTTCAGTGGAGCTCTGTCAATTGACATCTGGGGATCTGGTCCTACAGCTCAGTTCTCTTTGACCTGTGTATAGAGAAGGGTGGAAAAAAATTAGAGGAAATAGATAGAGAGAAGAATCCGTGTGATAGAGTGCAGTGCTTTGCTGTGGTGTTGGGGATGTCCTATCACCTTCCATTACTAGAAATAGTAGTGGTATTCTGTGTTAGTACCAAATCAAAGAAACCGAAAAAGAAACGTCTGTCTTGTACATGGTGAGGAGATGAGGGATAATTTCTTCTAAAGTGTAATAACACCTAGGCTTTATAATGCTCCCAACTCAGGCTTGACAATTCTTCTGATAGCCCAAATACTATAAATTTAGTTGAAGATAACAGAACAGATGGGAAAAACATATGGTTTGTAGGTAGTGTGTGGTGGTTGATATTTGTGGTACATTAGGGGAATTTATTTTCTCTGTTTCCTAGTATAACTTGAGATACTTTCTCAAGTGATTCTCTGTGCCTTTAGGCGAGTTTAGGGTTTTGCAGAGTTCTGTATTTATTGTAGTGACAGCTTTGTTCAAACCGAATCAGCCATTGCTTTGTTGGTGTCCTCTACCCTTGCAGCCTTCAGTATTTGTATACTGTCTCATGCAGCTCCCACTGGGATCAACGGAAGGCTCTCTATTGACTTTGGTGGGAGCTGGATCAGGCCCATGAAAGGCCCAATCCCTTATTCCTTTGTGCACCTAAACTGCCCATGGATTAAGAGTCAGTGGGAGCTTGGATGCACAAGCAACAGGACTAAGTTCCCTCCAAAACTCTTCATGGGTGGGGCTGTGTTACTTACAGCCATCATTATACTGCGTTTTTAATTATGCAACAAGAGTTAGATACCAGGAGAGACAATGTAGAGAGGCAATACAGGTGTATTATACAACTATATAGTGGTGGTGAAGGGAACTTCAGGCAAGTGAAAATCTACAGGGCCAAGTCTTGCTTTCAGATGCATGGGGGGGGGGTCTCCCATTCCTTTCAATGAGAGTCTTGCACGTGCACTGAGGGCGGAATTTGGCCAATGGTTTGAGGGGGTGGGTTATACTTTAGCACACACACAGTATCAAGCCTGATTTCTTAGAGTGGCTCACAAATAAGAGGAGGTAAAACTCCAACCAAGCTGAATTTAAACTTTTTTTGGAATTTTCGTGCCTGCTTCTGAATTCCCTCTCACAAGATAGGCCAAGTACTGAAAAGTAAAGCCCCCGCTCCCACCCCCCCATCTTCACAGATCTTGCTGGAGTCCTACCTCCTTAGTCTCTCATGCATTCTCGTCTGTATCTCTGCAGTAACTGCCCCTGTGTTCTCTGTAGGTCAAAGACTGGAGCTCCTGAGTGTGCGTGAGGGTTTGCTTCATTGTTTATATCTGTAAATTAAGTCCACTTCATCATCAAACTGGCATGTCTTCCTTTCTGCTCTGAAGCCACAGTCATGATGCTGGGCTCCTTTGCACTTTCAATACCATAATTTCACTGTTATAATCTTCTCCGGGCATTGTTCAGTTCTTGCTGTGAACCCTGCTTCGGTTTGTCTGACATCTGCTTTTAGACTCCCTGGTTTTTGACAACGCAATTAAACTGATCCTGGATCAAAACTCTCCCTCCTGTCAATATCAGTGTCTTCACTTTGGCCTTGTGCTGAATAGTTGAGTGATCACTTACTGACATGGATAGCAAGCGAGTCCATCACTCTTATACCTGCTCTGATGTAAATAATGTAGATCAATTACCCTGTGGAATACGTAGCATACAGTGTATTAGACACAACTTTGCCTGTAACAGGAAGTCCAATGCTGTGTGGGATGGCCAGCTGCACAGAGAAGTGGATGTTAGGATTGATTGAACTGATTCAGCTGAGACGGTTCAGACTTTGCATCCATGCTGGGGGGGGCGGGGAGGGAGAGTGAGTGTATACTAGAGACACCTGTTATCAATCACAACTGATGCTGAGTTTAGCCAATGAGGACAGGTGAAGATCAGTGAAGAAATTTCTTCCAAAGCTGCGTGTGAAAATATGTAATGTGATGCAAAGGAAGGACTTGATCTTGCAAACAATTACACATTTGAGTAGCCTGGTTGGGGATGATCCAAAACCCAGTCAGCCGAACCAGAAGACTCGCGTTGACTTGAATTAGTTTTGGATCAGACATGATGAGTTCAATGGGGTTACTCATGGTTATAAAGCTACTCGTATTTCACGGTTTGCAGGATTGAAGATCAGATTTGAATTGGGCATGAGCTCACTATCAACTGCCTGTGAGGATGGGCCTCAGGCAAACCAGTATGTATGGACTGGGTTTTCTTAGTAATATAATCTGGGATTAGCAGAATTTTAAAACTATGAAAATGTGTACATGCTGATCAACTAAGATCCTTAACACTGGCATCTCCCCCTTGAGGCCAGACTTGAAAATTACAAAATTGTGAGGACAGAAAGACTGATCAAAACAGTTTCACACACTGGGCTGGGGGTAGATTCTCCCCGCTACCAGTTTTACACTGATTGGAGTTTTACAGTGGTATAAAGCAGTAGCTCTCAACCAGGGGTCCAGGGCCCACTGGGAGGCTGCAAGCAGGTTTCAGGGGGTCTACCAAAATAAACCAGAGAGTAGGGCCAGAGGTAGACTTGCTGGGGCCTAGGGCAAAAAGCCGAAGCCCGAGCCCCACCAAGGGCTGAAAGTTGAAGCCAGAGCAACTTAGCTTCACGGGATCCCCTGTGGTGTGGGGTCCTGGGCAATTGCCCTGCTTGCTACCACCTAATGCCGGCCCTGGCTTTTAATCTACTGGATATGCAGAAGAACAGTTGTGGTGGCCCAGGTGGGCTGTGGAAATTTTTTAGCGTGTTGGGATATGCAGAAAGAAAAAGGTTGAGAACCCCTGGTATAAGGGGGAGCAGCATCTGAGCCGCAGAGACCAAGAGGTTATAGTGAAACAAAAAGAAGTAAGGCTCTGAAATGCAGGAGCATATTTTGGTCCCAAAGGAACCAGCCCAGTCTCTTGACACTGCAGAATATGTATGTACTGTACGGAGCTGCTGTCGTATGGTGCCCAGGTGGAATAATTGCTAAAAGTCCAAAAATATGGCTCATAGTGAAGGGGCTATTGGAAGCCCTTTCATCTGATTTGAGCAAGCTGAACACTGTGAATCTCTGCCTAGGGAACCCCAGAGATAATTGGTTCAGGTCAAATGGTGAAGGTGGGTCTTCACTAGCATACCTTGATACCAATGAAACCAAAGCAGACCTGAAATGTAGGTGGCTAAATAGTTGTCTTGATTTTTTCAGAGGTGTTTAGCCTAAAAATCAGGCCAGTTATTTTAGGTCCCTCAATGTGGATTTACGTGTTTTAATTTGAGGCACCAATTTCTCAAAAATTTGGCCAAGTTTCCTCAAAACGAGTGGAAGAAAATAAGGACTGGATACAATGCCCATTGAAATAAATGGAAAGCTTCTTAACTGACTTCAGTGGGCTTTGGAGCAGGGCCTGAATGAACAGACTGCATAGAAATGGGCCAAGGTGAAAAGTCCAGATGTGGATTTCAACCCTCTCATAAGAACAAAGAACAGCCATACTGGGTCAGACTTAAGGTCCATCTAGCCCCGTATTGTGTCTTCCGACAGTGGCCCATGCCATGTGCCCCAGAGGTATTCATCAAGTGATCCATCCCCTGTTGTCCGTTCCCAGCTTCTGGCAAATAGAGGCTAGGGACACCATCCCTGACCATCCTGGCTAATAGGTCCATCAATGGCTATCTTCCCTGAATTTATCTAGCTCTTTTTTGAACCTGTTATAGTCTTGACCTTCACAACATCCTCTGGCAGAGTTCCACAGGTTGACTGTGCGTTGTCTCAAAGTTTGAGGTTGTGCAGATCTGAGGTTTTAGTTGGGTCAGTCCTTAATAGGACTTGGAAAGGTTTTGTCACTGAGGAGAGGTTCACTGCAAAGTTTTTGGCTGAGTTAAATCTGCAAGCATGGTGAGTCTTGCTGATTTTTGCTTGAATGGAGAGCCTTTCAACATGCAGTTTTTTGTGAGTGAATTGTGATTTTTTTTTTTTTGTTTTTTGTTTTTTATAAATGACATTTCACACCAAGCATACACTCACAGGAAGAGAATGCCCCACAGGTCAAAATTTAAAAAGTGATTGAGTTCATAGTATTTCACAAAAACATTCCACTTTTTAAATGTTTTTCTCAGAGAGAATGTGGAGATAGGGAAATATTCACTAACTAGTCATAGTCTTTAAGTGAAATGTGTTTTCTCAGCTGCAAGCCTGTCTTTTATTCCTAAACATAACCTTATAATTAAAAGGATCTGACAAGCGTGTGTATTCCTAAACTCTGACCCGATTAACATGATTGGTTGTTCAAGAGTCCTGGTCTCCATTTCCTTGAACCTTACCTGAGCAAGGTGGATCTAATTGTTTGTTTGCTGCTGACAGAATTTCTACACACTTAGTTAGCAGTTCAGTGAAGAATTTTAAGATAACACAGACTCTGATTCTGCTCTCACTTATGATGGTTTGTATAACTCCAGGTGGAGGAGAATCAGTCTTATAATCTCTAAACATCACCTCTCTTAAATAGTTGGCAAGGATGGGCTATATAACCTTATTACAGAAATTTAATTTATGGGACAGTGCAGAATGCCTTACATCTCATAAACCTTAAATGGAGACCTGGTTCCCTCCAAATTTCAAGAACCACACCTTGCTGAGACTGTAATAGTCCCTGGCATGTGGAGAGCTGCACCTTTAAAGAGATTAGCTTGAATTTCCATTGCCCTGCACCTTGTGTAGTCACTGTACACTGGTGCCAAGTGGGTGCACTGAACAGTCTTTCTGATCTGGTAACGTTTGATGTCCACTCGGCACTGGTGTAAATGACTGCACAAGGTACAGGGCATGGAGAATCGGACCCATTAGGCTTGGATCTCCTCACCAGTGTAAATCGGGAGTGAATGGAATTATACTGGTGTAAAACCAGTGCAAGAGCGAGCAGAATCCGGCTCATTGGTTTTGTTTTAGACAAGTGGTGAAAACCGATCTCCGGCCACCCAAATGGGAAAATGGTGACAGAAGGTGCAATAAATAGCTCTAACTATAATGGCTTGAAACTGAGCTGGCACATTTTGAAATATGAAATACATTAGGCCAAGGATTCTTCATCCTCTTCATTCTGCAGAGTGCTTCATAAAGGAGACATCAGGGACCCACATGCACTCCAACAACCCAATCCCCTAGATTGGTTCCCAAAACATTTCATTCTGCCAGCCACCTGGAGGGGCCCCATGGACTGTTGATGGTCTATGGACCACAGTCTGAGAACTGCTGCCCCAAGCTAGTCTGTAAGTACTACCCATTGGATCTGACCGGTATTAAATAAGCTCTACAAAGAGAATCCAATTATTCCTGAACTGCAACAGACACCCACTGAAAATTAAAAATAAACTATTGACCACAAGAGCAATGGAATTGAAGCCTGTCTATAATTGAAGTTCATTATTACTAAGGATTGGGTTTTTGTAAACACAGCCTATTAACAAGTGTGTTTTGTTTGGGTCTATTTATCTTGATTGTACGTGGGATATTCAGTAGGCTACACAGGTGTGCACACACACGGGGAGACACACACAGAGAGAGAGTGACTGATAGGAAGGGGATGGGGCTTTCCCTTGGGAGATTGTTTCACAGCCAGTCAGACCTCTGGGACTGATTGTCCCTGGGAAAGTCTCCACAATGAGCAGCACCTCAGCCCACAGCACTGCCATTCAGAGAATGGGACTACCTGTGCTACCCAAGGTGATGAAGAATGTTACTCTGGCCCATTGTTAAGAAACTTGTCCTGATTTTTTTTTTCCAGTCCAAGTTTTTTCCTAATGTCTCACTATTCTTATAACTGCATCTCATGGCTTGAAATGAGACGAGGTTAGTTGGAGTGGTTGCCTGATAAGGCGGAGGGGAAGAGGAGGAGCCGTCAAGGGGATGGAGCCTTCTGGAGAAAAGGGTGGTGGTGGAGTGAAAGTGGAATGCCTACTGCAGACTTTCTTGCACCTTCACCTGAAGCAGATAGCCCAGTATTCTGTGGGAGACACCATTCTGGATTAGATGGACCACTGGTCTGGCCCAGCTTTGGCAATTCTGGTGTCCCTGCGATTCCAAATACCTTCACTATCGATGAATTTGTGTATAAAATGAATCTGACTAAAATGTTCATCCCACTCTAAGGTGAAAACAAGATAAATGGGTAACTGAAATACATTTTAAGGACGAAATAAAATGACAGCTTCCCAGATGTATATGTAGATGCCTAATCCCCTTCTGTAAAATCAATAAAGCACTTCCCCAAATTCCTCACAATGTAAAAATACCTATAAAATTGTGTGTGTTACAACCTTTAAAATCTGGGTTAGAAGTTTTCCGGTGTTTAGTAAATAAGAATAGATTCAAAATAAAACCAAAGGCAATGCAACAGAACAAAGGGAAAGGCAGCTACTGCACTATGGGAACTAGGCATTAGAGCTGAGAAAGCAGGAAGATAACGAATAAATACTAAAGGGGAACCTTTGCTATACTCTACTTTTAAAAGGCCCAATCCTGCGGTTCTTGCCCAGGTCTGCAGGATAGGGCTCCATGTTTGTCATCAGAAGTGTGTACACAGGTTTAACCATGGATTTTGTACTTTTATGGCTGCTCTTTGATAATGTAAGAGAAAAAATAATCCTTTATAGCCCACTATTATCTGCTTATAGCTTATTAAAGATATAAATGCCAGTAATTTAAATGACTCTGTATTAATTTGTCCTTGACAAAATATAATTTATAACTAAAAGGCCAACACAAGGAACTCTTTATGAAACACTAGTGCAACATTAGCTGGGGCAAGTATTATACAGTTAGAAATTTTAAGCTATCAACTATATTTGGGCAAGGGTTACATGCAATGATTATCTTCTCTGTCTAGTAATATGGATGAAAACTATTTTATTGCTAGCTATTATGAACTCTGCAATCTCTAGGTAGAGATTATAATAGACTAAATACAGTGCACTATCAATAATCTTAGTTAACATTTCAGCAGTATTAACTCAGTATGCTGATAGCATCTATTGCAGATTGAATGACAATCAAAAGTATACTACAATTAATATTAGGAATAAACGGTCAGTTTTCACAGTGGAGAGAAGTAAATAGCGGGGTCCTCTGGGGATCTGTCCTGGGACCAGTGCTGTTCAACATATTCATAAATGATCTGGAAAAAGGGGTAAACAGTGAGTTGGCAAAGTTTGCAGATGATACAAAATTACTCAAAATAATTAAGTCTTCACAGTCTGTTTTGGACTTACAAAGAGAACTCACAAAACTGGGTGATTGGGCAAGAAAATGATTAGGGGCATGGAACAGCTGAGGAGAAATTAAAAAGACGGACTGTTCATCTTAGAAAAGAGGTGAGTGAGGAGGGGTATGACAGAGGTCTATAAAATCATGAGTGGTGTGGAGAAAGTGAATAAGGAAATGTTGTGTACCCCTTCATATAACAAACAAACCAGAGGGTAACCCAATGAAATTAATAGGCAGCAGTTTCAAAACAAACACAACACACATTCAACCTGTGGAACTTGTTGCCAGGGGATGTTGTGAAGGCTAAAATGTGTGCTCCCGGATTTAAAAATAAGAATTAGATATGTTTTTAGGGGATAGATCCATCGATGGCTATTAGCCAAGATGGTTAGGGATGCAACCCCATGCTCTGGGTGTCCCTAGTCTCTGATTGCCAGAAGCTGGGACTGTATGACAGGGGATGGACCACTTGATAATTGCCCTGTTCTGTTAATTCCCTCTGGGGCACCTGGCATTGGCCACAGTTGGAAGACAGGATACTGGGCTAGATGGACCATTGGTCTGACCCCGTATGGCCATTTTTGTTCTTTTAATTGCATGCAATTTGTATAATTTTTCATATATATAATGCTCTGCTTTCTGAAACGTATTGCTCTTGTTCAGATGTAAAATGTTGTAATTTAACTGTGCAGACTATTATAATTTTCTTGGAGGACATTTGTATGAAGCCTTCTATAGGTGTGGCATATTTTCAATTAAATGAGTATCATAGGGGGTTGACTGTGCTTTGTGTTGTCTCCAGATCTCTGGGATTAGACTCTGTCAAAACAATGGTGTAGCAGGACTCTACTAAAGGATTTCCTCATCACAAGTGCCCCTAGACATTACATTGCAATTCGGATGGTTTGTGGTCCCCAGCTATTTTCATTATTAAAATCAATAACAGAGCACACCTTGCTGTAACCCGCCCTGAGGTGCCCACATTACTAGCTGGTGTACATTAGAGTGGCCCTGAGGTTGCTGTAATGCATAGTGGGGGTTAAACCAGTCTCCTGCAACCCAGGGGTTGGGGGAAGCACAAAAGTGGCCTATACTCACCTTGGCCACCTCTCTCCTCAGGTGCACTGAGTGGAGAGCTAATGCAGCTGAGGATTTGTTTGGCTTCTTTCTCCTAGACAGCAGTTAGAGTAATTTCTTTCTTTATGGGGTTGACTGAAACTTCCATTTAATGCCCCTTCTTCAGTGGGACATAACCACATGCTTAATGCCTTCCTGAATAGGGATGGTGCCTGAACCAGGCCTAGGTTTATTCTCTGCACTAATAAGGCTGACTAATTTTTCAATATTTGTCACTAGGGTTCCTTCAGTGTGCTTCCACTGCCATCAAAGTGTGTTGGTGTTGATCAGATTTGGTATGTAAGGATTCCAGAAAATCTCTCCATGAGCTCTCATGACTAACGGTACAAGAAGCATATGGGAGTAAGTGGGCAGACCTTTAATGTGGTCTCTGTCCCAACTTGGAAAATCAGTCACTTCACTTAAAATAGTCTTTGCTGAGCTGGCCTCTTTGGCTGTGTATAGAGCTGGTTGGGATTTTCTGTTGACATGTTGTTTTTTCTTCCAGAGAAAATGTGATTTCTGTAAAATTGAAAATGTCAATGGAAAATGTTAGTGTTTGCTGAAGGTTTTGAATTTTCCATTGTAAAAATCCAAAAGAAATGTTTCAGGTCAGGTTGACCTGATTCAAAATGTTGGGTTTGTTAAACAACCAAAACATTTAGCTTTGGCTCAGCTGCTGCGGTAGTTATAGTTCATGTGCTCATTTTCATCAATGGGCTGGGCTTCTGGCCAGAGTTCATCTCCCATCATGCACTGCAGTCTTCCCTCTGGCTGAGCTGACCCTGTACATCATGGAAGTTTCATGACAGCAATGCATTCTGGGAGAATCAGTCCATCTTGGGAGAGGGGGAAGGGGGGGGCATAGGGAAAAATGGGGGCCTGAGGCCCCTGAGCTACAACTACTGCAGAAGCTCAGTCAGACACAGATTTATGTCAAACAGATTTTAAAATGAAACTTTTCTATTTGGGACTGTCGAAACACTTCATCCGAATTGGAAATGTTGAGTCAAAATGTTTTGACATTTCAGAATTGAAATTGTTCAGTACCGTTTGTTCTATGAAAAATCTCGATATTTCATCTTTATGACCCAATTCAAGAGAAACAAATTTTGAGACATGGGAATTTCTGGGGGAGGGTGGAAATTACAATTTTCATTCCATTCTAGTTGTACATTTTTTTTATATTATGTCAAGTTTACTTTCTTGACGTTTAGCTGTGCTTACGTGCCCAACTCAGATTCTCAGAATTAATGGGCAGGTTTCTTTTCTGGTGTGGAGAAGTTCAAAAATATTTGTGTCAAATATTTCTCAACTTGTCTGTTCTCTTTCCCTGTCCTCAATCAGCACTGGTTTTGAGGATTGCTTTCATATATTTTCCACCATAGTTCCTTTCCATTATTCTTAGCGTTCTTTTAATGGCCTATGGGCTGATTCTGCAATGGGAGATTTGAAAGCATAAAAAAGCCCATACCCTACTAGGTAACTTGGAAATATATATAGTTGGCCCACGCTGCAACGTAAAGTTCCAAATCTGAATTTTTCCAAGTTTGAGTTGTTCATATTCAGGGGTTTGGTTCATTCAGGCCTATTTCTACTAAACAGCATAAAATACTACACACAATTGTCAGCTGAGATATCTCATTTGGGCTTGGAGGTTACAGTGAAAGTCTGTTTGTGTACCGTTAGGTCTCTTTTAGAACCTGACCTCCTCTGTGACCTTCCTGTGTGCTTTGCTCTGGCTCTGTGAGCACAGGCAGTTCCATCTGGGCAGTTGTGAACGAGGCAGTGAGTTATTTACCTTAATAACCTTGTTCCTATTGTTACCTATGCCTGGGTGTCAGTTTCTCTAGTCAAAGACTGAGTTCTTTCCAAAACCAGGTCCTCAGCTCCAACGATTTGCATCAGTTGATGATTTAGCCTCTGAGCTGTATCATGCTGTTCAGCATCCTGTGTCGACTTACTGTGTTCTGTCTCTGTTCTGCAGCAGCATTCATTATTTTTTTCATGGTTGCAAAGATTCCAAGGCCAGAAGGGACCATTGTGATCATCTTGTCTGTCCTCCTGTACAGCACAGGCCATAGAACTTCCCCACAATAATTCCCAGAGCATGTCTTTTAGAAAAACATCCAATCTTGATTTACAAATTGGCAGTGCTGGAGAATCCTTGGTTAATTACGCTCACCATTACAAATTTGTGCCTTTATTTCCAGTCTGAATTTGTCTAGCTTCAACTCCCAGCCATTGAATTGTGTTATACCTTTCTCTGCTAGATTGAAAAAACCCGTTATAAACATTTGTTCCCCATGTAGGTAATTTATAGACTGTAAACAAGACACCCTGCAACCTTTGCTTTTGTTAAGCTAAATAGATTAAGCTCCTTTTAAGGCACGTTTTCTAATCCTTTAATCATTCTCATGGCTCTTCTCTGAACCCTCTCCTATTTGTCAACATCCCTCTTGAATTTGGGCACCAGAATTGGACACAGTATTCCAACAACAGTTGCACCAATGCCAAATACAGAGGTAAAATAACCTCTCTGCTCCTTCTTGAGATTCTGTTTATGCATCCAAAGATCACATTAGCCCTTTTGGCCACAGCATAGAATCATAAAAGATTAGGGTTGGAAGAAACCTCAGGAGGTCATCTAGTCCAGCCCCCTGCTCAAAGCAGGACCAACCCCAACTAAATCGTCCCAGCCAGGGTTTTGCCAAGCTGGGCTTTAAAAACCTCTAAGGATGAAGATTCCACCACCTCCCTAGGTAACCCATTCCAGTGCTTCATCACCCTCCTAGTGAAATAGTGTTTCCTAATATCCAACCTAGACCGCCCCCACTGCAACTTGAGACTATTGCTCCTTGTTCTGTCATCTGCCACCACTGAGAACAGCTGAGCTCCATCCTCTTTGGCACCTCCCCTTCAAGTAGTTGAAGGCTGCTATCAAATCCCCCCCTCACTCTTCTCTTCTGCAGGCTAAATAAGCCCAGTTCCCTCACCCTCTCCTCATAAGTCATGTGCCCCAGCCCCCTAATCATTTTTGTTGCATCATACTGGGAGATCATGTTTAGCTGATTAACCATCATAACCCCCAAATCTTTTTCAGAGCCCTGCAAGTCCCCATTCTATAAGTATTGCCTACATTCTTTGTTCCCAGAGCTATACTTTTATATTTAGCCATATTAAAACGCATATTGTTTGCTTACACCCAGTTTATCAAATGGTTCAGATTGCTCTGTATCGGTGACCTGTCCTCTTCATTATTTATCACTCCCCAAATTTTGTGTCACGTGTCGACTTTTTATCAGTGATAATTTTGTTTTCTTCCAAGTCATTGATAAAAATGTTAAATAGTATAGAATCAACCCCTGTCGGACACCATTAGAAACACACATGCTCAATGATGATTCCGTGTTTACAATTAAATTTTGAAACCTATCAGCCAGCTTTTAATCCATTTAAAGTGTGCCACGTCAATTTGATATCGTTCTTATTTTGAATCAAAATGTCATGTGGTACCACATCAAACGCCATACAGAAATCCAAGTGTATCACATCAACACCATTACCTTTATCACCCACACTTGTCATCTCATCAAAAAAAGATACCAAGTTCTTTTGAGAGGCTCTATTTTCTATAAACTCACATTGATTGGTATTAATTATATTACTCTCCTTTGATATTTTATTTTTAATTGAGTCCTGTGTCAACTACTCAATTATGTTGCCTGGGATCGATGTCAGATGAACAGGCCAATAACTACCTGGGTCATCCCATTTACCCTTTTAAAATATTCCTACGTGTTAAGGAAATGGGTCCATGGGACAGCACTGGATGTGCATTTTGCTTTACACGCGGATATCTTTTCTAACCGCAAGGCATTGTACTGGACTGTTACCATTTCCTTTAAACATGTTGTGATCAAAATCTCTTTTCCTGAAGACATGAGGGGTGAATTTTCAAGGGAGTCCATAGTGGGAAGGACTGCTGCTACTACAGCATTAAATGTTCTTTTAACCTCATTTCCGGTTCATGCTGATGAATCAATACCGTTACCTGCAGTGGTGTTCTCACTGTGACTGTGCAAGCAGCGCCATATTATTGCCTAGGCCTAGGGCGGCAAATTTGCAGGGGCGGAAGCTCCCCTCCGCGCCCCGCCCCCCTGCTCCAGCTCACCTCCGCCTCCTCTGCAAGCTTGCCGCCGCGTCCTGTTTCTCTCCCCTCCCAGCACTTGCGCTGCGAAACAGCTGTTTCGCGGGGCAGGGAGGGAGAGGGAAGGAGGGGGAACACCGCGCGCTGGGGGAAGAGGCGGGGCGGGGATTTGGGGAAGGGATCCAATAGGGGAAGGGAGGAGGCGGAGGCGGGGCGGGGCCAGGGCGGCAATTATTTCCCGGCCTAGGGGCGGCAAAATTATTAATCCGCCACTGTGTGCAAGTGGAAGTTTAAGGTCCCAGGCCCCCCCTATTTTTTATTCTAATGGACAAGGCTGGGTGGTAGATATTACTGAGCAAATGATGGGTGTTTTGATTGCCCGTTCAATCACTGTATCACAAGCCTGTAACGTGTTGCTTTGTAAAGCACTTTGAGTATCTTGAGTCTGATCAATGCTGTGTAAAGCTGTATTGTGTTGTATCTGCTTTTGTCCAAAAGAGAACTAGCTTTTGACACAGAGAGCACTGGAGCTGTCCAACCCCCTTCAAAGCTGAATGCACCCTGAATTGCTACAGAGATGACTGGCAGCAAGAACAGTCATTAACTGCTGCAGTGAAGGGGGGTACTTAACCTGCCTACCAGCACATACAATTATTTCTGCCACGGCTACCTTGGAAAATGCACTTGTCAGTTAAATACATTCAAAAATTCTTTGTAGACCAGGCAAGAGGCAGACCAAATCCAGGTACCAAACCGTCATAGCTAAGCTGCTCCACATAGAACTACACAGCAAGAGGAGTGAAGGGTGACGATCTGAATGTTGTGAAACAGTTTATTTGGTGGCAGTGCCTTAAATCCTGCAGTAGAAGGGGATTCCCAGATGAAAGACCTGACGTGGAGAAAGCCAGTATCTGTTCTCATTTGCCAGTAGCTTTCTCCCAAACAAAACAGAGTGGGGAAGTTGCTATGAAGAGAAAGGTACATGGGCGGGGGGAGGGTGAGAAATAGCTAACCCCTTCTGCTCCCTGGAGTAGCAGTAAGCCCTAGAGAACCTCAAAGTACTATACCAAAGAATAAAATGAGCTTGTTTTGTCTAGTATCCACCCCACTCAGTTCTTGACAGTTTGAGACTTGGATTTTATTCTGGTCATACAGATGGCCCCAAGCCCCTTGCCTCTGCATGGATCCCTGAGGAGCCAAGTTTCAAATTGGGCTCCATGACCTATCCCATGGAGTGGCAAATCCTGCCTTCCTGACAAGAATCTCAGTGCAAATATTTATCCTTTCCCTTTTCCCTCCCTGGCTCCCAATATTAGGAATGATGATTTGGGCCCATAAGAATACTTTAGCACTTTGTAGTCACAGATCTCAAGGTGCTTTACCAAGGTATGTATCATTACAATGCACTATAAATGCCCTGGCACTACCAGCTGAAATGAAACCCTTATATTTAAAATACAAATCCATATTCTTATTTTATAAATGTGTATTTTCTGCTTAGAATCGGAGCACCAGCTGGGGGACAGGCCACTTCCTGGAAGTCAGTGACCAGTTGGAGTTAGAAGCGGGCTGCGGTACCTGAGGCCATCAACTCTCTTAGCAGGTATTAAGTTCCCAGGAAATTTCCTGGCTTCAAGTCTATGTTGCTTAACTGATATTGCTGCCTTCAGTGTGAGTTGGTATTTCTCAGGCATCATCTTTTTGTATATTCAACTTATACATAGAGCTGGTTGGGAATTTTCCATCAAAATGATTAATTTTTTTGACAAAATATGCAGTTTCCACAAAATGTTTTTCTGTGAAGAAATGTTGGGGGTTTTTTGTTGGATTTTTTTTTTTTGGGCCTACACTTTGATTTTACAGTGGGAAAATCAAAACAAAGTGTTTTGTTTCAGGTGCAGTCGGTTCAAATAGGAATGTTTTGGTCTGTCAAACTCAATTGAAACATTTTGTTTAACGTCCAACTAACCTGAATCTGTCTACCTGAGCTGTTGCAGTGCCTCATGAGAGTCAGAGTTCAGGTGCCTGATGCCTCCATTCTCCTCTATGAACTGGGCTCCTTACCTGGACTACATCTCCCATTTTTCACCATGACTTCCCCTCTAGTGGAACCACCAGGGTGCATCATGGGAGTCCCATGACTGATGTGCTATCATGAGGCACTGCAGCAGCTGAGGCATTCTCAGCCCAATATCAAACGGAGCCAAAACAGAACGTTCTGTCATAGCTGAATCAAAAATAGTCAGTACAATTTGTTCTGCAAACAGTTTTTTTCCTATTTTTCAACTTTTCATCCCAAATTGGGGAAAAATGCTGAAATATTGGAATTTCTCAAGAGACAGAAATTCTGATTATTTGCACTATGAAATGAAGTATACAAGTTCTGATCCATGGTTTGGATCATAGAACTGCTTCCCGTTACACTGCTATAAATCCAGTGTCTTGTAACTATATTAATTTACTCTAATGGAATTACTCTAGATTTACACCACCGTGAATGAGATCAGTATTTGGCCCTTTATGTCTATGTTCAGCTAATAAAAGTCATATGAGGGTCTCACTAAATATTTGGCAAATCCAGCAAAACAAGCCCAATAAACTATGCAGGACATAGTTTAATTTCCTCCACCAGCATCTGGGTTCAGCATTATAATTAGCTGCAGATTTCCTTGGGATATAGCAAACCAAGATGTTTATGCTGAATAGCTGTTAGTTAGAGGAGAAAAAAGAGAGGGACTTATATTAATGGAATCAGTCCATATTTTTAGCACAGGTCCTTAGCAGCTAGGGACAGATTTTTAAAGGTATTAAGGCACCTAAAGTTGCAGATGGGCTCCTATTGGGATCTTCAAAACCACCTAGGCACCTTTTGAATATCCCAGTAGGAGCCAATCTGCAACTTCAGATGTCTTCAAACATTTAAAAATCTGACCTTAAGCCTTCCTGCCCCTCCTATTTGTTGCTTTTCCTGCAAGAACCCTCTCTTCTGATTCCGCAACATATGGGTTAAACCAACTTGCTTAGATGTATCTCCTAATTTGGCCCTTAGACTTTACCTTTCTTTTTTCTGCATCTTGAATGCACCTCAGAGAGTTTGGAATGTGGACTCCCTCCGACAATCATCAAAACATTTGGATATATATCCAAAGCTCACCTGGCAAACTTGGGTAAGGTGGCACCTTAAAGACTAACAGATTTATTTGGGCATAAGCTTTCGTGGGTAAAAACCTCACTTCTTCAGATGCATCTGAAGAAGTGAGGTTTTTAGCCACGAAAGCTTATGCCCAAATAAACCTGTTAGTCTTTAAGGTGCCACCAGACTCCTTGTTTTTTTTGTAGATACAGACTACCACGGCTACCCCCTGATACTTGGGTAAGGTATATCATGAGAACTGGCTTCCTCGTGGTATTTTGAGACATGCATTTCCAATCATGGTTGGAAATGAGCCAGGGGAAAATTATTCAGACATCTCAGAATCTGAGAAGGTTTAGTTTGGTTTCTGCTGTAGAAATGGACAATGGTCTGGGTGTGAGAATGACAGAGGAAGCTTGCATCTTTCTTGAATCCAGTTTGTTCCCCCATGATGAAAATATAGCCCTATGTCCATGTGGAATGAACGTTCTGTAGTTTGATCTTTTCTCAGAATATATTTGAGTCCTAGTGGATGCATTAGGGGGGCTAGATCTCAGGTAATGGCAAAGGAAGGTTTCGTTCACTTCTAATTTAGAGATTAGCAATATCAGCCAGGATAAAAAGTTCGGTATACTAGTGTAGTGAAAATGTGCCTGCCCTCTGTACTGAAACCTTTCAAGCATGCATTCCGGTGTTATTAGTTAAATGATCATTCTAATTACTGCTTAACATTTTCTCAAACTGTGCCAGAAAGAGGATTGCTTTCCATTTTGCACAGCGTTAGTGGTGCTGCCTACGGAAAGTAGTTTCCAACATCTCTTCTTCTGAGCGTGCCCCCAACCTGCCCTAGTAACATAGACAATCTCTCATGTTTTCCTCGTTGAGGGTGTATAGAAGGTACTTAATGAGCTGTCAATGCTGATTACACATATGGAAAAGAGTACAGGTTACATGCAGTAGGACCTTATAATGGGGCCCCAAAACTCTATCCACTTCCTAGAAATTTGTAATTACTGCCTGATAAAACAAAATCTGCCCTTAACTACATTCTCTGTGACCCCCACTGAAATTAGCAATGGAGTCAAGCCCCAACATTCAGATCCAAATCTGGATGTTGGTCATCCCAAAGGTCAGGGTATTTGCTTCGAGGATTTTTGTTCACCCCATTATAAAGATAAGAACTTTCATTTTGTACTATGATAATTTTGGCCCCAGTTCTGAGTGCCACTCGTGGAATGGGGTCCAAGTTTACCTTTAATTGAAATCATTGGGCTTTATGTGGATGTAAATCATGTCCGAATATAGCCAGATTTCTGCAGTTAAAGCCTGATCCAAAGACAGACTTTGCATAAAACAAACTGCCGTGGTCTTTTGTTAAAAGGTACTCATATTTCATTCACTTATTTCTAAATTTCCTGAAAGTCCATCACTTTTTGAAATTAGGAGAGCGCAGTGTCTGATCCTATCAATCAGCTTGTTATGATCTAGTATTGCTCTGAAACAAGTTATAATAAAGTTCTACTCGATCTGAAATATCTCTAGCTCAGGCTTTTGGATGGTATGTTGTTAATACATGGATCTACAGAAACTCATCAGTAAACTCATGCAATATGAACAAGGATCTAACTGGTTTCTTTCCTATAGCGTATCTGCAAGAAAAGCTTGTGATAGAAGCAGAACAGTGTTTTGTTAGTTAACACATTTTAATTTAATCCCTGCATTTTCCAGAATACAAACCAACTAAATGTTCAGGAAAACATGTCTCCTATAGCTGCAGTTTCCATAGGATTAATGTTCAGATTATTTAACAAATAATCCTTGAGCATTTCTTAGTGATTTATCACAGGCTTTTCAGATTTTAAACCCAAGGGCCAGATCCTCAACTGGTGTAAACTGAAGTAGCTCCACAATAGAAAGATGCGGATTTTCATGAGCTGAGGATCTGGCTGAAGGCGTTAAAATGGCTGGTTAATCCAATAAAGTGTAATAGAAACAAATGTAGGTTGGGGATGTTTTCAATTCGTAGCCTGTTGTTGCTGTTCTATTTATAGATAGCTGTCTGTTTCTAATGGCTGTTTAAGAAGTTGAATACCCTTTGATTATTTTCTAATTACGGAGTCACTGAGAAGTGTGGTGGCGCATTTCGGTTTGTGCAGTGTCTGGAGTTCTGAGATTCCTTTGGTTCTTGCCAGTCTGGCTTGAGCGTACAGTACAAATCAAAGGCTCTGCAAAAGGATTGGCGTGTGGCCCACATCTTAACAGCAAGGTCATCTCATGGGGCCCTGTCCCCACCCATTCGCGATGGTGTGATATCCCGGCGGCAATGACAATTGTTTGTGCGTTGCTAGACTGGTTCCTCCAGGTTTCCAGTTGCTCCCGCAGGTGTCTAAGCTGTGCATGGCAATGAAGAGCCTAGACCTTGTAGAAGCAACTGGTGACTGGGAGAAGGCATGCTTTGTGGACTACCAGCAAGTGTTTTGTGTGTCCATAAACCACAGAATGAGAATCGCTGGGATTCATAATAAACTTGCCTAGCTTGTTGATGAATGAAGGTCAGTTCTGCATGTGAGTTACCCTACTGGGTACAGGACAAAATTCATCTCTTTACTGGGGGGTTACCTGAATGGAGTATAGTTGTATTCTGGCTTTTAGGAGGAAAGGCTTTTGTTTAATTCTTCCAATATTAAATACTGCATGATTTGGATTTGTACATGGGCCAGGGACACTGTCAGGGAGATATTTTTAAAACCTCAAAAATAAATGAAAACAAAACTTTCATTGTACAGCATTTTTGGAAGAAATAACATTGATTTAATTAACTACTCTTCCCGGGTGTGTGTTTATTTTTTATTTTTTTATTTTTTATTAATGTGTGCTTCACCATGCTGCACTCAAGCCTTTGCTAAGTAACTGCATTATTGCTTCAGGTTATGCCTCTCCCTCCTGCTTTGTTACTCACTCAGTGAATTACCGGTATGTCTGAAATCAGATCAGAAGCTTTTATGTCAGGAACTTTGGGTGAAATCTTCGTCCCACTGAAGTTGATGGAAATTTTGCCACTGACTTCAGTGGACCCAGGATTTCCCCTTTTATCTTCTCACAGTATTTGTACTGTGGCCTCTAGCACACTTTGGGGCACTGTAAAATAATATTAGAAGTCAACACTAACCTCCGTGGGTGAATGGGTTGGGCTGGAGATGTGAGGTCACACCCCATACCCACCAGTCATGTTCCTTTGGGGCCATAGCAGCACTACCAACTGCTATGGTCAGCCCCCTCCTTGTGCTACTTCGGGCTGCCTGCTTTGGGTACGTCTACATTGCAGCTGGGAGTGTGCTTCCCATTGTGAATAGACAGACATGATCTAGCTGTGTTTGAACTAGTGAACTAAAAATAGCAGAGCAGCGGGGTGGCACAGGCGGCAGCTTGTGCTAGCCACCTGAGTACAAACCAACGAGACCCCCTGGGTACCTACTACCTGGGTACCAGGAAGGAGCCCCGTGTGTTCTCTTTCCCCATGGTGCAAGGCGAGCCACAATTTTGCCATTTGAATGTAACTTCATCTTTTCTGCTTTCTCTTTCTCTCTGTGGTGCAAAAATAGTCTCCACAACACATTTATATCCTCCAGGAAAGATAACATGTGGACAATGTTACAAAACTCCAGGTGGGAGCTGTGGCTGTCATACAGAAATGACATATGTAAAAGTTATCAAATATATACAGACGTGTTTGAAGGAGAAAGGTGTGATTTCAGAGAAAATTATCCTCCATACCATGAGACAAATAAGAAGCCAGCCTGCCTGTGCCTATCAGGGGCCCTCCCAGTACTGCGTTAGCTAGGGTCAATCCTGCAGGTCTTTGCACAGGGCAAAGGAGACCCAGTAAAGATGTGGCTCTCCTGCACAGGTAGGAGTATCGCTAAGTGCAAGCACTACTGAGGATAACTGCTAGCTGTAGCCAGCTGCACATGGCGATAGTAACCCTCAAGCCCACTGTGAGCCTGCTCCCATAATACCTGATCCACGGGATCCAAGTTGTAGTTCAGATGTTCACATTCTCCTCCATGGACTAGGCTATCTGGCTGGACTACCTCTCCCATGACACACCCATTCACCTCCCAAGGGGGGGGGGGAGTGGAGCATCATGGGAGATGTAGTTCAGGTGTCTTATGCGCCCATTCTCCTTCATGGGCTTGACTACAGCTCCCATAAAGCTCTTTACAGCACCAGTTTGAATAAAACATGTTGATGTTTGGGCCAATTTTTTTAAAATTTTTGTTGGCCAAACTATTTTACTGAAAAGTCAAAATTTTCCATGGGGGAAAAATATCTATTTTATGACCAGCTGGGGGCCTGATTTGTTGACTTGCTCTAATCCCCACTGTGTCAGGGATTTTTTGATTGCAGCATCCTTTGTCCCTATTTGGTATCAAAGTCCTCCACTTTCACCTTCCTATGGCCTATAATCAGATCCAGTAATTGGCAAAACTTCCATTTACTTCAATGGGAACTAGATCAGGTCCTTAATTTGCCTTGTTCTGTCCTCAGGGAAGATTTCACCCTTTTCAGCACAAATTTTGACTCATTTCAGCTACTTACATGTCTGCACGCTGGGGGAATGAGCTGGTCCCCTTAAACAAAATCTGACAGAAGGTGTCTGGAAAACGGGGAACCCACAAGGAAAAATGACACATAGGTACTCGTCTGAACAGATGAAGTGAGTTGTTATAGCAACATGAGTTCTAAAAACAGTAGAGGAAACCGACATGGTGCCACTCCTACTGAAGAATTCACACGACTGCTATCGAAATTCTAACATTGAGGAAACACCTTTCTCCTATTATTTTTAAATTCAATGCACATACGCTTCCTCAGCAAAATCTGTGTAAATCATCCTGTCTATTAAAGAGACAAGCTCTTTCAAATGTTCTGAAAAAGCTCATATTATGACTTGTCAAAAAAAAATAGTGGGAAAAAAAATGGATTTCAATTCACATACAATACTTGAAAGCCTTCCAGCAGAAATGTAAGTGCTCTGATTCAGAGTATGTGTAGGGCATAACTGGCACAGAGAGACACCAAGGTGACAGCATGCAGTTGTAACATCAAACTGGTAACATTTATCAGCTTCATGTACTTATATGGGAAATAGTGACTCCTCAGATACTGGATCTGTCTATTGGTATCTGAAGCACTATTTATTATTAAACGTAGGAGGAGGTTTCAAGAACGTGTAGTTGAAATGTTTAATGGCAAAAAAGGCTGCTATATACTGAAATGCTTAGTAGACACCACTGATCTGAAGAAGGCTTTCTTATTAGGTACCTGATCTAAAGCCTACTGATGCCCATGAGCATCTTTCCATTGACACTAATGGGCTTTGGCTCAGGCCCCAAAATACTTGTGCATGAAAAATTGTTTGGAGATCTTCATCTGTTCCCATTTTATTTAAATGATTGTGTGTTAGTATAGCATGAAGTATAATAAGGCCTGAGGTCCTGTCTGAAAAATGGGAATCTAAGCTCCAGACTTTTTTTTTTTTTTAAACAGTTTAATGGTAGGGCTTTTCTTGCTGGGTTATTTGCACCAAAGATAATCTATCCAATGACATCCTGGGTAAGCAACTCCTCAGGATGTCATGTGGTGAGATAGGAGTGAGTCACAAATATTTGCAAGATGAAGATCATTCCTTAAGTAAGGGCCAAATCCTGGGAATGGAGCAAGCCCTTGTACGAGGACTCCTGGCAAAAACCTCTGAGCAGTGTGAGGGAATCCTCAGCTTTCCTCAGCCAGGCTGCTGGAGAAGCTATGATGCAACCATTACAAAAGGCCATTAATTAGTATTGCAAGAGTTCCTAGAGGCACAAAAAAGTACTCCGTGATCATTCAAAGTTAGAGCTCCACAATCAATAACAAGGTTTGAAAATGCAACAGTTAAGGTCCTAAGAGCAGTATTATCTCAGTCACGTAGCACATCCTGTATGTCTACACCCCACATTTTCTAACGTACAGGATTAAGCTCCAAGATTCAACAGGAATGGAAAGTCCGACGCCTACAGCATTTTCAAAGCCCCAAAGCTAGAATGCTGCTGTCTGAACTGTAGCTTTAGAACTTCCTGACTTTTTGATGTTTTGTCTACACTGCTTTTTATTGTCTTACTGTGACATATTTTACCCTGTTTTTATTTATGTATTTATTTTTTAAAGAATGGATAAGGCGATGCATGAGCTTAATAACTGGTATTTAAGTGGTCCCACTTAGCCTGTCGGGGTGATATCTTAGGCCCTGCTCCTGTACCTGCATGAAGGCACAGAAGGAAATGAGGTTCCAGGGGTCAGACAATAGTCTGGGATGAAGGAAACCGAGGTTCAATTCTCTGCTTCACCAAAGACTTTCTGTGTGACCTTGCACAAGTTATTTAGGCTACGTCCACATTATGAGTTAGCGCTGTGATTCCCAGCTCATGTAGACATCTCTCCTCTGAGCTAGTGTGCTAAAATTAGTAGTGTAACTGTGGTTGTGTGGGATTATAGCTGTGCCCAACCTCACTAGTGAGTTGTGAGGATAAAACACCTTCAGAATTGTGAGGTGCTCAGATACTGTGGTAATAGGGGCTATCGAAGTACTTCAGATTAGAGCACTGGTACCCTCAGTAGGGTTCTGTGTGGGCACAGAGATCTCTTTCTGTGTGGAGCTCATTGCAGAGATGAGATCATATTGTGTAGAGCTCGTCAGGAATTTTTTGACAAAACAATTTTTATGTTGGAAAATGCTGATTCATCAAGCTAAACTTTTTGGTGGGAAAGGGTCAGTTTAAACGAATTTTTCAACTTGAATTTTTTTTGAAAAGTTTCAGAATTCTCACAATGTTTTGTTTCAGCATTTTCTGGAAAGGAAGTCCAGATTTTCATTCAGATGACGTTTTGTATTGAAATTTAAGACAATTATAGTGTTAATAAAAGATCAAATTTGAAAAGAAATGTTTCAAAATTATTGAAACAAAACATATCAATTGATCCAAACTGATTCTTTTTTATTTTCAATTCACAAACATTTTCAAGATTTTGACTTTTTTTTTTCCAATTTAAGATGGGAAAACATTTTGAAATCTTAATTTTTTGTGTGTGGGATAATACTACGTTGCTCTTATACAGCACTTTTTTCATCAGTAGCTCTCAAAGTGTTTTACAAAGGAAGGTCATTGTCATTTTACGGAGTGGGAAGTTGAAGCACAGAGAATTGCTTAAGTTTCCTAGCAGCCAATTAGCAGAGCCAGGAATAGAACCCAGGTTTCCAGGCCAATGCTCTGTTGTCTAAACCACGCTGCTTCTCACTTAATACTGTACTAAGTTGAACAGGTTAAGAGATGGTTGAGTTCCTACTCTTACTGCTCCAATCAGTCTTCTACGAGGTTGGGTCCATAAAGCAGCAGCACATCGGCTAACAGTGTGACAGCTGATCTTTACAACTGAGAAAAGACATTTTTCTATAAAATGAGAAGCATAGAATTTGCTAAATGCAGCTGTAAGTGTGGAGAGAAAATCACAGGGCACATGATTTTGGTTTTGCCTGTGATGTTTTCCTGTTCCAAATGCAAAGGAAAGATTGGTTGGTTGGTTTGATGGACGTTGGTATGTGTAACTGAAACAGTTACAATCCCCCTTTTGTACCAGCAGACTCTGGCCTTGTCAGGATGGGCAGAGAAAACTGGCAGAAATGTCTGAGGGGGTGTGAGGTAGGTTAGGCTGCTAAAAGTGGTTAGCAGATGCCTGCACAACATGTCCAGAAGTGTCTTTTCAGTGGCTTAGAACTCCCCCACCCCCCATTTCCCAGTCCCACCCACCAAATATTAGTTCTCTGCAAGGACTCTGTCCATGGCAGGTTTCAGCTGTTTTTGCATAGCCTTGTTTTTGTGTGTGTTAAAGCCGGGTTAGATATTTCCCATCCCACTCTTCTGTAACCCAGAAATGACTGAAGGGATTTTGCTCAAACATCCCCTAATAATAATAATAGTTAATGATTCATCTTCACGCAGAAACCAACTATGGAAACCAGTAACCCCCAAAGGCAAATATTTCTGAAAGTTACGAGCAAGAGAAAAATGAAGTTATAGGTATAGTGCAAATGGTTTTGTAACCTTAATGGCATGTTACTAACAACCTGCTTAAAATATATATTTATTTCTATTTTTAAAAAAACTTAGAAATATAGTTGAGGGAGGCTGGAGGAATATATTCCTAGCTGTGAACAGGTTGAATAGGAATATTTGGGAGGTGAAGAGACTTGGCTTTGTCTTTTGTTTAAAAAAAAAAAAATAGAGAAAGCAAACCAAGTGCTGTAGTTCTAGATTTATTGGTGTAAGCCTAGCCCCTAGTGGACAGCAGTCCATGGTACAAACCCAAACACAGGGCTAGCATAGGTACACCTTTGAACAGCTGTCAGGTTACATTCCAAGTGGCTGGAGACAAAATCAGTTTTAGGACAGATTCATCAGCAAATGGGACCGTTGCGGTGTTAGTTGGTGCAGTTATGGTAAAAGTTAGCTAGCAGCTTCTGTAAAGTCTCTAAATGAAATTCTACCCCAAAGCCTTTGCTCTTGTATTCTATCATGAATATCCGAGAAGCTCTTCTTCCTGGTCGTATCTGTCACACTGAACGGTATTTGTGTTGGGCTCACCACTCCTCCCCCTAGAATTCCGTGTCAAGGATTCTAGGGGAAAGAAGAGAACCAAAGTCTCTCACTTATGCAAAAACACAGATGGCGTCGTTTGTAATGAAACAAACTGGTGTGGACAAGGGTTCAGCAGCTAAAGGCTTATCTAGAAAGTAAGATCAGAGTGAGGGAGTTAGAGCTGTCCATTTAGTGGAGAATCCTGCCATTTCCTCCCAGGTCAGCCTGTCAAGGTTCAGCAGAACCCTTGTGTTTCTGCTACTTGGGGGATGTAGGCTTTTTGGACTCCACATGGGAGTTTCACACCATGGCAGCTCCTACTCCCACAGTGTTTAGTGATCAGGAAAGGTAGGCTGAGGGCCCTGCTGCTCTGCAGATCTACCGTCAATAGGGGAAGCTATTGCAGCCTCAGGCTTGATGGAGCAGCTGTGCTGCCTCAGGAGGAGCCGGATTCCATCCGCAATCATGCAGGATATGATCCGTGAAAGCCAAATCAGAGCACGCCCGTTGTGGCTGGAGTTCTAAGTCCATTTCCTAAGGGAGAGTCATCAATGACTTTTTTCTCATCCTTCTGCTAAATAGGCAAGTGGGAACACCCAGTTGACCACATCACCTCCTAGATGAAAGGACAGGACAGCATGTACTGATACAAATATGTGAAGACAACAGCAGTGGTTAAATTTTATTCATTGGTCCTACAAGGTTCTGAGCATTCCCAGCTCCCGTGGCTTTCCGTGGTTGTTAGGAGGGCTCAGCACCTTTCCGGATTGTGAGGTCCAATATTTTAGGTGGAAGCCACTTTTAGTTTCCCGCCAGAGGCTTCCTTTAAATGAAGCCCTTCCTTCAGCCAGCCACCAGTGCATCAGCCCTGCCATCTCACTTCCACTGCCCAGGAGGACAGCAGGCATTTCAGAGCCTGTGATCAGAGGACACTAGCTCTGCAGAGGCTTCCACAACGGCTGTATGAAGCCATGTGTTCAGGGTAGGAGAGGAGCAAGGCTTGTGGAGCTGCCTCTACGTCAATCCACCAGTAATTATCCCCAGCGTGGGTGGAGGAGTGGCACAAGGGCTGGGCAGGCTAAAATTAAGCCAGGAGTAGCAACCAAGCAGCAGCATGGAAAGGAGGAGTCCATCTCCCTTGCCCCTGCAGAGGTCTGCGTATCCAGCACACCATGTCACTGGAGATGATGATGAAATCTTCAAATCTCAATGAAAAAAAAAGGGGGGTGTGATTCTGATTAAAATGTTTGCAAAAAATAACGTGCCCCATTGCTGAATCGCCCCCAGCTGGGACCAGGCATTGTCCCTGTGCTCGCTGAAAACTCTTCTGAGCCGCCTTTGAAAATAATTAGTGGCACAGGCTTTGAAAATCAAGTTTAACTTTTCTTTAAAAAAAAATAAAAAAAAATTCCCCCCAGTACCAAACGCGATTAGAACATAGCATGGATTAATTGCTCTGCCAAATGTCATTCCTAGAAATCAAATCTGTTTTGCGACATATGAGTGAGTGTCTGAATACTCCAAAGCCATTAAAAATATCTGCATAATTTTAAAAGCTGCTAAATGTTGTTTTCTCTTTCTTTTTTGTGTGTGTGTACAGTATGGTATTTTACTCCTGTGATGAGAAGTTGAATGGCAAGTTTCAGCCAAATGCAATTTTTTTACACCATAGTCATAAAATCTTGACAACGGAGTTCACAGTAGAAATGCCACTAGGTTTTAAATTCACAATTTGGCATCCCTGATCCATCTTTGCCAGGTGAAACTCCTGATTTTCTTGGGATTTTTGCCTGAGTAAGGCCGCAATATTTAGGCTGAAGTATTCATTTGTTTAGATCTTTAGTAACCTAAACCAAAGTATAGAGTGCAAAGAATAAAGTCCACAAAATACATACTGAATTGCATACACAATATCTCAGTAGCACTTGCCCAGCATCATAACCCCCTCCCCCGATGACCTGTATCTCACAACTAGAGCATGTCCAAAATTGTCTGGTGGTGGCACACATGTCCATCGGACAATGCTGATACAACCGAGCTGAAATGTTTCACGGCCACATGTCGATTCCATTGAAATGTTCGCCGGAAACCAGGCAGGCAGGCTTGACAGTTCCTGCCAGCTTGTCCACCCACCCGACTCCTCGGCAGGCCACCTCGCTGAGAGCACGGGAGCTGGCGCTCAGGGGAGGTTGCTCCTCAGCCTCATGCACTTGTCTGCAGCTCCCTAGCAGTCAGCCAGGTGGGCTGCTGTGGAGTCAGGGCTCACGCACTCCATACGTAGCCAGCTCCCTGACTTCATGGGTAGCTGGCTCCACAGGCTGCCCAACTGCACAGATAGCAGCCTCTCCAACACCTTGGGTTGCCTAGGGAGCCCACGGTCTTCTTATCATCCCTAATTGCATATGGGGAAACTGCGGCAGACAGCTTGGACTATTAAGCCATGGCCTGTAGTGCAGAGTGTGATAGGCTACACTGAAGCAGAAATACTCAGGAGGAATTCTGGGTATGGTAGGAGGCTCCGCTCTACCTTCCATGACTGCACTGCTGTGAAGGGGTATTGATAGAGCCACTGCCCTGCCCTTTAAGCAGCCAGCACAAATACTAGTGCTAGAGGAGACTTTGTGCTCTGTAATGTGGCAGACTTTGGGGGTTTGTTGGGGCTCCAAATATTAAGTAGATTTGGGTAACTTACTTAGAAAGGACTCTGAGAAATGTACTTCCTAAAACTGAATTTGCTAAATGAATGCACCTTGCTGACCGGGAGAGTCATCGGACACTAGTTAGCTAGCAGTCTTCAGCGCCACGATCCAGAACCTCTTCCCTGGGGGTTAAGGCCAAAATCCGCCTTTTAATCACCTGCTTGGCCCTAGCGTTTGTAACCCAGCAGTGTATTGCACTCATTATCAGGGTCTGACAGTCTCTCTTCCTGCGTGCAAGAGAGAGCATTTCTTTCACCCCTTTTCTGCTTAAATTCTGAGCATTCCAGCCAGCAGCTTCAAAAACTACAGCTGGTAGAAATTTCTGGACCAAAGACTGGCTCTGTGTGTACAAATATTGCTTTTGTCGAAAAATAATAATAATTTGGATTTTTTTAATGAAAAAAAAATTGACTTTTTTTGTTGAAAATTTTCATTTCACAGGTTTTAATTTACTTTTATTGCAAATTTTCATTTTGTTTTGGAACCAACTGTCAACTTCTGGAACCACAACAAAAAGCTGATTTCAATTTGAAAGAAAATGAGTGAAGTTTTTCATTTTGATTTTTTTAATCAAAAATCAGATTTTTTTCATAGAAGAACATTAAAAATTGTATTTCCATCAAAAATGAACCTTATGCTGGACCGTGGTCAGAATGTGATTACTAGCTGAGTCACTGGTGTAGTATGGGCCTCAGGCAGTGTAGTATATGATTTAGGGCAACTGGAGGTCAAATGCATAAATGATAAAATATATTAATCCGATCAATGGGGAATAAAAACATATCCAACATGGTTTCAAGTTTCTAAAAGTTCACACACCTATGACATTAGCTCTGACTTGCACATCTCTATGAGGGGGCTAGGAGGTAAAGTTTTTGTTAAGCCTTAGCTAGATCATTTCCCCTTCTGCTGCAGGATTTTCCTATAGCAGAATACTGCACCTGTGAATCTTTAAATTAGCCACAACTGGGGTGGTTGGGGCCTAATAGCAGGCAGTTACCAGGAAGAAGACTGCTGGAGAGAAGGGACACTTCTTACCTTCCCTTCAGGTAAGAGCCTCTGCTTTCACGGGGAGGTGTTTTTTCTCCCCACCCAAGTTTAGATGATTTGGAGTTGTGCTGCACAAATGAATCTTTCATTGGCGGGGGGGAGAAACCACAACACCTGCTTTCCTTCTGTTCTGGGAGCGGCTTGAAAAGCAAGAAACTGATCGTGAACAACCTTCCACACCCCATTTGTACTCTGTTCTCTCACACGCACCCCGTGTGCGAAGGAAGCCTTGGTGCAGACAAGGAACAGCAATTCAAAGTGGAACATCTCTAGGGTTTTGGAGAGCAGAGGAATGAGCGCCTGCCTGCCCACACCAGAAGCTTTGCTTTCTGGGATCTCTAGTTTCCTCCCAACATGGTAGCTCCAGACTGCCTTTCTTGCAGCTCCTTGAGAATCTTTCTTCCCTAGACCCCCAGCTGAGAAGAAACAGTCTCTTAAACAGAGAAACCACCCTGATGCAGTAGCCTTATTCTCCTGAGTTGGAGTGTGTCCCTTTTATGATAGGTGTTCTGGCCACTGGAAATAGAATAATTACCCATTAGCTCTGGTGTATCAAGGCAGTCCAGATTTAGGGTGCCCACTGTATGCCTTAATTTCTTTTCACGGTGCTCCTTCACTGGGTTACAGAAGACTGCAAGCAGATGCCTGAAGGCCTGCCTCACCTTTCCACCTTTGTTCTGGGAGGGTATCCTATCAATTCCTGTATGCAGAGGCTCTCGGTAACAAGGAGATAGCATTGTCTGGGGTCTCCAGGGAGCATTCCTGTCTTGTAGACAGTAAGAAATGGAACTCTCAAGGTTTATTTGGTTTATACAGGCTATGGGTACTCCTGTACCCAACAAAGGGTGAGAGAGAGACAAGGTAGGTGAGGTAATATCTTTTATTAGACCAACTTCTGTGGAAGGCACAAGTTTTGACTTGTTATAAATGGTTTTAATACTCAGAATACTGGAATTATAGTTGCAGAATCTAGTGCAATGGTGCACTTTCTAGTGGAGGGTGAGTCCCATATAATTCAGTTCCTACCCTGCATGTCAGACTCTGAAATAAAAAACCTGTTGATGCATTTACCCATCTCCCTTCTCCTCCTCTCCAAACCACAAGCAAAAAAGCACATAGCGATTTAGTCTTTTTAAGATGTCTTTACTCCTTGGGTTAGCCAGGGCCTATTCTGTCTCCTCTGTGCTACTCAAAGCCACGTAACCAGCTGGCTGAGGCTTTTCCCAGTGCTGGGGAATCCAGATGGCATAAAGCTGGTACAGCAGACTCCGGGCTAGCCTTCTAGTGTCTGTGTAGGGAGCGTGATGCAGACCGTGGCTGGTGGTCCCTGAAGGGTTGTTATAGCCATGTGCAATCTAGGGTAGCCCTGTGCCTGGCCCAGAATCAGTTTGGGGGAATATAAAGGTGTTGTAAAGGCACCTTTGTTCATCCCCTCTAAGTCTTGTGCCAAGCAAAGATCAGTCAAACTGAAGGATTGAGCCCTTTTTTCTTAACTTTCCTTAGCATGCAGGTAGCATCCTTCCTGTCTTCTCCAAGCATACGTGCTTCTGAACCCTATGAAATAATTCAGGTCAAGGGGCATCCAGCTGAATTCATTTGACATCTTCCTCCATGGGATGGGAGGAGGGAATAAGCAGCATGTTAATGAAATCTTCATCTGATGCTACATTCATATGTGTTGCAAATTGCAGTGCAGATAGAAAAATAACGCAAAGGGACCTAGTGAGAGAACCAGAAACATGGAAAGATGAAGATAAAGTGAGATTCAGCTTGGAGAAGTGAGGGCTGTAAATCCAGTTGAAGGAAGACACTGGGGTTGTATTAATGCTGAAAGAGAGCAAGTGAAAAGCAAATTACGGATGGGCTTGCAATGCCCAGTGCAGTTTTGGGTTCCAGAGGTATCATGTCATGTGGAGATAATCCTACCTCTCTGTCCGGCTCTGGTGCAACTGCAGCTGGAGTGACACATTTAAATCTGGGGATCTCAGTGTCAGAAAGGTACAGTACTAAGAAATCGGAAGGAGCTCAGAGAAGAGTACAAATATATTTGGAGGGTCTGGGGAGAGAGAACCTTCCCTGAAGAGTCAAAAGGCTAAATATGTGTAAGTTGGCTGAGAGAGGACATAAGGAGAACA
>NW_020664413.1:54717154-54879654 GCF_002925995.2 Terrapene triunguis | reverse complement strand
AGAGTGGGTACTCTAAGTAACAATTACCCAATTTTTAGGTTCCTCCCCCCCTTACCCAATATCTTTAAAAAAAAAAAAAAAAAAAAAAAAAAAAAAGCTTCCTAATCCTCTCTCAGGCCTATTCATGTACCTCCTCTCTGGTCTGGAGGGACCACCTTGAGGGTTGATAAGATAGTTCTGTTTTACCTTCCCTGCAGAGGCCCTCTGCTGTGGAGAAAGCCCCTACAAAGGGTGCTTCTGGGAGCAGCCATGGCAAGTTGAAGCCCTGACAGAGTCGCTTCAACCGTATCACGGAGCCCTGGGGAGCACCCAATCCTGCAAGTCAGTGAGCTGACATAGTTTCCTTTGTCTGCCCATGGAGGTCAATGGGACTCTGTGCAGGGCAAGAGTTTACCCTTGGATTAGAAGCTTAATGCGGAGGCTTTGGACCTTCAAATGAATGGTCTTGTGCCCCAGGCAAATCTATTAAAATATGGTTGGGGGGGGAGGGGAAGGAACTAGAGTCCATTCTGTGATGGGACAAACTCCTGTCTTCAACATGAGGACATGTGCAAGGCTACAGGATTGGGGACCCGCATTGCAAGTGGCTGAGGTTTCTCTGTCACCACTAGTTGGGAGCAGAGAAGATTTTGCTTTTGTTGTCGTTTCTCATTCCAGTCTGAAAGAGAGAGAGAGTGGCCAGCAAAAGCTTAGAATGTGACCTGTTCCAAGAATCTTGTAAATGATTTGCTTTCATGAAGACAGTGAGAATGGAAAGGCACCTTATCACACAGCATAAATATTGAGACACACCAGTGATACTTCACAGTAATGGGCTAATTATTAATTGTTTTGGTACTTAATGTTGGATTATGATAGAAATCATTTGATACCAAATTATGTTAAAATTTGTACTGTAATTACTGCACTTGTAGAGGATTCACATTGTCATGCAGCATTAATTTTAAAGACTTGCATGAATTTTTAATCTTAACAGATACAAACCTTTGAATAGCCAGTGTTCCTAAATATGCTATATGCTCTAGGAAGTCCTTAACTATATCTTTCAGATGTCAGATTGGAAGAAATTACAGTTTGGAAGAAACTTTCAATAATTCTTACATTGCTTGTTTACAGCTGCAATTTACTTTAAAATAACTTGACAAATGCTCCTGAATATTCCTACGTGCATGTGGCAACAGAGAACAGATGAAAAAAATGTACAAAATCCTGGAAGCTTGTGCCCTCTGATACTTCTTGTTAACCTACAATAATTACCAAACCTGGGACATGCAGCAGGTGGGATTTTGTAAAACATCTGAGTGACTTTGGAGCACAAGTTCCCCATTGAAAGTCAGTAGGATCTGTGCTTTCCCCTCCATGATATTGTGTGGATCTATTTCCCTCCTCCCCCACAAATGGCCCTGTATAACTGAGCTTTCCATAGCAACTTGGCGTGAGCTTGTGAAACAATTTCTCTGGGTCCATCCAAAATGAACTGCCCCGCTCAGCCCAATGCATAGTAGTCTGGCCTTATGATTTGGGGTTGATCAATAACACACCTCCGTTTGGACTCCCTGAAAATAACTAATCTTCTCACACTCACTTGGAGTGTCTTGGCTGGCTGTCTCTGTTCCCGTGGCTGTGATGCTAAGCAAGGCCAAACTATTTAAACTTGGATATCCATATTTAGGTAACTAACAAAGTACCCTGGTTTTCAGAGGGTGCCGAGTACCCACGGCTGCCCATTGAATCCAGGAGTACCATAGGTGCTCAGCAACTTGGGAAATCGCTTTCAAAATCTTGGCCCCAAATATCCAGGTCTAAATATTTGCTTATGTTTGTTATTGCTGTTATAGAATGGGAATTGAGACAGAGAGGTAGTGCTCTTAAGGGCAATTATTTACAGTTCTTCTGGTTCATGGAGCTGGACTTTGTCTTTAATACCAACTAAGCATGTTTTTGTTATCACCCAGAATGTCTGGCTTGTCTTATTGATTAGGTTGTATCTGTCACTGGGTGACTGGTCCCTTTAAGTGGGGGACTTCCCCAGCTCTCCCTGTGACTAAGCTGCTTCCCAGCTCAGGCGGTGGTGCTGAGGGTAGGTGTGTGTGGGGGGGTCAAGTGATGGCCTGAAGAGCACCTGGTCCTTCAAAAGCCGAAAGAGCTCTGCGGAGCTGGAGAACTGCTGGGAGTAGATAGCGTCCTGTAGGGAGCCCTGCAACAGTGAAAAGCACCCAGTTCTGAGGTGTCTCTCAGGCAGATGGCTGGGGGAGTGAACACGGCAGAGAGCAGTAAAGCTCCTGTAGGAGTCCTTGGTCAGTTATTCCTGGGGGAATTCTGCATCAAAAAATTAAAAATTCTGCGCATAATATTTTAAAGTTCTGCATATCTTATTTGTCAAAATAATGCAGTATAATCATGCTGGTTTCAATTATTTAGGTAATTTATTTAAGGTACAATACAATGAATGGAGAATGGGAGTGGGCAGCATTGAAGGAAATCCCCAAACCCCCTTGCCTAATAGTAATGTAGCAAGATTTGACCCTTTTATTTCTAGTTATTAGTCAACAAATATATGCAACTATATGCTTGGTGTTACATTATAGGCAACTGAAGAGCAAATGAGGGCTGGGGAATCAAACTCACAATTTATATAAAGGTCAGTAGCAAACAGTTCATGGAGCACATTTTGATTAAGAATTTTTTTTTAGTCCAAAAATATAAACCAGTTCTAATCACTAAAGCACCATAAGTATTTATAAGACCATACTGCCCTTTACAGTACTCTGCCCATGTAAAGGCACCTTAAAACGTTTACACCTGTTTTATACTCCTGGGGAATTCACAAAGACAATGGGAACAATTCACTAAGCAGGCAGGCTGCTACATTCTGCTCTGCCTGATGGGACAGCCTGCGCCTCATCTACCTCCTTAGACACACCCTGAAGCCCTGCCCCTCCATGTCGAGTGTGCCGTAATAGTGAGCGAGAGGGACAGAGAGTGTGTCTCTCTCATGTATGACTGCCCACCCCTTCACACACCCCCGGTGGTGATTTACATCTCTAATGGCTGCTCCGGGTGCCTGAACTGACCTGCCTGTGCTTCCAGGGAGGGGCACGTGACTGCTTTTGTGACTTCCCTTTGCTCCCCCATCAGAAGTCACTTTTCTGTGGGGAAGCAAAGAAATCTGTGGGGGACTGGAATTCTGCACACACAGAGTGATGCAGAATTCCCCCAGGAGTAGTCAGGGAACAGACCTGGAAGGGGGCTGAGAGAAAAGAGGGAAAAGCCTTTGGGAACTGAAGCTCATGTTGGGCAGAGAAACTTTATTTTGGTATTTTGCCTCAGTTTTCTGTTTAGCTAATAAATTGTCCCCTGAGGCAAGGGCCTGAAATAGACTTGGATGCGGTATTGATCCTTCCTTAGCTGCTGACAGCCCACAAGATTACACTGTTGATGACAACAAACAAACAAACACCTACGTTGAGAGAATGATACTTTTACAATGTGAAGCTCTTAAGTCAGAAAATGCTAAAGTGAAGTTTGCACGTGCATGCTTAACTTTGCCCCCCCAATGTATGCACTGGAATGATCTTCAATTACACTTCATAATACCATTTCCCCCAAAATGCAATAGAATTCCTACATTAAAAATGTAAAGTTTCCAGACACTGGGGTGGTGAGTGTATACTTTCCTTCCAGAACATTAGCATTAAAAAAAGAAACCCTATCTCAGACTTTCAGGGAATGCAAAGTTAAGTTTTGCATCTCCACAGCAAGCTTCAGAGTAGCATTCAAGTAACAGTCTCCCCATCAGAGTTGAGTTGTGACTATAGCAGTCATCCACTGATTTTAAAAGTATTGCAAGATATTATTTTGCTGTTCAGCTGAAGAAAATCTTTCAGCCACACCTGGTGGAGCTTCACCTAACTTACACCATCTAAGGAGTCATATTTTGTGTCCAGTTGGCCATCTTTAAGCAAAAAACCAACAAAGTGGTGGTGAAACTGTTGACTTTGTTTATGGGCTCCTTGTCCAAATCTTGATTATGAATCTTTGGCCTAGAAGTTTGCTTGAAATGATCTGTTGGTAAATAACAGCATGGTAAAGTCCACAGCGTATAACTGTAGGCATCTGCATTTTTGTGAGTTGGTTGGAAAAACTTAGCTGAAAGGCAGAAATTAAATGAAAATGTTTGTGAATTGTTTTCTGGCTACCTTCTAGTTACTTTTCACATGTAATGAGCAAAGGAATGGCACTGTGGGGTCTTCTCTGTTTTGATGGATTACTTAGCCATGCACTTACATATGCAGGATGTCTTAAATAATGTAAGCCACCGTAAGAAAATATAGAATTGTGTGTAATTTGTTGTTTAAGAATACACAGTGCTTTTTCCGTTTGAACTTCTAACTCCTGAAAAAGGGAACAGAGCACAGGCTTGCTTTGAATTTGAAAGTGGTTTGCCCTATGTGCACAGTGACAGAATGTGTAAAGCTAGTATTTTGGATGTGTGAATGGAAAGTGATCCTGTGATGGAGAGTGTTTTGAACTAAGCTTGTTACAGCTAATCTTCAGTGAGCCCAGTTTCTACTGTAGAATTATAGTCACTTTACTTGACTTTCCTGGTGACAGTTCAGTGTAATGAGATGCTGCTTTTTGTTCTCATTTACTTCCCCAAATCTGAGTTTTGGCTTTTGTTGTGACTTGGTTATTGGTTTGTCCAGGCTTAACTGTGTTTCCTGGATTTCTAACTTCTCTGTTGTTTTACCTTGTCCTTCCTGAAAGGTATATTGTTGCTCCTTTTCAACCCCTGAGTGGATAGTCAAATTTCAGGGTCCTGGGGATATTCCAGCTGGAAGTAGAAATTGATGGAGTCTAGTATTTTCTTTGATGCAATCTGGTTTATTCACCAGGAATATGCAAAGTCCTGTTCCTCTGAACGCTGGAGGAACCAAAACCAAAAAAGGACCAGTTGTCTACTACAGACCCATATTGGTATAACCTTGTCGCTCAGGGCTGTGAAAAATCCATACCCCTGAGCCACAAACTTATACTGACCTAACCGCCCATGAAGACAGCACTGTGTGGATCGCAGAGCTTCTCCCATCCACATAGCTACCGCCTCTCAGGGAGGTGGATTAACTATACCAACCGGAGAAGCTCTTCCATTGGCATTGCAGCGTCTTCACTAGAGCACTATGGCAGTGCAGCTGTGCCGCCGTAGCACTGTACATGAAGTCGCCCTTAGCTTCCCAGCCCCGAAGCCTGATTAGCCAACAGACTGAAAAGCGCTCTCCCCAGGTTCACGCTGTGCTCACAGGCTCCTGCTTGGTTTGTTTGCTTTTTGCCTCGGCCTCTCTTTCTGTTCCCAGTTTGCGTGTTCTCTCACACATCCGCACGCCTGGCGGAAGACCCAGTGGAACCCCCTGCCCACCTGGCGTTTCTGGGAAGATTTGGTTAGGCCTTGTTTGGCCCCTTAAGTGTTCCTTACAACTCTCTGAAGTGCAGGGCATATTCACGCATTGGTTTGAATGGGGTTTTAACTAAACCCGTACCAAGGTTTCGCCTAGCTCATAACAATGTCCTCAAAATACAGATACATACATTGGCGTGAAGCTCCTCTCATGTCAACTTCCTCATCTGGGAAGTATCAACATTTTTTTTTTGGAGTGGGGAGTTTTTCTTTTAAGAGGTCCCAAAGTCTGCAGAAAATGATCAGTGTTCCTGCAGATTGTCGGAAGCTGCCCCAATCTAGTAGACCTTAGGAAGTGCTGGTGTGTCAGTGAAAAGGATATGCCCCCTTGGTCATCTGACTCTAAAGTCGTCTGTTAATTTCAGCCCCTGTCCATCTCCTAAGGTCGCCTGGTTGAACTCTGTGGACCGTCGGGGTCAGGACTTCTGTCCTACAGAATGCACCAGACTCTTTGGAGTGTGGGTTCTCTCCTGTCAACTTCCTAATGGTAGCAGGATTGGGCTATTCTCCAATGATCTGGAAGAGGAAAGGTTGCCAAAAGGGAGCAAAATACACTACTTTAACTACCAGATGCTGTTAGATGCTCATGTAGCTGCCATGACCCTCTGTATCTGGTTGGGAGATAATGACCCTTTCTCCTGGAATGGATTGCACATCTATCGTCAGTACCTTTCTCATTTCGTGGTTAGATTACTGCAATGTGTTCACCAGTGGCTACACCAATTAACCCAGGAACTGAATCTTGTGCAGCAAGAAGCCACAGCCTGCTTGTTAAGCAGCATACTTTACCATGAACATAAAATAGCTGTACTCTGGATATGCACAGGCTGCCTGTGGGTTTCTTAGTAGATTTCAATGTCTTAGTTTTTGACTGATAAAACTGTAAATGGCGTGGGTCATGCCTACCTGCTACACTGCCTCTCTCTTCCTCTGCCATACTATCGAGCTAGAGCATCCCTCATGCCATCCAAAAATGTTGTCCATCATTAACAAATTCAGAACATACCTAGCCTGGGGTCTCCAAACTGAGGCTGCCCTTTTAGCTGGGGACAACTTTCAACCAATACAATCTGGAGTCCAGGGCATCTCTAAGTTGCATTGTCAAACTTAGCTGAATTTAGCTAACAAGCTACCAAAATTACCCACTTGAGTAGAAACACAAGAGAGGACATTTCAGCCCTAAAGAAGTTTACAAGAGACTGAAAGAGGGGGTTGCACTTACTGCTTATCTGCCTCAGTTTCCCATTTGTATAATAGGGACAATAATATTTTCCTAATTGACAGGGGTATTGTAAGCCTAAATCCATGCATTCCTGGAAGGGACTCAGCTGCTATGGTGTTGGGTTTTCTGAGTACCTAGATAAATAGTTGAGGAGACCACTGAGTTATAAACTGCTGGGTTCAGCATAGTGTTTAAGGAGGACTAGCTTTGCTGGGCTTCAATGTGAACAGCCCAAGATTTAAAAAAAAAAATTAAAATCTCCACAAATCGAATAGTTTAGGTTCAAGGAAACTACAAGCTGAATATCAGTTTCCTTTTCTTTTGTCCACCCCCCGCTCCTCCCACCCACAGACTCTCCTCCAAATGTCGGCACTAGGCAGTATTGGGCACTCAGTCCCAGTTGGCTGCAGCTATTGTTTGACTTTGCAGTGATGGGAAAAGCCATTGCTTTAGTCACCGTATTCATTTTGTTCCCTATTTTCTTCTCTCCTCCCATAACGGATTGGGGAGCCTGTCATTTTCTCAGGATTAATTTACCCAGTCAAGGTGCAAAGCATCTGTTGCGCAATTCTTCAGTTTTTAAAGCCAGTAAAAACACGTCAGTCAACAAATCTTAATTTTCCAGTAAAAACTCAAAAACCTCCTGAGGTGTTAACCCTTAGGGGTAAAAGCCACAAACCAGTTTGGCCTAGCTAATCACATTCATCTCCTTAACCAGTCTGGGGAAAGGATTCCTATGGTTAAAACCCCACACTGTTTTATTTACTAACACAATAAGGGAACAATCCAAAAAAAAAATGGGTTCTGGGTTTTTGTAAAGCCTGATCTCTTGTTTTTTTGTGTTTTTGTGTTTTTTGGTTTTATTTTTAAAGGACACGACCCTTTCACATAAATCCTTTTCTTACTTTCCTATTTTTTCCCACTCAATAATAGTCCCACTGTGGATTGCATGAGACAGCAAACAAATAATACTTTTTAACCACCACCCACAATAATTGCTTTTTCAGTAAACATGTGATTCTCTTATTAGTGTTATAATGAAAGGACTATCCACCCACTCCCAGGAGAAAAGGCAAACCAGCATTGGATCAGATGCTTACAAAAGACAATAGTGAACAAATAGTCTGCAATTAATAAGCTTTCAGTTTCTGCTGAGCAAGTCAACCTTGTCCTGGATTGGTACAGAGAGTCTGAACTAGAACTCCAGGATGGTCTGCTTTTCACTAACATGGGGTTGTAAATTCTTGCACAGGAGCAAATTCTCCACATCAAATGTGACTGTGCACACTCGCCCAGAAAAACAGAATAGAAAGGCATTGTGAACTGGTTCCAGGTCTGTGTAACTGCTCTTAAGCAGTCGTGTATTCAAGCTACTGAGGGAGGGGAGAAAAACTTCCTCCTGTTTCTTTGGGCAAACTATTCCACAGCCTAAAAGATCTCACTGGCTGGAAGTCTAGTCATTTGGGACATTTAAAATTGGACTGGACAAAGTACTAGCAAATATAGAAACAGAATTATCCTAAATTAGCAGGAAGATATCATGGATGACATAACTGGTCTTTTCCAACTCTATTATCTATGACTCCCTGATGATCTCTACCTAATGATGAGGCAAGGCAAGGACAAAACTCTCTGGGCCTCTATTCTTTGGAGTGAAATCTTACAAACTTTTTGATAGTAAAATTCTCCACTCTCCTAGTAGTCTTTAGGACATGATAGAACAGATTCTCCATGTATACACCAGCTGAAGAACTCACCCAAACTCTGTAGCACTGGCGCTTCTGGGCAGGAGAATCCCAGTCCCATGAAATGGATTACAGAGAGATTCAGGATACCTGGGTAGTCCCACAGTCTATTGCACTGCAATTGCTGTGCACATGTGCACTTCCCAATAATAAAACTGAAATTATAAACCAGACCAATTTTCATGAATATATGAGCAAATATGAAAATGCTTATTTCATGTATCCTATAGGACATCATTGAGACGACCTAGGAAATACTAGCTCATAAAAACTGTTGAGTATGTATGTCTAACACAAAATGCATGTACAGTAACCTCAAAGCAGCAAGAATTCAATTCTAATAGAATCATTTACCAGTGTGAAAGGAAATTATTTTTTTCTTGTTTTTATATTAGGTGCCAAAGAATCCAAGGTCTCAACCAGAGAACAGTTCGTTTAGTTTATATTTGTTCTCTTACAAACTTTGAAATGAAAATGTCTAGCTGCTGGAGTCAGAACAATCACAGGAAAAATAAAGAGCAGTAAGTGATTTAAGATGCTCTTGAGGCTGATTTTCAGTATTATTTCTTAGTTACATAGATAAGATTTTTTTTTTGTTGCTCTCTTTATTTTTGGATAATTATTTTTAAATCCTATTGGAGTTTTACTTTTGATAGCTTGCTATGGTTTGTAATAAGGGTAGAGTTCCTGTGTATGGACAGTTCTATGGAGCTTATTGCATAGTATCTAAGCCTCTTGTTGTCTCTCTGTGGATTTTATCCTCTGAACATTGCTGAGGGACAGGGGAAAGTATATATTGCCATTTTACATGTGGGAAATCGAGGCACAGAGACTGACTGGGATTTTCTAAGGGGTTTAGGTGCCCAATTCCCATTGAAAGTAGGCATCCAATTCCTACTTAACTCCCAGCCTAAATGACACAAGAACCCCACAGCAAAGCCAGGAATGGAACATACATGTCCAGAGCCCTACTCAGACATTTTAACCAGAAAGATGATCATGTAATAGATTATCATTATTACCAGTACTTAGTTGATTTCTAGAGGAGTAGGAGCAGAGTGCACGACAAGATCTGAACAAAAACTAAATCCATATTCTCAGAATTAAGCCATTCAAGAAAATTACACTGGACCAAAGGAAATAACACAGAAAGGCAAGTGGGACTGGAAAAAGGGAGTCCAAAATGATCAGATACGCTGCAAGCCACCCTGAACAGAAAAGTCTGGAAGTGAGAAACAGAAACTCTTAGGCAGCCATCACCACGCAGGGGGAGTTAATCTAACATTTAACTTGTTTCACCACTAGGTGGCCATATTGCTCATTACTCACTTTAATCCTATATCTGTTTTGTCTGTCTTTACGCCTGAGCCCACTCACATTGAAGTCAGTGGCAAGCCTCCATTTCAGTAGAGTTACCTGTGTAGCCAACTCACCATATTTGGTAAAATTATTTGCTTAAAACCCCAGCTCCTGGAATCCTGTGATTATTCAAGAATCTCATCATTTGTTTAAAAACAGTGTTTAGCCATCATAGTAGCGGAGAAAAGCTGGAAAACTGTATTATTTATTGTATTATTGTAGCACCTAGGAGTCCCAGTTGTAGACCAGGACCCCATTGTGCTAGGGGTTGTACAAAAACAGAACAAAGAAGACTGTCCCTGACCTGTGTGCACCCCAAAGGCTCAAAAGGCAAATAACCCCAATCTTTAATTTTTTAAAAAAAATTAATGATTTTTCAGGGACTGACTCATGATTTTTGAACACTTATGGTTGGCAGTACTGAGTTATGCTAGTGTGAAACTGAAGTAAAGCAGTGAATTGGGCCCAGAGTTTATATGCACTCAGTGTGGCATTCTGTCCCCCTAGTGGTGCTTGGATCACATAGAGAAAGTGATGAGGCTGTTCTAGCCTTGGGTAAAAGAGCTGGATCTTTTAGCACAGGCAGTAGAAGCTCACGCTTTAAGATTCGATCTCTGTGGCCATTGATCCACCATAAGGCACAATGTTACATTAAGAAATGCTTCTAAAGCTGGGTGCTTGGGGAAGGATTTGAGCTGTAATCACTGAGTAGAATGAAGCTTCTCTATATGAAAAATGTAGAATTTTTGTGAGCGTCTGGCTACATTTTTGCTATAGCCAGCATCCTTACACACAGCTGAAAGTAGGCAATAATAATAAACAACCTAGTGACTTTTTCAAATGAAACTTGCTATGCTCTTCTTCTTTCTTGCCATTTCCCTATTTGGGGTCAGCAGCTTGTGTAGCCTTCTTCCAAAACTCATGATCATATGCCAGCCTACTGTGCAGACTGATCTTTCTGAGTTCCACTGATATCCAGGCCATGCATCTAGTCTTTGGTCTTCCTCTTGGTCTTCTTCCATCCATAATCATTGCAAGAGCCATCCTACCATAACTCTCCAGTCTCCACTGGATATGCTCATACCAACATAGCCTAGCCTCGCTCAACTTATCTTCAATTGGAGCAACCCTCATTAGGCCTATTGCAACCTCATTTCATTTCCTATCATGGCGTATCCAACCATTTGAGTATCTCAACGTCTTCATTTCCATGGTGGACAACATACTCCTTTCCTTTCTTGTGGCTGGCTGAGTCTCTGTTCCATACATTAAGATGGGTCGAATTGGAGTGTTTACTTTATTTGCATCTTTTTGTCACAGAGAACTGGGGTCAGCTCCTGCCATTTGCACCACACAGCTATAGTACAAAGTCCGACATCTCTTACAAGGGCACCATCATCAAACCCCATTGCTCCTAGGCAGTTAAATTCTTCTAAGCTTTCTGCCTGCAATGTCCTTTATGGTGTGTCATCCTCCGTCAATTATTATAGCCTTGGTCTTACCAGTGTTCAATCTAAGCCCAACCTGCTCAAAACTATGTTGTCACTGTTCAAAGTTGACTTGCAGGGTATTGCACTCTTCCGCACACATCACTAAGTTCTCAGCGAACAGCATGTTCCAAGGCAGCTCCCTTCATACAGTCTCACTTGTCACATCCATGACCGCAAACAAAAAGGGCCTCAATGCTGACTCCTGATATAGGCCAACATTCACTGGAAATTCTTTACTGTAGCCGCATTTAGTTACTGCGGTAGTCATTCCATCATATCTATCCTGGATAAGACAGACAGACATCCTTCTGACACAGCTCTCTGTTGCAAACTCCATCAAACTAGTTCTCTTCGTACATGACCGTACACCTTCTCCAGGTCCACAAAGGCCATACTCAGTTGCTGTCTCTTTTCTCCGAACTTCTTCATGAGGCTTCATAGCACAAATATGGCATCAGTTTGTGCTCCTTCCCAGCATGAATCCACACTGACCCTTCCAAATTTCAGATGTTCCACACAGATGCTTTTCAATAATCTTCTATGAAACTTGTGAAAATTCAAGATGGTTTCTTGGACCATTCCAACAAAATTTCAGTTACTAGTGATTTGCCTCCTCTACTCTAGTTTGAAAGGACACCACTTCTGCTTTTTATCAAGGTTCTTCAAAGAAAATGGTGTGTATTAGCCAACTACGGATGCATGATGGTAGGTGTTTGAAATATTGTCAACATAATCAATGTTGACTATTCTGTGCTAGCAAAACCAGATGACACACAAGATGAGCGATCTGTAGAGGAAAGTCCCGGCATACTCCCATGCAAAACACACACACGCATTCACTAACATAGATACACATGATTTAAGATGCTAGAAAGAAGGTTTGAACATCTGGTCACTTCGTTCTAGTATTTCTTAATTTATAAGGATATGAAAATTTGAACATGATATTTTAGAAAGTTACCAATCTGATAAGACTCATTCCTCTTGAGTGAACATTGTTCTTGTGAATATGGTATGAAACAATGATTGTATCAGCTGTGCCTATGGCTCATTAGTAATGTACATTTCTAAGTTGAAAATCTAGTTCATTTATGACATCAAACTCAGTGCATGGGTCACAAACTCTTTGCTACTGCCTAATTCAGAAGGCTGCATGAGATAAGTGCTGTATCTCCAGGAAAGAAACTTCTCCCAAATATTATATATGTACATTTTGAAGAGGGGAAGTGACTTTATTTTAAAAGTTGAAACCTTTGATCATGTATAACCATTTTGCATGCTATATATTGTCTAGTTTGAAGCTTACTTTCACTTCTGCCTTTTCTGTTTGAGACTAGACTGACTAAAGGGGCAGCAATCGCTACTCTGCTAGGAGCAGAGTTGACCATGTTTGGCTAAGTTAAAAACCAAGTGAAGCTTTGCTGTAGAGGCTACTTGATTAGACAAGCTGAAGTGAGGAGAGCTGGTTCTGGGCTAGATGAAATGAAGTGTCCAGAAAGTGTTAGTCTAAATGGGTCAGAGGATCAGGATGACCTGATTAATCAGGGTGAGCAGCACTAGCTTACATTGGTTATGACCGCAGTAAAGGATGTCCACAAATGAGTCTTTTTCTCATCAGTGAAGCTGTGGGTTCTGGCTCCTTTGGCTAGCGGGTGTGTGTGTGTGTGTGCGTGTGCGCGCGTCCGCAACTGCAGCACCAGCATCCTCATAACGGTGCACTGAGGAGTTTGGCTGATGTAGGCAGACTGTATCAGCATTAAGCAGTGTTCTTTATGGTCACTGTGAAAGGATACCATGCGTTCAAGCCCTAGAAGGTGCCCAGTGTGGGTGGGGCCATTGCCAGGACCTCAATCTAGCTAGCCCCACTGGCTTGGGACCATGAAGCAGCGCTGAGCATGTTGGCAAGCCCTCCCACTACCTTTGCATTCAGGGAGTGCTAGCAGCAGCAGCATTCTTTCCAATTTCTGTGTGGGGATGCTGGAACTGAGAAAGAGGCTCCCTATTCCCACTCCCCTTCCCTTCTTTCCCTATCCCCAGTTGGTACTTTTGCATGAGACAAAACCTTAAAGTAACTCGATAGTTGTGCAGCTTATGGAGCTAAGAGAATTATCATGTCCTATTTGAGACCTGTAAGCAGACATTAGTTCCAACCTTTAAAGGAAGAAGCCAAAGCCTTGCTACATAGCCTACAGGTTTAGAGCCAAGCGTAGCATGGAATGATTCTGTGCAAACTTGTTGCCACAGCTCTGACAAGTGCCCTCAGAACTGACCTGCAATTCCTCCCCTCTAGCAGCTCCTGAGCAGAGACTCACATTGTGCCATGTAGGTGGTAGTCTATAGAAAACCTCTACAGGGGAGCAGGGTGAGACTCTAAACTCTAACCCACTTTTTGTCAGATGGATGGATAAAGAATTGACCCTGCCACCTCCACTCTCAGAATACACGTAGTAATTAAATTTTAGACTGAAAAGAGCAAGTCAAAGCAGACAGAGGGTTTCCCTACCCCTGCGCCTGTGGATTTCTTCTTTATAAAATAAAGAGAAACGGAGCCAATGGTTACACTGGAAGCCCAGATTTCTGAGTGTCTGTTTCTGCTCTGTCACTGATCTGGGACAAGTAACTGAACCTTTGTGCCTCAGTTTTCCCATTCTGTAAAATGGGGATAATAAAACCAAGAATATTCGTATTTGGCTCTGTAGCGGGGTGGACACCCGCTCCTGCCCTGAGGGGTTTAAAACAGCCCTGGCAGAGGGCTGGGGCAATGGGAAAAGCCACTGGGCTGATTGGGGAAGTAGCCACAGCTGGGCCACGCCCCAATCAGGCCCCAGCTGGCCTGTATAAGAAGGCTGGGAGCCAGGAGCCCAAACAGTCTCTCTCTGCACTCAGAGAGAGAAGGGCCTGGCTGCAGGGAGGTAGAGACAGAGTACCTGAGTGGAGCAGGGCTAGGGACAGGCTGGGGAGCTCCAGCCTGGAAAGCCCCAGGCTGCGGCCTGGGAGGAGGTCAAGGGGTACTGGGGGTTGCAGAGGGCAGCCCAGTGCTAGGCCAAGGCAGCAGGTCCAAACCCCTCTTGCCAGTGATGAGTGGCCTATACTGCAGTCTGCCCCAGAGAGTGGGGGCTAGTTGGTGACTGGCAGTGGCCTTATCCTGAGGTGAGGTGGGGTTAGTGGGTGGGGGTTCCCCTGGAAGGGGAGACCCAGCGTGTGTGGGACGCTGGAAGAGCTAATTCCCAGAAGAGACCAGCAGTAGGTGCCGCAGGCCTCTACAGGCTCCATGTGGATGTTGTGAAGCTTAATCCACTAATGGTCATTAAAGACTTGGATATCCTTGGATACAAGTGTCTTTAAAAGTGCTAGTCTATACATTTACGAAACCGTATTTTAAAAGCTGCCATTTAAAGCCATGTTCACCTGTGTATCTTGTAGCTAAATAGGAATCTCAGACTTCTCAGGACCAAACCTTCTGGATCAGTACATCTTGTCTCAGGTAGAATTTTATTATTTCTATGGCAGGAAATTGTGCTCCAACCCCATCCTTGCCCCATTACAAAATTAAATCAAACTAGAAAAGAGAATTCTGTGACTCAGAATAGTCAATTGGGGAATCATTAGCTCCCGTTTAGGGTTTATAGCTTTAGGGTTTGTAGCCTAATTCTTTCCTTTGAGTTAATTAAAATATGTTTGAATGTGACAGACATTTCAAAATCTCCCTGCTATCCAGCAGGAAGGGTAATTTTTTTTTTTGTCATCCTCCATCAAGTACAGAGGCTCAGAGCTCTGAAGAATTTTACTACAATGCTGCAAGGTTGTTTACCTTAGCTCCTTCACAAAAGATAATCCAACAAATTACATTAATTATAAACCAATATGTTCTGTTCAATTCCCTCATGAGCCAAACCTGGGTATGAGCATCTGCTCTTATTTTCTGAGCTGGGTTTTGAGGACAAGATTCACAACAATGCTCAATCCATAATTAACAGAAAAATTAAAGATGCAACATCCCTTGCATCCTGCTTTTTGAAACAGTATGTTTAAAAAGATACATGCACTGTCCTGGCAGTTTTTATTCAACATAAAAAGAATAGAATAATATTCTATTGTTACCCCTGGTGAATTTTTGTTTGTTTAAAATATTTACATTTGTGTTAGGCATAAAATAAACATGAAAATATTTTCCGTAAGAAAAAAATGAATCATAATTTCCCAATGTGCTACATATTTTTTCTTTTCAGTTGTGCTTCTCTCCCCACCCTCCCTTCGGCGATGACCTCTTTTCATAAAATGTGGCTTATTCTGTATTAAGCATATTGTTCTCTATGAAAAAAAGGACTGTTTGAGAATCTTATTTTTTTTTTTTTAGAGGGGCATATTTTTCACTTTCATTTCATAACAGGAAACAAAAGAGAATGTGATGATTTGATCTGGTTACCCAAGAAATATTCATTAATAAAAATCCCATTAGTATGATGCCAAGTTCTCTTAGCTGTTTACCATAAACATATTTATGCAACCATACTCCAGACCCGTGTCTAAGAAGGAAGGAATAGTGGCCGTGTGATTAAGGCACTAGACTGGCTCTTGAGATCTGAGTTCAATTTGCACCTGGGCTTTCAGACTTCGGACAAGTCATTTAATTTCTGTGGCTCATTTATTTCTCCCATCCTCTGTCTTGCTTATTAGAATGTAAAGTCTTCAGGGCAGGGGCTATCTGTATGCACGCTGCCTAGCATGACGGGGCCCCAGTCTCTGCTGAGGTCTCTAGATGCTACCGTAATAAGAATAATACATGCGTGAATACACCACACAGTATCTAATCAACCTCGCAACTCTCCAGATACAGGACCAAATTCTGTGCTGATGTAAGAGGAATCACAGGGTGCTAATCAATGCCAAATTAGATCCAGATAATATACTTGGCGCAAGTTGTCGTTGTTTGATGGGTTGCTGCTATCAGGTTCTCTATCATGGAGGAACAGAACTTCCTGTTAAGTCAAGGTCTCTTCTGTGAGTTTCCACAGTTTTGCTTGTAACAAACAATAGTCTTAACAGTGTATCATAGCAGTTGACTGGCTGAGAGACCACTGCAGAGTCCATTTTCATTAGTTATCTGAGATCTCACCTTTGCCAAGTAGTCAAGTCTACTTTACGGCTAATGGATTTGAAAATCCAGGCACAGTCCTATTCCAGCCACATTACTTGTGCCACCAACTTGTGTAACAGCCTATGTGGGCTTGTTTGTTCTGCATTACATCCAAGCCTTGTTTTAATGAATAAACAATTGACAATGAAACAATAGGAATTCATTAACCGAAAATATCATGGGAAAACTTAATGTGTGGGAAAATGTTTCTTCAGGAGAAAAAGCTGCTATTTTTTGAAAGCAACATTAGTGGCTATTTAACCCCTTGAAGTTAAAAGAGCTCCTGATTCTCACCTGTGGCAGTCATCCCATTGGGGCTGCAGAACTGATCAGGTTCTGCTGGGAAGGGTGTGTGGAGGACATTCACTTACACACCTTCCGACTTCTCCAACAAATGATGCAAAGATCCAGCCAACAGCTTCCTTCACTACACAGCCCTGATTCATTTCCGGAGCACATTCCATCCTCTACACTGAATGAGAGAGAATCTCCTGGAAAAAAAATACCATATGATCATGTAGCTACAGACTGTATCGTGATGCATATGCACAGGGGGGCTATATGAAGGTTGCATGGGCAACCATAATTCTTGCATATCCTAACTTTGGAGTACTTGATTTTGCAACCTTAACATTCTCTTAACGATGTAATTTCCTAAGATTTTTTTTAACTGACCCCCCCCGCTTCAATTTCTGTCATGTGGAACCATATTGACCCCCAACATGAGCCATCAGCAGGATTTGGACCATTGCATCTATAGTAATCTTCTCCTACTTGAGCTAATTGAACAACTGGTAGCAATAGTAGGCTATGATCCTCTCTGTGGACTACAAAGGAACGAGCCAAACATTTTGCTAGTGGGTTTCACAGCTATTTGCTAACAACAGATGATTGTAGAGACTCAGGATTTCTGGATTCAGTTCCAGGTTCTGGATGGGAGTGTGCTCCAATTGTTACAGAACCTTCTGCCCCCTCCTTCTCCTCCCTTAACTTGGTTCCTGTCCTCTCTTCCTCTTTCTCCTCCTCCTCCTGTGCATATATATCCCCACACAGATCCCGGCCTCTCCACCTCCCTCCTCACTAGCCTCTGACTCCCATGGACCCCTTTCCTCATGCTCCTTTCCCCCCATTCCTCGCTCCTCTATGTTCCAGGCAGGCTGGTTCCACCTTTTCCTCTTTGCTGACTGGGAGCCAGTAGAAGTGCACAATTTGAGCACGGGTGACAGTTACTGTGCCAGAGGCATGGAGCAATTGCAGGGAATGTCTTGTTTCAGCTCCTGTAGCTCAGGGCTAGAGCATGCTCAGTGCAGATGGAATCTTCAGAAATTTTAGCTTCCCCAAACTCTGAGAAGTCTCTGCTGAGCATGTGTGCACTGAGACTTTTCAGAAGTATATAACTTGGTCACGTTTTCATGGGGATGGCAAAAATCCTTGCTCCAAAGTGTGGATGTGATTGCGTGTCTCAGTGAAATGGTTGTAAGAATTTTTTTTATTATGAGCAAAATAATGTATTTTCTCCCAATCTTATGTTTCTAAACAAGAGTTTAAAGTAAAACCTGTCAGTGGGAGGAAAGAATCCAGACCAGAAACGGGGGGTCTGTGTGTTTTCTTCATTGGTCCACAAATGTAGTCTCTTTTGGAACCCTACCACATCTTGAAAGCGAGACCATTGTAAAGCGTTTTTACATGACTGCGTTTTGGAGTTATTTTCAATGATTGGGATATTGGGTTTTTATGCCGTGGCAGCTGGCTTAAGAGTTCTTCTTTGCTCTAAGTTTTCTTTTTGTCTTAGCATAAAGCAGGAAATGGAATCTTGTTGTGTTTTTTTTTTTTTTTTAATTCTTCATAGTGAAGGCAAAGTATTAACTACATATGGTGTCCTTGTTCTGGAGTTCCTTCACTTATGGAAGAATTAAATGGCATATCTATATGCTAAAGGGTTTAATAAAAGGGACCGGCATTTATTGAATGATTTTTGTTTTTATTTATTTACAAAGTGCACCAAGATATTACTCACTGAGGCCAAGTCTGATTTTTATCTGAGGTCCTGGCCCAGGAGGGGCCAGGGAATGTTGAACAGGAACAACAATTAGAACATTTTGAGAGGAGGGATAGCTCAGTGGTTTGAGCATTGGCCTGCTAAACCCAGGGTTATGAGTTCAATCCTTGAGGGGGCCACTTAGGGATCTGGGGCAAAATCAGTACTTGGTCCTGCTAGTGAAGGCAGGGGGCTGGACTCGATGACCTTTCAAGGTCCCTTCCAGTTCTAGGAGATAGGATATCTCCATTTATTAAACATCTTAAAATAAATTTGTAAAGCAAATTAAAACTAAAAGTGAAAACAAAAATAAGCTGTGGTCATGTATTAGTATGAATGTAAGGCTGTGGCCATGTGTCCAAGGGTAGAATTGGCCCTAAATGATGGTGTAGAGCAGGGGTAGGCAACCTACGGCACGCATGCCAAAGGCAGCACATGAGCTGATTTTCAGTGGCACTCACACTGCCCGGGTCCTGGCCACCGGTCTGGGGGGCTCTCATTTTAATTTAATTTTAAGTGAAGCTTCTTAAACATTTTAAAAACCTTATTTACGTTACATACAACAATAGTTTAGTTATATATTATAGACTTATAGAAAGAGACCTAAAAACGTTAAAATTATTACTGGCATGCAAAACCTTAAATCAGAGTGAATAAATGAAGACTCGGCACACCACTTCTGAAAGGTTGCCGACCCCTGGTGTAGACAAACAGTAGTGGTGTGCCATTTGTTATCCAGCCCCTGAGGGAAGGCACTGGGTGAGACTCTGACCTGACTTTCACCCTATGCAGCACTATGATTTCAGGGGTGGGGCGTGGGGGGGGTGCACTGGTATAAGTTGAAGCAGAATTTGAACACTATTAGTGTGTGTGTGTGGGGGGGGGGGGGGGGGGGGAGGTAGGGGTGGTGTTTGTATTTTTTTGTTAAGTCCTGGTTTCAGTGCATATCCACTGTGGACCTTTTATTTTCCTCATGTGTCTCTGACATTTCTAAAGTGCTTGTGAACAGTACCAGGTTGATAGCTCTAGGAAATAGGTTCCTCTAACCATAGAACAGATGCAGCCTAGTGTTAGCAGCACTGCAAGGTCTCCACACTGTTCGACAAACATGCCCCAACCCTCATCTAGAGCCAGTTTAAATGCACTTCTAGGGATGAGAAAGTAGTTCACTCTCCAGCCCCATTGGTGTGTCTGCGGCTGCTATGAACTGAGACCACCCGATGTTTCATTTTGAATAATAAGAAGTTTTTAGCCGTTATATAGCACCTTTCCCATCTGGCAGCACAAAGGAGATGGGAAGTTGAATCCAAGCTAGCTATTATAGACCCTTTTCATAGGGGAATTCCCAAAATGCATATTGCCAGCTCTGTGTCCCCTGCCTCTGACTCCCTTGGCAGATGGATATGGCTGGAGTGCTCTGAAGGTCAGGGAAATCCTGCTGGGGGCTTTACTTTCAGCATAAGTTAGAGCAGCCCTGAGGCTGCTCTGGATGATGCCCCTGAGACCAGGAGGCATTCAAAGATGATGTAAACCATCTTTCATCCTCTCCTCAGGTCCTGCACTGTGCACAGCCCAACCAGACCTAAATATCTGACTCTGTATCTAAAGCTGGGCACCCAAAAATGGAGGCCACTTCTGAAAATTGTTCTAGTTGTCCATTTCCCACAGAACTGTTTTGCCACCATGCACAAATTATTTCTTGAAATCAGGGCCTATGAAGTCAGATTTGAGTTTGTTGCTGTAAAATATGCTGCAACCCTTTTATCATTGTTAGAAAAATCAGCATGTTCCAAAACTGCACTGGCTGCTTTAATGAATGGTTTTGTGCATGCGTGTGTGTACATGTGAGCTCTGCTTTTATTTTTTAATGAACTCCCCTCACCCCCCAGCTGAGTCATACTTCCTCAGTCTATTTTTATTGTTATGACGACACTGGTCAGCGACAGCTCAGTGGAAATTAGTCATCAAGCTACGCAACATTGCAGCAGCATTTCTGCTGTGATGGGAATTACATTAATACCACTGGTGGTTACTTACTGCTGTTATTCCGCGTCCCCCCCTCTCCCCCCCAAGACAAAGATACATAAATTGAATCAAGAGACAAAGTTTGGAATCAAGCTAATGAGATTACTTAAGAAAAGTTCCGTGGGACACTCATTTCCTTTTCTTTATTGTAGATCCTATCAAAATGGCTTCTAATATCCTTTGTAAATATTCCTAATTGCATTTCTGCTAGACTTCCTTTTACCAATTATTTATGCCTTTCTCATTCTTTGGTACTAAAGTTGGTCAAAAATTCTCAAAATTTGCAATCTTGATTTAAGAAAAAAATTTGCCATTCAAAATTTTGATGAAAAACAAAGTCACCATTTGAGTAAAAATTAATTCCTGTTTTTGAACAGCCACATCTGGTACTGTACAATTTACATCAAGGCTTCCTTCCACGTTTTTCTCTGTCCAGACCACTTCCCAAGAAAGATATCTCATCGGCCTATCCTTTCTTCTAGCAACTCAGTCCCGCATGACTTTGTTCTCAATGTATCACTGTGCTTCATGAACCACTGGTGGTCCCTGGACCGTATTCTGTGGACCACAGCTTTACATTCAGTTGTCCAATGGTATCAACCACACCAACATTCTTAAACCCTATGGAAACACTCATAGGCTTTGAGGTCAGAAGGGACCATCATGATCATCTAGTCCAACTTCCTGCACCTCGCAGGCCACAGCACCTCGACCTCCCCTGCTTCCTTCCCCTTTTGGAGAGTTTTGTGATATCCCCCTCTCTCTATAGCCACCTTCACATGCTCACGTTCCTCTCTCACTTCTGTCCCTGTTCACACATCTGTTTGGTGTCTCCCTATCTTCTTGTTAGAAAAAGCCTGACGCCATCATTTATAACTAGGAAGGAAACTTCACACTTTGGGGAAAAAAAACTCCAGACAGTATAAAAAACAGTAGCCTGGCTGCTCTGAAGCACAGTGAAAACCTCACCATAGTCCTCCATTTGCTGGACCAGTAACTTTTTGATTAGAAAATCCCGTTCAAGGTCTCTGTCCTAGTACACTCCGCCCCGGTGATTAGTCCTAATTACTAAAGCGAACTCTTCATGACCTCCCTACCAGGGCCGGCTCCAGGCACCAGCCCAGCAAGCAGGTGCTTAGGGCGGTACGTCCGGCTCTTCGGCGGCAATTCGGCAGTGGGTCCCTCACTCCCTCTCAGAGGGAAGGACCAGCCACTGAATTGCCGCCGAAGAATGAAGCGGCAGCAGTAGAGCAGATCGCGATCGCGGCTTTTTATTTTATTTTATTTTTTTGCTGCTGGGGCGGCAAAAACCCTGGAGCCGGCCCTGCTCCCTACAGTCCACTGGACCTGTGAAAATCTTGGGTGATATGGGAAGATTTGATTGTGGAAGACGCAACTTCCATGGGAATAGGACCTTGAGGTCCTATGCTATAGAGCTCATTCCTGCAAGAGCCCAGGCTAACCAAAAATCTCAGTGTTCAGAACTAAATGCCAAATCATTTCACTCTCGCTTTCCACTACCCATTCATGTTTACTTCTACATGTGGGGAAGGAAAGAGGCTTTTTTTTTTTTTTTTTTTTTTAATTGCTTGGGAAGCACTAGAGCGATGAAGGCTGTTATATGTATCTAGGTAGATACCCATAAACAATGGACATTAGGAAAGACATTGGTCTTTGGTTACCTAATTACCCCCAGAAATACTTGCCTAAAAGAGTTGGCTCTTTCATTTCCTCCCTTTAAGAAACAGTGGGGAAAAAAATTGTAGTATTTGAGCCCATTGGTGTAAAGTGGCTTTGTTTTGAGAAAGCCGACCATAACTTATCTGAATCCAAACCTGTCCGTTTTGGCTTTCCACTCCTTGTTAACAGAAAGTGAAGATGACGACAATTTGTAAATTGTAAAATTTATGAAAATAAAAATGGATGAATATTTAATGAAGCCTCATGAAAAGTGACTTAATTGCTCATATATTATTTATAAATGTGGGAAGCAATTTATCATGTTTTTACCTTAAAAACACCGTCACCGTGAGCCACAGCAGCTGAGCCCCTCTCGTTGCATTACTTCTGTGTAGATCCAAAGCTTGTCAGCAGTGAGGTGGGAAGATGACAAACCCTCTAGAACTGTTATTTCACCACTAACGAGGGGGTTGTTCTTGTGCTTAGTGAAGCTAGTGACGAAACTGCCATTGATGTCCGTGATGCAGCAGGACTAGAGCTTAAGGGTCAGGTTCTGAAAACAGCTGAGAACTTCCTCAACTGAATTTGGAGTTTGGGGCTTTGAGCATCTCACAAGAGGTTTACAGGACCTTGTAGAATTGGTTCCTTAAAAAGACATGTGGACCTTTGTGTGTGCTTTGAAAGTGCTGCTAGATGGTACTTAATTAAAATTGCCCAGGGTCTTTTAGATCGCAATGAAACTTACTAGAAAGTGTGCTTTGTGTTCCAGATGTGAAATTCTAAGAAATTTAAGGCAACCTGTGAGATCCCTCATTAACCAGTGACTTACAGTGAAATTTGCCCTTTGGATCAAGCACTGAAATCAAATTTATCCTCTCATCTGACTGTACCCAAAAAGAATTATTTTTCCAGTACCCGTCCTCTCCACAAAATTGTACACCTAGCTTAAGACTTTGTGGATGTACATTATCATCCTGTTTGATATGGAAAGTCAAACAACAATCAGGAGATGTATGATATAGTGATTTATGAATATGGACCGTTAATGAAACAAATTGCCCTTTTAGTTTCTACTGAGACATTTTACATATTGTGCTAAAAGTTTACTACAATTGTGATGTATGAAATATTATTCAACCTGTTATATATTTAACACAGAAAAGAGAACCAAACATTACAAAAAGCCTTTAATACATATAATTCTGTGTAAACTAAATCTCTTAATTGACCTTTATCATATATCACTGGGCGATGATATATGATTTATGCCTGCAAGACTGTAAGCTCTTCAGGGCGGGTACTATAATTTTCAAACTGTGCAGTGCCAAGTATTGTCAGTGCTAAACAAATAATAATCAGTTGGCCTTATTACCCAGTGCTGTATAAAGATGTGAATTATGTGGTCTAAAGTTCTCTACCAGCATAAGCAGAATTCACCATTGGCATCAGTAGGAATTACTTTGGCTTAGAGAGGGGGGAATAACCGGCATTATGCATGTCACTGTGGACGGATCCTGCAGAAGTGGATCACAATTTTATTTTTCAGTTTTAAAATGAAGGAACAACATAAGGACCTTGATGTGACCTACTAGAAAGGGGAAAGTTAGGGATATAATGTGGCTTTTGAATTTACAGCCACACTACGGTGAATGCACCAGGACAGTGGCCTGTAAAGAGCACCGTCAGAATGCTTTTGGGGGCAGCGTTGAACAGTTCTTGCATTTTCCTTTTTGGAGGTGCAACATGTATTCTTATCCATCTCAGACTCAGATGGCAGCCAGTGGAGGTGGGGGGAAACCAAGCGTACGTGCCACACTGCCCATCTCCACTGGATTTGGGAGCATTGCAGGTGGCATAAAATTCCCCTACAACTTTTTCTCAGGCACTGGTATTTTGGCTGCCCCTGCAAAGGTGCAACCATTGGGGGATAGGTCCTGGAATCCTCTGCCCCTCGTTATGCCATCATCCAGGGCCAGCAGATGGAATCTGGTGTTAAAATTTTGACTCAGACAAAATAAGAGATGGCTCAAAAGTGGTCAGAAAACTTCCAAGTAAATTAACAGCTGGATAATTTTCAGTAGACAGATCACTCCGTGAATATGTTCTTTTGTCTAGTCTCTCAGATAGATGAATGTACCTTTATTTCTGGAACTGCCCTGGTCATCATGAGAAGTAAATTTTTTTTCCTGTAATTTATTTGTGCAGACAGAGATTTGGGTGGAAGAAATAATGTAGGACCCCCACCGGAAAACTGAATTCAGTAATGATTGTCAACATAATATAAAATGCTTCCATCTCTGCACCACTAGGTGAACACTTGAGGAGACATCTCAATAAGAAATGTAGTTCCAGGAAATAATGTAAGATTCAAAGGTCATCCTACCAAAGATTAACTTTTGATAATATATTAAAATTTCTTTATATACCTTTAAAATATAACAATCGTCATTGAATCGGAGGAAATTGAAAACACGTAGAGTAACCTTCAACTCTTTCACATTTCTATTGCACATCATCTCCAAGAGTGACATTTTACGTTACTATGGAAACAAATTTGACATTACAACAACACATTTATTGCTGGGTCACTGAGAAAAGGAATCTGAAATTAAAACAAAGGTCAAAATATTTGACCATCTCACTGATACTATACAACGCATCACGTTCCTTCAAAGGTATGAAATACAAAGTATTATTATTCAAAAGCAAGCTCTGGCTTGGTTTAGTTGTTGGAAATTATTTTTAACAGGCTGTGGCAATGGTGTATAGTTCAATGAAACATACCTGAACATCTGTAGAATTTTAAGTGGTCATAATTGTTTCTGGTCCAACTTTGCTTGATCAATTCATGTTCCTAAGATTTTTTCAGTCACAGGGACTTCATAGCCATAATGACAATTCTGGGTAAAATCTACTCATCTTTCTTCTGCAGAAGGTTTAAAGATAAAGGTCAAAATTTTACTTTACATTCAGGTAAAATTCCCATTGCTGTTAATTGGAATTTTGCCTAGGATTTGGCCCAGACCATATATTTAGCAAAAAACCTGAAAACAAAGAATCAGTTTTGAGGTTTAGTACTAGCATGTGAAAAATAAATAAATGATACCACACTGACCCTCTAATTTTAATGTATTGTTCTCAAGTCTGTTCTCAGTTACTCTGGTGTAAATCTGCAGTAGTTTCACGGAAAACTTTTTTTTGAAATCCATGGCGTTATTCTGGGTTTACACTGGCCAGAAGTTGAAATCTGGCCCTGAGGTGAGAACTTGTCTTTGTGACTTAGAGCAGGAATAAAAAAAAGATTTGGCATTTACTGTCTGTCCATAAAAACTTAGAAAAGCACTAGTTTTATTTTTATCCTTTTAGAAATCTCCACTTTCCAAATTGTATTGAGTGTGGATATAAAGGAGCACCATAAATGTATTTCATTAGCAAATTATTGGGGTGAAGTTGCTGTATTCTCTCTAAATAGGTTTCAGAGTCGCAGCCCTGTTAGTCTGTATCCGCAAAAAGAACAGGAATACTTGTGGCACCTTAGAGACTAACAAATTTATTTGAGCATAAGCTTTCGTGGGCTACAGCCCACTTCATCGGGTGCATAGAATGGAACATATAGTGAGGATATGTGTGCCACAAATATTCCCGTTCTTCTCTTTAAATAGATACTATTGCTGCTCTGCCTTACTAGCATGTTGTTGTCCCAAGATCGTGAAAGGGAGAAGCTCTCAGCTCATACCAATTTCAGTTTAATTACTGTACTGGAATGAATTGTCATTGCTGTGTGTGGAGACTGGGAGGAGTACCTTTCATCATTATCAAAGGACTAGTCATGTGATTGAATCCTCAAGGATCACAATGAAAACAGACCTATTTTGATTAATGCTCCTGTTGCTAGTCTTATACCTGCCTTCAAACACTGAGCTAATTTCCCCTTGTTTTACAAAAAAATTAGATTTGTTTTTACTGTTGAAATAAACCTTGAGGTTTATTTAGGTTGGGTAAATATCGTGAATAATACTGTTTTCGAAGATCTTATCTCTCTCCCTGTTTTTTCATAGTGAACTCCACTATGGGCCAAATTCTGCTGTCTCTTTCATCTGTGTAATTCTCTTGACCTAGCTGGGATTTCAGAAATATAGATGAGATTAGAAGTTAGCTCAAGGGGTGTCCAGGGTACCAGAAAAATATAAACTACCATTATCTACAGCAAGGAAGGGAGGAAAATCACAGCCAGTACATTCAGTTTAATAGACACAGTCAATGTGGAGTAAATGTTGAGCCAAGGATCTTGGGTGGGATCCACAAAGGGTCGTAGGCATTTCAATGCTCAGTGTCATAGACTCATAGACTCATAGACTTTAAGGTCAGAAGGGACCAATATGGTCATCTAGTCTGACCCCCCGCATGATGCAGGCCACAAAAGCTGACCCCCCCACTTTCCCTTAACTCTGCTGTTGAAGTCTCCAGATCATGATCTAAAGACTTCAAGTCGCAGAGAATTTTCCAGCTTGCGACCCCTGCCCTATGCTGCGGAGGAAGGCGAAAAACCTCCAGGGCCACTGCCAATCTACCCTGGAGGAAAATTCCTTCCCGACCCCAAATATGGCGATCAGCAGAACCCCGAGCATACAGGCAAGATTCTCTAGCCAGACCCTCATTTTACCAGCGATTTACCAGTGTCACGGCACTTATGAAATCCCAGGCACCACGCTGCAATACACAAAGCTGAGCTTTGTTTTCTAGGTCCCCTATGCAGCGAATGCAGAGATGGACACCTTCCAGTGTGATCCACAAAGGCAGCAAGCTAGGCAGGGAGTCACTTAAGCTCGCCAATGGGAAATGCTGCCGAGAGGGGTGCAAGCTAATCCCCGCTCCTCTCAGGGAGAGAAGCGCCTCAGTTGGGGCTGCAGTCAGGTGCCTGTCTCTGTTTAGTGAGCTATGAAAGGGAGCCCCCCACCTGGAGTCAGACGGCTTAGGTGCCTCAGGCCTTTCTTGGGGGGAGTGAGTTAGGCACCTGCCTTGCTCCACGCTAAAGAGCCGGAGGTGGAGGTGCCACCCACCTTATGTCATTTAGCCCAGTGGTTAGAGCATTTACCTGGGGTGTGGGAGACCCAAGTTCAATCCCTGCCTCAATGGGAGAAAGGATTTGAACAGGGGTCTCCCACCTCTCAGGAGGGTGCTGGTACTACTGAGCTAGGAGATACTCTGATGTGGGGGCTCCGTCACTCTCCTGTTGAAGCTGTTCCACTGTGGATAAATAATGAAAAAGCGATTGGAGCAGGGGGACTACAGTATGGGTCTACTGCCTCTTACTGGACATCAGAGACATTTCCTCTCTCTCTCTCTGGCCCAATGACTGTTCCACTGTGGATAGTCATTGGACCTGACAGAGAGAGAATAACTTTGTAATCCAATGGTGAGAGCATTCACCTGGGACGTAGGAGAGCCTGGGTCCACTCCCCTGCTCCAATTGTGCTTTTTTTACAACAGCTTCAATAGGAGAGACGGAGGGAGGCCCCCATCAGACTATCCACTAGCTCACTGGTTGGAGCACTCTCCTGAGAAGTGGGAGACCCCCATTCAACTCCTTTTTACTGTCTGGTTGGGGGAGGGGATTTGAACTTGAGTCTCCTATGTTCCAGGTGAGTGCTCTAACCACTGGGCTAAAAGTTGTAAGGTAGATGGTGGCACCATCTCCTCCTCCAGTAGCCAGATTTTTGAGTAGGACCCAATCCAGTAGGTGGCCTCTCAGCAGGCCTACCGGCTCAATCCCTGCATTCAACTTTGGTGGACACAATCCCCTGTCTTCCTCTGTTTCGTGAATCACTCTGGGGCTCAGGCAGGAGATGGGGCACGCGCGCTATTGCCATGCTCTAGATCAGGGATAGGCAACCTATGGCACGTGTGCCGAAGGCGGCACACGAGCTGATTTTCAGCGGCACTCACACTGCCCGGGTCCTGGCCGTCGGTCTGGGGGGCTCTGCATTTTAATTTAATTTTAAATGAAGCTTCTTAAACATTTTAAAAACTTTATTTACTTTACATACAACAATAGTTTAGTTATATATTATAGACTTATAGAAAGAGACCTTCTAAAAACATTAAAATGTATTACTGGCACGCGAAACCTTAAATCAGAGTGAATAAATGAAGACTCGGCACACCACTTCTGAAAGGTTGCTGACCCCTGCTCTAGATGCCTAAGGCAGAAACATAAACGCTAAGTGCAGACACCTGCAGGTTTCAGTCGGAGCTTTATGAATCTCAGTGGCACCTAAAATTGGGGCTTAGGGACCTAAATCTGGGGTTAAGGCACCCAAGTACCTATGTGGATCCCACCTCTTGCACCTAATAGTACAGTGAAACAGACTAGATCTGTGTTTTTGGATGGTGTCTTCCATCTTTGGAGCATCTCCTATAAGGTTAGAAAGCAATGAGTTAAATGCTGGCAAAGCTGCAGCTGTGCAGCAACCATGGAGCTCACTATATATATTCAGCTGTAGCTGGTACACAGCCTTGGACATGAGAGCCTGTTTTATGGAGAGGGAATGTTGGCCAGGACACTGGGGTTCTCTGCTACCATCTCTCAGTATGTTCCTTGGGATTGCTAACTTGCAACTTGGACAGACACAAGGACTTCGTTGCAACATCTCCTCCAAACCAGTGTGTACGGTAAGGAGGTAAAGCCAGACACTATGAACTGAACAAAGCCAAACAAATCTTTGAATTTAAAGACACTAGTTGTTAATTTAAAGGAAGCACAATGCCTTCCTTTTGATTTGCTGGGATCCTTCCTTTTGATTTGCAGGGATCCTCCCCCCCCCCACCCTCCAAACCTTTACACTAAGCTGAGATACTCTCCCCAAGTTGTCCTTGGTGTAACACCTTTGACTTCACTGGAGTTACACCAGGGATGAATTTGGGCCATTGTTCTTGTCTACACAGGGATAAAGACTAGAATTATTAACATACTCAGGGTTAGTGTACAATAATATGCAGTACAAATCTGCATGATTTTAAAAGTATAATCCAAGTTGGAATCCCCAATTGTGTAGAATGCTTACGAACGAATACCAGTGTGGTGATGATTCATAATCCAGAAATTATTTGTTTGGTAGTAGCATTTAAAAACCTCAGTTAGGGATAGGGGTGCACTTGTGCAAGGTACTGAACATACAGATAGCGCCTCTCATGTTAATTATGTTCAAAATATGTCTTAACACATTCTGGAATTCTTGGGCCCCAATCGTGCAAACATCTAGTCACATGCATAATTTTAAGCATATGAATAGCTCCGTTATAGTCAATGGGATTACCTGAGTGTTTTAACGTTATGCATATGCATAAATCTCTGCAGGATCAGGAGCATTGTAATAGTTAGGAATTTTTCCCAAATTTTTCATTGTTCAGTCATCAGCTCAGAACAAACAAGTCACATTCAGTTACTGTCTGATCTTTATTTTAAAAAGGGATTTCTTACACAGTATTTTTATAATGGTTGGTTTCTTTTAGTTGACCAGATTGTTGCCGAATAATGTTAGGATATGATACACAATGTTCCATTAATCTTTCATAAAAGATTGTGGCATTTGGATTCTTCTGTACTAAGCTAAAAGCACAGACAGCTCATTATGACAGATCACAAATATTAAGTCCTAGTGGCCACTAATGGATCAGTTTTAATCTGTTGATTTATGATACTTTGTGTATAATTAGGGTAAGTGTATCTGAAACTATTTTATTGTGGGCTATAGGGGTTGGTAACATTCAGATTTGACTAAACAAAAGTGTATTCAAAGGAGGTTCCAGATGATCAGTGGATTTTTTAATGCAGCTGATAGGGTCTATTGAATAAAACAGCCCAAAAGCTAATTACTTGTGTTCATTGCAAAACCTTAAAAGAATCCACTGGTTAATCAGAACTTGTTCCAAATTTTTTTAAGAATTGCAGATATGATGGTATAGCTGGAACTAATTACACCTTTACATTTCTTTTTAAATTAATGACTTAGAACAAACTTTAATAAAAATGGAAGAGCTTGATCTTGTAGCTCTGTCTGAGAGTATGTCTACACTATGAAATTAAGTCGATTTTATAGAAGTCGATTTTTAGAAATCTATTTTATACAGTTGATTGCGTATGTCCACACTAAGTGCATTGAGTCGGCGGAGTGCGTCCTCACTACCGTGGCTAGCTTCGACTTATGGAGCGGTGCACTGTGGGTAGTGTAGCAGGGTGATCACCCCGCTCTGGCTCTGGAAGGGTGAAAGCAGCCCTGGAGAGGGCTGCAGCAGGGTAAGAGGGATTAAGAACGGCTGGGGAAGCTGAATGGGTAGCTGACCACAGCTGTGGCTGGCTTAATGAGGGCCCAGCTGGCCCTTATAAGAGGGCTGTGGGCCAGAAGCCAAGAGACAGTCTCTCTCTGGCTGTTGAGAGGGATGGGCCTGGCTGCTGGGAGCTGAGCAGGGTACCTAAAGTGGAGCAGGGCTGGGAAAAGGCCAGAGGAGCTGGGGAGCTCTGGCCTGGAAAACCCCCAGGCTTCAGGCCTTGCTAAAGACTGGAGAAGGTACTGGGGTTGCAGAGGGGCAGCCCAAGGGTAGGCAGAGGCAGCAGGTCCAAACCCTCCTTGCCAATGATGAATGGCAATTACACTGCAGTTCGCCACAGTGAGCGGGGACTAGACGGTGACTGGCAGTAGCCAAAGACTGAGGCGAGGTGGGGATAGGGGGTTTGGGGGTTCCCCGGGGAGGGGAGACCCAGCAAGACTGTGGGGTACTACAGGGGGCAGAACCCCGAGAGAAGGGGCACTGGGGTCCAGGAGGGACACTGGGGCCAGCGGCAAGGCAAGACACTGGCCTGCAGAGGGCGCTCTGGAGGATGGCGAGCTAATTCCCTGGATGATCAGCAGGAGGAGCTGCTGGGTGAGTCGTCGCATTGCTACAGTAGCTATCCCACAGTTCCCGCAGTCTCCGCCACCCATTGGAATTCTGGGTTAAGCTCCCAATGCCTGATGGGGCAAAAACATTGTCACGGGTGGTTTTGGGTACATGTTGTCACTCTCCCCTCCCTCCCTCTGTGAAAGCAACAGCGGACAATCATTTCGCGCCAAACACCAGGGCGATTAGAAGAGCACAGCAAGGCGTGCTGCGCATCAGAGAGGCTTTGAAAACCAGTTTCATGACTGGCCAGGCTTCGGTGTGACAGTTGTGTGTGTTTCTCCTTGATGCAAAACCACCCCCTTTGTTGATTTTAATTCCCTGTAAACCTCCCCCCTTCGAAATAAAGTAACTATTGTTTTGAAACCATGCATTCTTTCTTTATTAATTAAAAAAAAAAAAAAAGAGATAACAGACAAGGTAGCCCGGGTGGGGTGGGGGAGGAGGGAAGGACAAGGCCACATTGCTTATTGTAGCGACACTAAAAATCAAACTGTTTGAATGACAGCCTTCTCTTGCTTGGGCCATCCTCTACAGTGGAGTGGCTGGGTGCCCGGAGCCTCCCGCCCCGCGTTCTTGGACGTTTGGGTGAGGAGGCTATGGAACATGGGGAGGAGGGCAGGCGGTTATACAGTGGTTGCAGTGGGGGTCTGTGCTCTTGTCGGCTTTCCTGCAGCTCCAAGAGATGCTTCATCATGTCTGTTTGCTCCCCCATTAGCCTCAGCATCGCGTTCTGCCTCCGCTCTTTGCGCTCACTTAATTCTTTCCTGGCCTCTGCCACTGAATGCCTCCATGCATTAAGCTGTACCCTATCAGTGCGGGAGGACTGCATGAGCTCGGAAATCATGTCATTGCGAGTGCGTTTTTTTTTTGCCTTCTAATTGGTGATAACCTCAGGGACGGAGATGACGGGGAGCGTAGAAACATTCTACGCTCTACGATTCTGTGGGGACTGCATGGTCACCTGTGCTGCTGAGTTCGAGACGCTGACCAAACAGGAAATGATATTCAAAAGTTCCCGGGGCTTTTCCTGTGTACCTGGCTAGTGCATCGGAGTTCAAAGTCCTGTCCAGAGCGGTCACAATGGAGCACTCTGGGATAACTCCCAGAGGCCAATACCGTAGATTTGCGTTTGCACTACGCCAAATTTGACTCAGAAAAGTCGATTTTAGAGCTACTCCCCTTGCCGGGGAGGAGTACAGAAGTCGATTTTAAGAGCCCTTTAGGTCGACGGAACGGGTTTAGTTGTGTGGACGCAGTCATTTTTAAATGGACCTAACACGGCTAAATTTGACGTAACCCCGTAGTGTAGACCAGGCCTCAGTAAGGTGAAGCGTGTTGAGCCCTGAGTGAGTTTATTTAGACATCAAAACAGAAAATGTATATGCTCAGACATACATATCTAGGGTCTAGATCATGGCTGGTTTGTACACAGCCACACAGGAGTGGTGGGAAGCACCGGGGTTGCTGCCAAATTGCTCCACAGAAGTGAGTAGGGAGGGGAAGAGAGTAGGCAAAATGTCTCCACTCTGTGATCTGGCCAGATGATCTGGCTGGGTGCGTAGGGGAAGGAGTATGCTGCACCCTTTAAAGTCCATTGCAAATTACGCACTCTCCTTGCCCCAACTCCGGAGCCACTGAGGAGCTCCCAGTGCTCTTCTGGACCAGTTCCTTACAATGGGCTATGCCTACCAGGCAACAGGTAGCCCTGTTTAGGGGCAGATCCTCAACTGGCACATTGAAGTCACTCCACTGAATATCTATTTTTATTTGTGTATTTACTTCAACCCCAGAATGGGAGTCATGTTGAAGAAAGGAGGCAAAGTGTAATGTTTAGCAGTGCAGCTTCCCTCTTTTCTAACCTAAACCTAAATGTTAAATAGTATATTAGCACCAGATAGAAGTAGGAGAGCATCTGGCATGAACTATAAAACAGAATCGGAATGACCTTCTTTTACAATAAACATGTTAGATTGTCAGCATTAGGTATGGACCAACTATAGGAGTAAATTCTTGCCTGTGCAAAGCCTGACTACCTAGGCTTGCCACAGAATAGCTTAGCAGCTCAACAGCTATGCCCACAGTTATGTTTCATGGCCTGTAGCAGCCTCTGTGGGTGCAGCCACTGTATGGAGAATTGAGAGGGAAGTGAACCGGTCATGTCTCACCAACCCCTCTGTGGGCATGCTGCGGAGGTTGCCACACAGCTGTGTTCCCCAGTCCACAAAGGATAAGGATGGAAAGGGTTGGTTCTCTTCTGCTATGCATCAAAATCACACCAGTTCCACTGCATTTTGGGCCTTTAAGGCCTGTCTTGGGTCTGAGGATTTGGCTCCTGGAGAGTATCAAAACCAGTCTAATAGCAAGGGGTAAAAACTTGATGTAACCGTTCTCCTGCCTCAGCAATGGCATACTGTACGCGATGGACACCGGCACCTGCTTTGTGGGCGGGTTCTTCTGGGGGAGTGATGGGAAAGAGAGAGAGGAGGGAGAAGGAAAGAAGTTTAAAAATTGGAAGGAAAAGGGAACTTGTGTGCCCGTTTGGTATTATACAAATAATGGCAATTGTCATACAGTGCTAGTCATCAAGGGAGCTGCTGTTTCACTCTTCCAGGAAAATACCAGTCTGTTTCCTTTGCAGATGCATTAATAGCAAAATTCATATATACAGTAACTAGGGGCCTGATCCATAGCACGGGGGAGCTGAGGGAAAGATTCCTCCCCCCTTTTTTTTCCCAACGGACTTTCAACCCAGTCCAAAAAGGCCTAATCAAAAGAATGTAGGCTGAAAGCGTCCTGTAAGTGTAAAATTAAAGGAAGACAGACACTTCACAGGTAGGGCCTCCATGTTCTGACAAAGTGTTTTCCATTGTGAGGAAGAAGTTTGAATCAGAAAGGATGCTCACTATTTTATTCTTATTTTACGGCACTCACAAATATGCTAGGTGTTTCCAGAACACAAGCAGAAGATGGAAGAGCTTAAAATGGAAGGCCCAGATCCTGCAGTTGCCTCTGCCCAGGAGGACCCCTGCACCTATGCAGAGCCCCAATGAAGTTAGTGGGGTTCCATGTGCATTTGCCAGGGGTTGCCCAGGATGAGGCAATTCTAGGATCCTGGGTCTAAAAGGTGAGCTTGGGAGACAAGTGAGCCTAGAACGTACCTAGAAAGGGGGTGGGTGTGAGGAGTATCTGGTTACACAACCATGGTCATGTGGATGCTCACATAACATACACCACGAGCACCGAAACATTTTTTTTTTTTAAACAAAAAGCATAAAACGTTCCATTTTTTTGCAGGCAATGCCACAGAAATAAGAAGTATTTAGGAGGGATTTTATTATGGCAAGGGTAGATGATGCAGATTGCAGGTGACAGGCTTCCTCAAGTATTTCCAAACACTGCCTATGGCTGCAAGGAAATCAAATTGTTTTCAGGAGGGAGCTAGTTGTAACTGGATCACCCACAAAGTTTGGTCCAGTAATAAAATGTAACAGACGCTGCTGTGCCCTTCTCAGAAGGCAGCATCTCTGATTGTCATGAAACATTCTCCCACATTCACAGAAAGGCACACTATTTGGAGGACAATGTGTTTAATAAACCACATGGTGCATTGAAATAAACATGGTTTTGATTTTTTTGTTTAATTTGCAAAAACAAATAAAAGCTGAAGTGTTGGAAGGGTTCTACAGACATCAGGAGTCTGTGTTTTTGATTTGAAAATGGCTTGTCACCCTGCTTTGGATGTAGAAGGTAAATAAACGCTGTGTGGGTACAGGCCTAATAGGAAATGGGTGTGCCTATACATACTCAAAGGCTTAGAATGTGGTCATCATGTTGTACTCGTCCTAACCCAGCTTTGGCACAAGTGCCGGGTATATGTGGCGTTTTGTGTTGAAGTTGTGCCTCATTGTTTGAAACAGGCCCAAATGTTCCTGACGTTATTACAAGAGAAACAGAAAGCAGGAGATTGATGGCTGTTTTGTTGCTATTTTGCTGTGCGACTGGATGCTGGCACTGCCAGCAACGTTACTCAAATTCCATTATTAACGGTGGAAGCTGAGTCGGTCATCTTAGTGACCCAGGTCTCGCTATTTTCTGATGACAGTTTAAAGCTACACGGAGTCATATGGTATCGCTTAACAATAAACTTGTCTGGTTTTCAAGAATATGTTCTTTCTTACTTTTAAAGATTAGGCAAGCCTAATTATCTCTCTGCACCTCTGGGCCTTTGAAAGTGCAAGTTTTGAGTCATTTTTGTCCACATGGGAGATGTGACTGTCTTGACCTTCTCTTTATCTATTTTTGATATTTTATGGACTCCACAGTGGTTTAATGTTCTAGTTCATAAACCCAGATTAAAAATACAGTATGGACTTGGTGATCGAAAGATGCTCTCTAGTTGTATTTTTGGAAATAGTCTCGAAACCATTTTTTTCACAATCCTCCCTGCTTCCCTCCCTAGAGATAACCAGGGTTCATGGTCTAGAATTTGTTAATATTAATTTTCCAAGTACCTACACCTAAGTGATGGTAGAGGGCAGCCATGTAGCAGAGGGAAATGTGTGCATAGGGGAGAAATATGAATCAAAATGCCCCCAAATCTGAGAAGGGAGGCATTGGGCTCTCTCTCTCTCCCCTCCCCTCAGCCTCCTGGTATCATGAAAGTCCCTCTGCAAGAGATCTGCAGGATTGGGACTCCATGAGTCTGGAGAGCAAATTCTAAGGGGGCAGGGAAAAGGAGACGGGTGATTTGCTCAAAGGAAAGGGCATGGCTTGTTAAAATTAGGAGAGCCCAAAGATTTGGTGGGAAATCTGTGCAGATCTTGGTCTATCTTTGTAGAAGGCCACAGCTTCCTGCACTTAAAACACTATTTTTTGAGACGAGTTACTGCTATTTATGCTGGCCATGCTCCTTGTTCCCCAGCAATGTGACTCATTCAACTTGCTCTAACTCATAGAGTTCGACTTGGATATCTTATCCTTCTGTTGATTTATCAACAGTGGTGTAGAAAGATGGCCCAGTCTCTTCTTTGCTCCAGATTCTCAGCTGGTATACTCTGGGGCAGCTCTTTTGGTCAATGGAGCTGCAGAGATTTGGCCCAGTGCCTTTTGTTAATTTTTGACTACTCATCTTAACTCCCCTCTGATTTTTCTTTCATGTACTGTTGGTTTCATGGTATTTAGTAACCTTGTTTTAAGAAATGGTGGGCTCTATTTATATCCTTTTCACTAGGACACATCCATTTTATCTTTGTTTCAATTTTTCCACCTCCCTTCTAAGAAAAAAATTAAAATAAAAGCCTTTTCATTCCAGTAGTTCCTTATATCTAGTAAAACACACTGTAAACCATAGTTCCTTCTGATCATTTCCGGAATGTTGATTGTTTCCTTTTTGAAAAAAAAAAAAAGATTGGAAAATGTCCCCCTTTTATTTAAATCACCAATGTTGGGCATAACTGGAATCTGCATCTTATTTCCTTTGATGAAATGGTAAACTAGGGCTGTAGCCAGCACCTATAAAACTGACAGTAGAGTTGTAAGAGTCTAATGGTTGGGAGTTTAAACTCCATGTGTAACATAGTAAATTTTACAATCCAGATTTTCAATGTAAAAATGCAAATGAGATACAATGAGCAGCTCCCCCAGGGTAGCAATATAAAATCTACAGTAAATTCTTGCTACATAAAAAAAGACATAGCTACTTACTAGCTACTGTAATAAGGAAGAGTTTCCTAGCTACCTTATTCTGGGTTGTCTGTATATATGAGACACGATAGTTTTGGCACCCATAGTTGGTAGTTAAATATTGCTTCACTGTTTCTCCATACAAATGTGGAGTCCACATATTTTGCTGCTAAATAAGAGCCAGTTTCTCTTCTTCCACACCAAAAAGGGGGAGAGAGGCTCCAATAATAGTAAATTCCATATTGGACCCTATCTACCAATCAAAACCATGTGAATCTGCAATTTAAGCAGCAACCAGTAGGCATGGCTTCAGAGAACCAGGATGTCCCATATAAGGAAGAGGCAATGTTGACCCAAGTGCTGTAAAAGCTCCACCTTTTACAGCCCTAGGAGACTCCACAAACAGCAAATTGTCTCTAACGTCTCCCATTGGAGAGATCCATGTTGCGCTAAGTAAAGTGAGGTTCTATGGTTTTATCAGATTATAATGGGAAACAGGCCTTGCTTGGAAACTGGTATACTGGCTTTACTGGTTATACTGGCAAGCTGTATACTAGTTGCAACCTGGTTGTATTGGCTATACTTGGAATCTGGTATACTAGTTGTACGGAGGAAAATGAGCAAAGCTGGTACATTGGGTTTACTGGTTATATTAGAAACCCAGTTCTGCTTTGTTTCTCCTTTATTGAAAGAGCTGGTCTGCCTGGTGTATCATTTTCCCTTTGGAACCAGTATGCCAGCAATGTAAGGCTATAGGGGAATTCTGTCTATCTAGGCACTTAGTTCAACCTCATGATTATAGTATATGAACACATTTGTGTTTGAGTTGGTACAGAGACAGAGGGGGAACGCTATTTAGACCTCTCCTGTTATAGGACTGCCTTAACTTGTGGTGAGAGGCTGCCCTAACTTGCATCCCTGCTGCTACGACCCCAAATCATTGACCTTCCATGTAGCCTTGACATAATTCAACCCCTGCGTGTGTGCTACATTAGCCTTGACAAGGTGCATGACAAGTGCAGGAATGAGTTGTGTGCTTGCTCAAATTTGCATGTGCATACGGTTGACTAAGTAGAGCCAAATGTCTTTGATTTTTCCCATTCCTACTTGAATGATTATAAAAAGTGCTATTTTTGAAGACTTAGCAGTCTATTATACATTAGACAGAAGGTTTAGGAAATAGTCAATGTGGGATGTACTGGAAGGAAAAGAAATCAATCTGTGTATTTGCCTTTTAACTAGTTGGAGACAAATTGGCACACATTTTTGGCACATTAAGGAATTCTGCCTTTTTAATCTCTGCTATGCTCTTATAATATGAATTCATATCCTATTTGGGCCCTAAAAATCAGTAAATCACTGAGTTAATTTTCTGGATTTAAGTTGTAATCACTTCGAGATCATAGTCAATAATTAGGAGGCTGGTTGCTTTGAAGAAGAGCAACAAAAGAAACCATAGTGTGATTTGTAGCACATAACTGTAACCACACATTTGTGAAGGGAACTCTCAATGTAATAGAATATCTAGACTCAGCAGTCTCTACAAACACATTTCTTCAGCCAGGAACTTCAGGATGATCTTGCAACTGTACTGAAACGCATGTACCACTTACTACTGAAAAGACTCCGCACGCTGACATATATGTTCTCAGCATATTCTTGGATGGAGCTTTTTGTCCTCTCACAATGAAGTTAACTCTTTTGTAGCCACTTCATTTCCACCCTTCTCCTCATACTTGATATCTTGTTTAAACTACAAATTCACGATGATTGTTTTGTTTTATTATTGGCTTATTTTCAGATAACTAGGCTAAATCTGCCCCTTCTCCACCAGTGCCCTTCTTTCTCAGGCAGACATCAGGGACACTATTTTATATCTGAGGACAGAAAATGTGCTCAGTACTGTGCAGAACATAGAATAAATATCACTCCTGCAACAAAGACCTTCCGTTTAGGGTAATTCCTGGCTTTAATCACAAGGGACTTTTGTTCTATTGTAAAAGAAGTGGTTGGGTTTTGTCCTGGCCTGAATGTGTGGGGAGAAGGAAAGGAAGAGTTACAGATGATCCCAATGCTCTGGGCATGGATAGCTGGGAAGATGGTGTTGGCATGAACAGCAGTGTGGAAATGGAGAATTCAGAGAAGGGGAAATTGAATATTTTAGACTTGACTGTTAAACTTGATTTGTTGGCATGCCACCTGGTCTTGTGGAGGACACAGTTTGACATGTAGGACTGGACAGTAGGAGACAAGTTAGTGGTTCATTTGCGAGTCGTAGAGCTGGTTAAAAATTTTCAGCAGAAAATGCTATTTTGTTGAAATTGAAATGTTTCATGGGAATGTGTAGCTTTTTCTTGGTGGGGGGGCAAAGGCAGAAAAAAATAGTTTAAATTCTCATTTTCTTTTGATAATGTCAGTGTTTAGTTCTTACCTTTTTTTAAAATTAATTAAAATAATTAATTTTATTATATATATTACTGCTCTGCCAATATAGAAATGAAGCCTTCTAAAATAATTAGACATTATAGAAATCGTTTCAATGGTCCCAAATCGAATTTTTTTTTTTTTTTTTTTGAATTTTGGTTCCATGGGAATCGTTCAGAATTTCCTGCGGAATGGAAATTCCAGTTTCTTACCAACTCTAGCCATAAGTATAGAAATGATACCAGAACCTGGGGGAGTGGCTATAGTTATTCGTGGCTAAGCTGTAAGTGAAAAGAGATGAGAACCAAGGATAGAGCCCCAGGGAGGAGAAAGAGGAGGGAGAATTTACATCCCTTTAGGGCCAGGTGATTAAATATACTTGCATGGGTAGCCCTACTGAAGTCAATGGAACTACTCCCATGGGTAAAGCTTAAGCACATGCTTGCAGGACTGGCGCCAAAATGACCTGATAGGTCTCATTCATCTCTAGTTGCTGTGAAATGACCTTGTCTGCAGCAGGGTGGATCAGTCTCTGGTCTTTCCTTCCTGCAGCATCGGTGCCCCACTTCAAGTCTCATGAATAAGCACTTAGTCTGCTTCATTTTATGTGAAGTCCAGCTGTCCCCATTCTTTGAAGTACCTTCTCTAGCATTAACAGATGTTCAGTATCACTTTGTAATGAGGATGTCCTTGATCTTCACTATGACATACTGGGTGCGCTGGTTATATTACATTCTCCATTGCTCTCTGGAAAATGCCAGGTATTGAAAGTGTTCCATAAGGCATTCTATTTTACAGGGAGAAATCCTAATGAATATTCATCATGGTTAACCACATATAGTCCTCCTCCTCCTCCAATACAGAAGGAGTAGTGTTGGTCTCCCACCAAGCACTACCTAGTGTGCAGGGTGAGTGGAACCCAAGCCATGCCTTGGGACATATCCCTTTGGGTCAGGGATGCCAATCTCATTCTATAGAGAGGGAAGAATTCCCCTTTTTTGTGATGGTCCCTGTGCTGAGATTGAAATTCCAGAGTGCATATTCACACTTCATCTACAGTGACGCACTGCTGATGTCACTGAGGTGTTTACACAAAAATCAAAGGAAGAAAATCACTGTTATTGAGAACTTTGAGTTATTTTCATTGTTATTTACTAAGTCACATTCAGAAAAATCTCCTCAACTCTAGGGCCACTGCTGTTTCTTCTCTGAGTTCCCGCCCCCCTTCTCCTCTTTTCACAGTTTCTCTCCCTTTTTTCCTTGTTTTTGTGTGTCTCCTTTTTTATGCTGTAGGTGCTTCCCTATAGCAACATCCAATTTTCTCCTCCTGCCCCTCCCCCCCGCCCCCCCGGTTTTGCTCCTGCTCCTACTCAAATTCTATTTGATAAAATGATCAACAGTGAAATAGTTAATACTGATATATAAAGTGTCACCAATAGGCTTTGCAGTTGATATGCCAATTAGACCAAATCCAGAGCCATTGCTTCAAGCTGCCTGCAGGCTCAGGAAAACTACAGTGCCTTGATTAAACTTACTTTGTATTTGGAAGGTGAACATTCCATTCTTGAGAGCTAGAAACTTTTTATATGTTACAGAACCTGAATATACCATGCAGGCTACTTAAGTGCAGCAGGCAGGCTTCATCCTGCCCCTAGGCAAAATTTTAACAATTCCACTCTGGATAGTGCTGCCAGCCTTTTGATTACTGAGTTCAGGTAGTTGCATATGAGCTGGAGCACTAATGCATCGTGGCTTTTATAATGTTCTGGGGATCACAGATGCACTTAAATGCAAACCTGAGGAACTGACTAGAACATTGGTCCTTCTGCATTAAATCACACGCCTTTCCCACTTGAACTAAAGGGGAACTCCCTCACACAAGTCTAGTAGTAGGTCCCTTATTCTTTCTATAGGCCGGCCATTAGATGGTAACATACCTCACAACAGACAAAGCCTGTATATCATAGTGGCACCATTATGCAAATTATGACATAACTCTAGTTGCATATTTATTAGAGACAGTGAATTGCACCTTGAGGAATGGCTCTTTGCATTTGGCTCCTAGATTTGTATTCTCTTAATATTTGGAAATCAAAGTGTTTTGTGGTTTCACCTAGTCACTAGCTGACATTTGAGAGCATAAAACAATCAGTACAACTACAAAACAGCCATGCCTGCTCAAGAGACACCCAAGTTTGGGGTTAAAGATCCGCAGGGAATTACACTGGCAGAGCTATCTGGAAAAGCCAGTGTAACTGTTCTCTGGGTGATATCCAACTCTGCACTGCATGATATCCGACTCACTCCTTTGCTTTAAGTTCTTCACTGTTCTAGTATTTAAATTAAATTCCCCCATAAACATTTTGGAGAGGATTGATATGCTTCAGGATATTGGTAAAGGTGATCGAGCTTTTCCTCGTTAGGACATCAGTTAGAATCCAGCTGAGGTCATGGGGAAAAAAATAGCACTGTCTGGTTGAGCAATGTATCTAAAATGAGGTAATGTCCTCAGTCTTTTTTTCAGAGGACAAATATCCACATTGCAGAGCTCTCTTCAAAACTTCTTCCAAGAGCCCTTTGGGGGAAAGATAGTTGTACTAATCCAGAGCCATAAGAACAACGTCTATTCAATGTAAAGAATACTCCCATACCATGACATCTTTTTGGCAGGCTGAGCACAGGACCAAGGATTGGGTGGGCCTGGTAGCTTAAATGCTTTCATCTAACCCTGGAAGTGGTCCCATCGTTAGAGTTAGAGGTGTGTGCACTCTACTAACCCTCATGCTGTGTATATGTTTTGTGGAGAGAAACGTCAGACTCCAGTGTTGTCAGTTCAGTACTTGTCAGAAGCACTGTATTCACTGAAATAGAAGAAACGCATTTGGGGTTTTATTTGGTTGTTTAATTTACCCTTTCACTGCTGTAGAAGGTGTTGAAACTGAAGCTGCAAGCAATGATATAACTCCAACCTCCGAAAATGACATGATATTGTTTTATTGTAAGCCTGGTAATAAGAAAAAACATATGTTTGATTCACTGTAGTTTCGTACCTGTTAGATTAATGTCCCACGCCTGGGGAACACAGCAAGAGTTTGTCTGACTTGTTTGGCAGGCGGGTTTTCCTGAGTTCTCCTGTTACGTTGCACTATTCTAATATGGCTAATGGCCACTCAGTTTTTAAAGCTAGCTGGAGTTCTGTTTAAATCCGTTCTGTATTCCTTCCTCCCACCTGCTCTATTCCTGCTCCCTTCCCACTGTCTATTCTGCATTTGGATTGTAAATTCTTCAAGGCAGGGTCCTGTCTTATTCTGTGTTTTGGATGCCATGAAGATTATGGAGGCTCTGGTTGCATCTCCATAGTTGAGGCTGAGCTCTGTTTTGCACTTAACACAGAGTTTCAACATGAGTGTGATGTAGGAAAGACAGAATATTGTCCCAAACTTGCAGCACTTACTCTTGGAGTACAGAATGAATTTTCTGAGAATTTACCAGTAAATGCACTAATTGTTTTGTTAAAATTAATTAAAAACTGGGTCCTTTGGGAAAAAAAAAGTTAACATCTGTCAGCTCCTCTTTTTGTCCCAAATGATCTTAATAATGGAATAGCAGACACTTCAAAATTTCTATCGAGTTAAAATCCCATGCATGGCCTGTATTTGAAAAAGCTAGGTTGTAATTAAGCTAAGGTATTAATGATTGTTGTATATAATTGTTATGATGATGATATTGGCTACAGTTGGGTCAGGCAGCTCTGGTAGCTCTTAAAATTGGGCCAGTGTAATATCTGAGAATTCCACCAATTACCACCTGTCTTCTACAGCTAATGTGCATGCAACAATTCTATTGGTTGTCGTAAGTCTGTGGTACAATTGCTTTGCCCAGCTGTCACTCTCCATTAATGTGATGTAGCTGCATGCTACTTTGGACATCAGCACTTTAAAGGCTCCCATTGCATTGATGTCTCAACTCTACCCCATACAGAGAGAGCACTGCCAGGGCAACTGAGGCAGGAGCATACAGGAAGCAGAGGACATTGGGACTCAAGGACTGAGCTCCCCTTATCCCTTCCCCCCCCCCCCACTTTACATAGTACCAATCTCACTGACACAACCTTCTAAACCAGTAAATCAACAATTGCAAATGAAGGGGCAGATTCACCAGTGCACTTCAACTGCTCTAGCAATGCAGAATGGCTGTGAACCCAGACTGACTGGCTAGTACTCCGTGATTGTAGTTGGTAGTGACACTGTGAAAGGGGGAGGGAGGGAAGAATGGAAATAAACCCCAAGCCAATGATGTGTTCTTAAAATTCAGTTTAATCTAAAGTGAGATCACAAACAGTAAAATGCCTTAATTCTAATCAGATGGTTGTTGCCTGGCATCAATATAGGGCAGAGTTAAGGTGGTTTGGGTGCCGAACTCTGCATTTCCACACCTTAATGTGCCTGGATTGCATTTTAGTGTAATCTTCACTCTGAATTTCCTAAATTTATGAATGCTTGGTAATTGGAGATAATTACAGCAGCTGGTGAATGGCAGGATATTGGTCGGTGGTTAAGGCCCCACTTTAACAGTGCAGGTTGGGTCGTAAATTTAGATACTAATCCTCTAATTTAAAAAAGAGTACATCATAAGAATTTAGTTCCATAACAATAACAGTGGATACTGGACGTAAGCCATATTTTGTAGTTTAGATCCAAAGAATGTAATTCAGGCCCATCTCAAATGAGATGGGGGATCTGATTTGGATTGCGGACTCACCTAAGACCCCTAGTCTTAGACTAGAATCCTCTTCAGCTCGGAGGTGGACAAACACAGAACAAAATGATGGTCCCTGCCCCAAAGACTTTAATGTGGTTTCAGTTGTTTAAACCTTGGTTTCAGTTGTTTAATTTTTTTTAAAACAAACAACAGCTGCTACCCTTCCAAACTCAGCATATGAAATGTTATGTATTATATGCAAGTTTGTGGGGGTTTTTTCTTCTAAAGTAGAGTAAAGGGTCAGATTGGGGAAAAGTAGCCAAACTCTACCCACAATCCCAGATTAGATGGATTTTATTGATAACATGGGCAACAGTGAAATGTTAACACTTGCTATTCGGACAGTCATCTTTAGGCTGTAGTGTCAACCCCCCATTTTGATGAATGGGGGCAGCTCAGATATCTCTGAACTACTATTTCATATTAAGACAACCGTTTGGCATCATGTCTGCACTTTGGAAGGTTTCCTTCATACGCAGAAAACCCAGGAACTTCACACCAGCTGAAAATAGTTGTTTGCCTTTCTTTTATTGGGACAACTTGCATCCATAAAATTTGTTCTTGTAATTGGTTTCCTCCTCCTAAATGAACTGCCAGTACCTGGCTGTGTATTTTGCACTTCTAGCTACCTGATTTACTCCCACAATAAAGTAACTAGAAGTGCAATTACTCGGCTTTATGCCTTCAATTCAACGGTGGGTGTAAAATTAAGGCAGAGATTTTATGGGTGGCAGTTGCTCCTGCAAAAGGGGAGGTGGCCCTTTTATAAACTTTGCCATCAACATCTGAAATGGTGAGCTGAAAATTGGCAGGGGGACGGCTGATGCCACCATAGTAGGGTTGGCATCTTCTACCAGCCATTCCCACCTCACTGAGACTCCAAGTAGAATAACAAAAGAAAATGATCTTAAACCAAAAGACGACTATTTCCCAACCTCACCCCGTTCTCCTAATCGAATGAAAATAAGACAATGAATCTTCATAAAGTAATGGGAGAAAACACTTGTGACAAACTTCACTCCCCCTCCTCCCCACACAATAAATTCATAAACCTGCATTGGAACACCCATCCAAATTGGGTTTATTAATGGAAACACTGACAGAACATAAACTTTAGTGGTGCTACCATACATCATTATAATAATAGCAGAACACATGAAAAGTTGGAACAAAGCCATGGGTGGGGTGCAGTAGTGGTAGGTTTTATAGGATGCCAGATGCCACGTGTATTGGAAACTTGGTAATAAAAGTCCATAAAAATTATCATCTTCAACTTATTTGAAAAAAAATGAGTCAGAGTAAACAGGGAAATGATGTGAAAATATGTTTTATGCTCATTTTATTGAATAGGGGCTCGTATTTGGAACGAGGGTCATTCTTTTAATGGGAGCTTTTTTCAGGGGGAGAGAGGGAGAAGTTAAAAAAAAAAAAAGAAAAAGGGAAAAAAAGAGAACCCACAGCCCACAATCCATTTATATACTTCCTACAGTGCCTAGCGCTATGTCTGTGTTGGCAAATACCGTATCCTTTTTCATTCAGCAACATTTTGCGAAGTTTTCTTTCCAGCCTTCAAAAGGTTCTGAGCTTTTATACTTCATATAAATAGCATTTAAAAACCACTTTTCCATCTCTTTTTAAAAATGGGCTAAATGTGAAGGCAGAAACAAAGGAAAATGAAAATGTGCTTTGATAAACTCGAAACTCGTTATAGCTCGTTGCCAGTGTTTGAACAGTCAGGGCCCTACTCACAGCACCTTGCCTGTTCAGTGGAGAAAGCTGCAAAAGGCTCTGGGTGGCTGGATACTGCTGTTCCCCAAACGCAGTTGTTTAGGATGGGTAATTCCACGGGCTGAACTTTGGTATGCTGGGAAAACTCAAAAGGCCAAGTTCTGTGCTTAGTTATTCCCATGCACCCCACTGTGGTCTGTGAGATTCTGGGCTGCTCTAACTTATTCCATCTGGAATGGGCTCTTAAGGGGGCTAATCCACTAGCTCAAGAGGACCAGAACACAGCATGGTGTGACCATGCCTCCCTCCCATCTCTGGCATGCACCTGGAATACCCACTGTGTTACAGTAGGGGCAGGAGCAGATGGGGTGGTACAGAACCATCCACTCTGCCTGATGTCTCCCAGTGATTCAGGTACTCGAGGGAAATCCCCAGCTGCCCTGTTGTGACAGGTTCCATTTGTCTTGTGGAGGGGCTGAGGATCTGGCCCTATGGCTTTATATTGTTCTTACGTCTGTATTTTTCTTTTTTCATTTTAACTGTCTTCTCCCCCATCTCCCTTAGGGGAAAAAAGGGTTACATCCTTGCTTAAAGGGAATACTTGCAAGACATTAATCTTTTTCTTTGGATTAAAAGTAATTTGGTTCTCTGCAGGGCTTTATGGATGTCTGATGTTCCATATGCCATTCCTGGACTTTGTGGCACTACAGTTGTAAAAAGTCCATTCAGGTTTACCACAACAGCATGATGATAACTTGCCCCTAATTACACACAGCAGGCCACACGTTAGGTTACGGAGTGCAGATGATTCTGTGCAAAAATCAAAATACAAAAATCATCTCAGTGTGTACTGGGTTGTCTCTTTTACATACAATGGGCCATATTCTGGTCTCAGTTAAGATGGTCCAAATCAAGAGTAACTCAGCTGACATACACACACCTATTTAGACCAGATTTTTATCTCAATTATGCCAGTGTAAGTTGTGAACTGTGTGTGTGTACAAATGCACAGCTATATAAAATATGGCTTCTTTCCCTAGTATCTTTCAAGAAATGGGGAGGTACCAGGTGCATTGGAGGGAAATGTTGAACAAAGGGCTAGGAGTGGCACACCAAGGGTGAGGAAAGTATCTTGGAGTGCTTGTAGAGAGAGAGGGAAAAAAAGCGAGGTTTCAATATTTGTGCATCCTTACTTCTTAAATCTACAATATTATGTCCTAAATACAATGCCATGGAAGAAATAAGAGCCGTGCTAAGTTCTTTTTTTAAATAAAAGTGATGAAAACTTAAACCAATGAAATGTAAAGCGTGTTGGTGGCAATGACTGCAACCTACTTTACCTTGACCAAAAGAAATATAACATTCCTTCAAGGCAATTAGCACTATGACCTCCATTACTGAATCTCCAGATCCCTTCCTACCAAACACCTCCAACTCTGGCAAATTGCCAGTCTTCTAATGCATACATGTAAATGATATTAAGGTGATACGTACATACTGCTGTAGTTATGACTACCAGCAGTAATGAGTGCAGAGCACCAAAATACGGAAGCCTCTACAGATTCTATAAATGCTGTCAACAAAGTTCCCTCGTATAAGATGAAATTCAGCAAAGCACTTAAGCACATGCACAAGTTGCATTGACTTCAAAAGGTTTAAGCATACACTGAAGGATTTGAACTCCCACTCTGGAACAGACTTGGAATGGACTTTTTCAATTCACCAAACGGTCTGAAAAATTTCAGATTTGGTCTGACTTGAGGTTTTTTTTCCTGAACTGCCACAGAAGAATCAGTTATTCACTCAGCTCAAGGATCCTGTCAGAGTACTCCCTTTTGCAAATTACTTCTGTCATAGGGGAGGTTTGCAAAGTATCATTCAAATGAATAAAATGCCTGGAGCCATTGTCACGCCACATTACGAGTGAAGATACTTCCCTGACCTGTTGGCAAGCTCTTTGTAGTCCAAAACCTTGTCTCTCTCACTAACAGAAGTTGGTCCAATAAAAGATATTACCTCACCCACCTGTCTCTCTAATATCCTGGGATCGAAACAGCTACAACAACTCTGCATACCTTGGTGTCATTAAACATTTAAGAGTTAAATACACCTGTGGGAAAGGACTGAAGTCATTCTAGAATGATATGTTTTCCAGTTGTCCGTTTGGGCTACACAGATATTGTTCTGTCCCCTGCTATGCTGGCCGTCTAAATATAATAAAAACAAGCAAAAAAAAAAAAAAGGTTAAAGTGGGGACTGGCAGTTGCAGAACTCTTACTATATCTATAAACTGACAAGCACTAAAAGAGATCTGAGATAAAGATTTGCAATATTATAGGCAGTTAATTGTAACAAAGGTCTTCAAAATGAGGTTTTTTTCCAAAGTCTTTCACTCGTAAGTAAATAAGGTGATAAGTCGTTTCCTAAATGTTCAAATTCACAACTTGTATTTAGCTCAAAATGATATTCCAAAGGCATAATGTACTATCTACAATGCACATAGCATCTTAATCCTCCAAGCACTGGTCTGATGGATTTATATTTTCAAAAGTTTCTTTTGAAGCTTATCTGTATTTTTAAAAATAGAAGCTGGAAGCATATAATGAAAGGTGGAATTTGGCAGCCCCAGAGTGTAAAGCCAAGGCTTTCAAAAATAGAGGTACTTAGGCCAAGATTTTCTACAAGTGACAGACAAAAGTCCGTATTTAGGTGCCTAAGAGGCCTGAATTTTCAAAGGTGCTGAACTCCCACGGTTAGACCTTGGGTCAACTGATTTGGGTTTGTGGGGCTTTGTCTGAAGGGCTAAAAATAGCAGTGTAGACATTCGGGCTCAGCCTGAAGCCTGGATTCTGAGACCCACCCCTCTCATGTGGTTTCAATGCCAGCCTGGGCTCCAGCCCAAGCCCAAATGAATACACTGCAATTTTTAGTCCCGCAGCCTGAGCCTGTGTCACGTGACTTGGGCCAGGTCTTTTACTGCAGTGTAGACGTACCTTAAAGGGCTTTGAAGCCTTTTAGTGGAGGAGAAAAGGCTCTTTCTCTAAATGTGCCATTTAATAGGGCTGTCTTTTTGGAGGGAGAAGAAAAACTATTCGAAATTTTAAAACCATTTTACTTTTCCAGTGTGTGTTGTTAAACACCTCTTGTTCTCCCTTCTACTACCTGGGTTTCCTTCTAGGGCCTCACAGCGTGGAATAGTCTGTAGCACTGGCTAGATGAACTGGCATCATTCATGTTGTAAATGAGAATCATAGACAGAGAAGACCCATCGCGGGAGGGGGGACAGAGTGAGGGCAGCCGGCTTCAGCAGTGTTACTGAGCATGCTCAGTACAAGCCAAGCAGCAAATCTGGGGGGGAAGTGACCCCGCATGTCCACTCCCCTTCCCCCTTTCCTCCTCCGCATCACCTCTGATTCATAGATCTTAATTCTATGCTCCTGGAAGAGAAACCATAGTACTAATTAATAATACGCATTTATAAGTAAACAATTAAAAATAATACACATTTATTAATAATGCTTTGCCAGTAGAGTTGATATATGCTTATTATCCAGCAATATTCTTCCACTGTTTACCAAAAGGGCTGGCTGGAAATTGGAATATTGAAAGTGGCTTCAGAGCCCATGCTTCAGCCTGAGTTGTAACTTCAAAGTGCTGTCTACACAGCTCTTTTTAGAGCACTTATGTGAGTCTTTTGGCCCAGGATAGGAGGCTTGCTTCTGTGGGCTGTGTAGACTTACCCAGGATGGACACAGTTTTGCAAATGGTTTTGTGAGGTCAATGGGGCCCTGAAGGCATAGGGGTCTAGGCGTGTGGAACAGCTTGCAAAATCAGGATCTGTGTGTTTCTGTGAACAGTATCACCCTTGCATTTTGTGTGTTCTCTCTGGTCTTGGATTTCATTTCTCTACATAATCTGCTAGCACTGTATTGTCCTCCTAGCAATCTAATGCCATTTGTTACTGTTGACTCAGAGTTCTTGCCTCCGTAGCCCCTGCCATGTGCTATTAAACTGTAACAAAGCTTCATTTCAGATATAATGATGAAAAAGGGACAATCAAAAAAGACCAGGTTGGACATGTGTAGCCCATTCTCACAGACTCAGGTGTGCACACTCTGTCTATAGGCTGCTGCCTGGGAAAATGATGCCTCCTGACAAATAGCATGGAACAACAGTTTTTGAAAATTAATGATTGTTGTATTGGATAACAGAGATCCCACTGTCCACTGTACTTTCCACCTCTTCATTCCCCAGGCAAACAGTTAAAAAGGACAAGACACTGTCAAAATAATGAGACTAACTTGCAGCAAATGTAACTTAGTGACACGTAATCTTGCAATATTTACATCTAATTCTATGACAATCTCAGTCCTTTAAAGGAGTGTGTCAAGTCAAATAGAGCTGTGGAATTGAAGTAAAGAGGGAGGTGAGGAGGAAACCCAGGCAGCACACTTATGGGTAATGGTTAGGTAATAATGCCTGCTCAAGAAACAAGAACCTAGCTCACTATTAGCTTGGTGAAATATGCTAAAAACTTCTCACAGAGTCAACAATGGGCCAGATCCATCCCTAGTGCAACTGCCGACCAGAACAGGGCAAATGTGGCCCATTGTCTTGACCAAATCACAGATCCACAATGAGCCAAACTGAAGTGAGAATCCATTTTTATTTTTTATTAAGAGCTGGCTGGAGAATTTCCTTCAAAATGGAATTTTGGTGAATGGTGGGAGCAGAGAGGTTAACAATTTTTTTTCTCCTTTTGCCACCAGCTCCGTTTGTTAACCATGGCAGTGCTATCTTGAATCCTTTTTCCTCACTTAGAGTAAAAGATTGTAAAACAGTAAATTTAGAGCTTGTGGATATTGGCAGGTTTAGAGCCGTAGACTCTAAAGTCCTTTATCAGCAGAACAGGTGAATGAAGGGAAGCAGCTATGCAAACTTCTTCACACAGTTTCTCAAGTGTGCCACTACTGTCCTGGAAGGACTGTTCCTAGGGGTGACCGGGTAGTCAGGCATCACACCCATTCGTTATTTGGTTCCTCTGAGACTGCTGACAAAGTTACAAATTAAGACAAGTTGTCTTGGTTGTTTTTGGTGATGTGGACCCTTATACCCTGGGTTGGAACCGGACTGAGACATCAAGGCATTTCATATAAGACACAGTGCAGCCATCATATATTTACCATTTGGGGGAATACACACCTGGACTGAATTTGATCCAGTGAGATTTTAAAAGGCCTTATATCCCAATACCCATATTTTTGGACCATTCAGTCTTCAAAACAAAATCATGCTAATTATTGTATCTTGTTAGGTAATGACTTGAGCTACTTCATCAGTTTCAAACAAATTACCCCGTCTGCAATCTGTTCATGCTATGGAGAATCTCTCCGCTGTATATTTTCCTGTAGAGTAACAAAAGGATTAGTCAAATGCAGGAAAAACTCTAATCAAATCATAACTTCAGAGTACTATTGTCAATTAATCTTTCCTCCAACAATAGTATCCTACACAATGTGAAGCAGCCATTTGTTGCATCACAAAAATAGCAATATCTGAATATTCTGTGCATTAACATTCCATTATAAAATATGTGTTCTGGAATGCAGTCTGAGTCAACGTATATTCTGATCCATTAGCCTTGTAGGCATAATTAAAAAAATATATCAACACCAATCTTCTCAGCCTAACCACATGAAAGTGACACCTCATGTTTCACAACTGCATTAAATATAGTAAAGCAATTGTCCTTGACTGTAGGTACAAGTTCCTATGTGACAGTGCATTCTTTACAATTATTTCATCATAAAGGTGTTTACTAACACTCTTTTGCTTGCATCGATTTTTAATAGCATTTTCTGGGGAGCAATTTCAAGTGAGAGTCTAAGAAATTGCTTTTCTTCTTGTGTGTATATCGACACTTGTGTTTGTGAGCATTTTACTATGTCTTTGTATGTGATATTACCGTGGTCTAGTAAGTTATAAGAAAATCAAGAGAATAAGTGCTTGTCTCTAGAAGCTGGTAGAACACTGAAAATCTGTTTTCATGAAAAACTTCACAAATTTGAAGCTGTTTTCATTTTAAAGTTTTAGAACTTTAGCCGTTTTCCCCATTTTTTGTGGTTTTTAAAATTATATATATTTCAAAACTATTGTAAAAATGGCCATCACAATTTTTTGTTTGCTGAAAACATGTTTTGGGGGGTTTTTGGTAAATGAAAAAGGTTAATCACCATTTCAATCCCATTATCAATAACACTTTTTTTTGTTTTAACAAATGAAAAAGGAATGACATTCTTCATGAAAAACAAAAAATTTGGACAACACCCTCAATGTTTTGTGGGAGAACATTGCTTTTGAAAAAAGGACATTTTTCAATGAGAACTTTTCATTCCAAAAATTGTTAAGCAGTTCTGTTGTCTCCTTGAGGATACTTGCTAGAGTGTCAGCTGCTTAGTCTTTAAAAGCAAGCCTTTTGCTTTTTAATCTTGGAAGGGCAGCATGGTCAAGTGGGGGTAGGGGACTGGCCGGAGAGTCAGGAGACATAGCTCTGTGATTGACTTGCTGTGTGAACTTAGGGAAGTCACTTAACTTCTCTGTGCCTTAGTTTCCCTATCTAAGGTTCATTTAAAATTAGAGATGTACTTGAGTTGCAAAGTTTGGCTACATATCCCCCAAATTCCTGGATATTCCCAAAGTTCAGACCTTGGGGGTTTATTCAGCATGTTATAGAAATAGAGATAAGATGCAAAATTGGGAACCTGATCCAAACTTTCCCAACATCGGAGAGGTGTTTGGATTCATCTCTAATTAAAATATTCGCTGTTATTTAAGGAATACAACTTTCACCATTTCCAGGGATGTGGAATATTTAGATTTACATTGTTTTGATTCAAGGGATGCTGTCTAGCTCATAAATAAAAACAAATTAACAGAATCGCACAATTAAGAGATTGAAATAACCCGTTAGATTATTTTTGCAGGGCTTTTCCCAACAGTACATTTTCTAGTATCTTTCCTTCTGTTGCTCAGATTAATAGTTTAAGGCCTGAATCAGAAAAGTAAACCTTTTTATTTTCCATTTTAACATATATTGGTTACTTGTTGCTTTTGTTTTTAGGAGAAAAATGCAGGGATTTTCATAATTGGTTTTGGGGGGAAATTCCACATGGAAAATTCCACGGTTTTTGAAAAACAGTTAAAATGTTTAATAGAAAATCAAATGCTTGCCCTAAAGCCTTGTGTCTCTTTAAATACCGACTCCCAGCAAGGGGAGGACAGCAATGCAGCAGCTAAATCCATTGCAGCTGGGGCTGTACTAAAAACTGCAAAGCAAGCCTCGTGCCATTCAGCAGCCTGCAGGGGGGGATTCCAGAGCCAGCCTAGCTGAACTTCCCCTGTGAAGCCCATTTTCCGAGGTTTGGCACAACGAGTAAGATTTGTCTTGAGTCCATGACCTCCATAATTCACCCCACTCTGTACGCAACTTAATTTTTTGCACTGACTAGGGTTGCCAACTCATGTCTGAACCCAGCTCTTCCAGGTGAAATATAGTACAAGAGCTCTCAGTTTTTGGAGGACAAGCTAAAAGCTATCATTGGCCCTAGAAAAAGATGTTAGCTTCTCGAGGGGCTAAAGAGAAACGTATCATGAGCCATTAGTGTTTACCAAAATCATCTTTCACAAACTGCAACATCCATGGTTCATATCTTCATTGTATAAGAACTAATCATAAACTATTGCTTAATTATCAAGCAAAAGGACAAACACTCAAGCATTTGGGTTTCACTGTACAATGTAGCTTGCGTGTAGCTGTCAATTACCATTAAAAATGGAAAGTTCATCTCCCCCTCCCCCTTTAAACCATCTTTATAAATTCAGATTAAGTTAAATGTTATGGAAAAATTGTCACCAGAAAACAATTACTCCAGGCACAAAGCCAGTGGTCTCAAGGTTAAAAAGGTATTTAAAAATACAACAAAAATACTACAAGTGGGTACAAATATTTTGTAGTAAGGCACAAAAAGCCACACTAACGATCAATTATTAATTACTAAAGTTTCAGCTTATTATTTATTTAGTTGGTTTACATAAGGGTTGAAAAGAGAACAAAAATTAAAGATTTTTCTTTCTGATTCTCAGTGCTTTCCTTGCTGTAAAACAAAGCCTTTGGGGCCGTTAACTCAGGAACCAGGGAGAGGGAACTAAATTCTGTCCTCGTTTATACCTGCCAAACCTCACTGAAGTCAATGGATTTGCACAGGCATAACAAGGACAGAATTTTGACCTTTATTTTTACATTGCTGAGAATATATTTGAGAATCGTACTGATGGAGATTGTTTCAAGTGATCATTGAGATCTGGATCCAGATTTAGGCCAAAATTCTCAAAAGTTGGAGACTAATGTTAGGCCTGTAAACCCATATATAACTGCCTAAATCAGTGGCCTGATTTTCAAACATCCTGAGCATATAGCAACTCCAAGTTCAGCAGAATCTGCTGGGTGCTCAGTGCCTTGAATAATTAGGTCCTGATTTAGGTGCTTGGCCGTAAGTCTTCAAAGTTTGGGGACAGAGTTTTGGTTTGGTCCATTATAAAAATGAGGACTGTTTGCAAAATTTGGATCTGGATCCCAGGTCAAATTCCAAATGCCCTCCAAAAAGTAGGTATACTTCATATCAAGCTTATTGTTCTGAAGACAACTTTATTTACTGCTATAAAATTATTTAACTCTGAGATAAATCCTGCCTTGGGATGCACGTTGAAGTTAATGGGAATAGTCTATGCACATCCAAAGACCGAATTTGGCCCTGCACTTGGAATTACAGGTCCTTGATGGATCATCTCAGTCATGGGAGTAGCGCCAGATGTTTCTGAGGCTGGAATTCAAAAAGCATGAGCAGCACAGCAGTTATGAAATTTAATGAAAAACATTTCTTCTCCCTTTCCAAAAATGTTAATTCCTTTTCTTGTAATGTACGAACTAATGTGATGGTTCAGTGCATTTGTGGACCAGTTAACAAAAGGATCCCACATTCCACCACTCATTTCTACGTCTGAAGCTGTAATGCAGGCTGGGGAGCCAGAGAGAGGTGCAATCTCAATAGCTTTGCTAAATGTTCAATTTCACTGTCCATTATATCAGATAATGGATGAAACCCTAGAATGCAGAAAAATTCCAGAGCTCTGCCATTCCCATACTTTCCCCAGTATTATTCGTATTGGCATGAGTAAGGTTCTAGGATGGATCTTGGTATTACAGCACATCCCATAAACTCAATACTTACCCCAGATAAAATCTCACTTGTAAATTGCTGCTTGCCTGACTCTGCTCCCAGTGAAGTCAATAGGGCCGTTGATTTAGCAAAAGCAAAATTAAGACAACACTGAGCACTTTTGATAATCCCATTTTACAAGATCAAAGTATGATACAAACATTCATCCTCTCAACAGCGCTGCAAATAACCAAGCATTTTTAACCCCCAGTGGGCAGACTGAGATGGGAAGTGAAGAGACACACCCAAGGCCACACACTGAGTCTGTGGAGGAGCCAAATTAGAATTTGGGACTGTCTGACTCCCAGTCCCATGCTCAGACCTCCATACCATGCGGTCACCCAGGAAAAGTGATCTTTCCTCCTCACGGAAAGAGGTCTGTAGGATAAGCAGCAACATGTGCTATGCTAGAAGGCATCATGGTAAAAAAGCTGTCTGACAGAGTTAATGGACTCAGTTGAACTGTCTGACATGTATTATTTACTGCATTCTGGCACCATAAAATGTCAGCAGCTTGCACACAATGAACAGGAAAAAGGTTCTGTATCTGATTTATTCCATGAACACTAAGAAGGTTTTATATCTGATATATTAACATAGAGTGAAATTAATTCTACTGAACTTTGATAGGCATTGATTAAACAGGTCACATCTAGAGTACCCTGCATATGCCATTCTGAACATACTGTAGCGTATACAATATACTATAGATTTTTCTACTAAAAACATCAGTCATCTGGAATCAACAAAAGTAATTAATAAAATTTAAATGGCTACACAATATAAATCTATGGAGGTTCATGCTAGGATGAAACAATACCCTATATTGGTCTTGAGCCACAATGAATAATACAATTATTTTTATTTTGCAAGAGGTCACAACAGAAATGTTTGAGATTTAAGCTGCCATAACTATAAATTTAGCAGAAAGTAGGCATTTAATGATAGATTTCATTGCTGTGGTTTAGGTTTTATTTTGAATGTTTGTTTTGTCTTAAAAACACTAATGCTGAAATGTTGTCTCAAATCTTTATTTTCAAATTACTTATTATATTGCCATAAATTATAGGGTGCAGTAAAAGCCAGATTTAAAAGGAGGCATATTTTACTTTCTCATCTTTCTATAAATAGCACAACACTTTTATGAAACAAGAATAATAAAAAAAGTTCTTTTTATATGACTAAAGTTGCAAGTGCAGAATTAATGGCTTTCCTCCAAGTGGCACAATGAACTGGTCCAAATTTAGGAGCATAATGGTAGAGGTTAACTTTAGGAAGTCCATGTAAAACTGTAATCTAAAATTCCACCACAATTACAATGTTTCTACTCAAATAATAAAGTCCATGGGGCGAGTGCTAGCAAATACCTTGTAAAGATGTTCTTATGGCTTTCATTGTTTTGATGCTTTTGCATTTTCAGCATATGTTATTAGAAACGGCAAAAGACCTGAGCCGTGACCCATGACTGTGGGTTACAATCAAACATGAGCACTTGGACAAAAATAAAGGGTGGAGCACTTTGTTGATAGTGGAGAATAAGATGTGCCACGTTTACAAGATGACAAGTAAACAACGTTCATGGGAGACTTGTTGAGCATAACGTAGCCAAAACTGAAGCTACCAGGGTATTTTTTGAGGGCTGCAGCTGAGCATACTCACCTGGGTGACAGACAAGAAGTCCAGGGCACTGGTAGGTGTTTTGAAATCATAAATATACGTGCACATAGTCTCTTCTTTCTGATCCACTCATTCGTTCTTTACTGATGATCAGGCAGGGTTTGGGAATATACAAGAGTGCTTTCCCCATGTGTAGGATTCCTGTAAACTTCAATATCCCACTAGCTCATCACAATAATAGAGCAGAAGGGAGTGAAGGGAGATGGTGTGACCTACACACATCCATCCCTCAACCAACTCAGATCTGCATGGGTAGGTTTTTTAGGCTTACCAGCCTTTGGTGATATTCCTGTGACTGGTCAGAGATGAATATACATATTACAGCCAAAAGGCTGCCGATTGTTACTTTAACTCATCTTCTAGAGCAGTGGTCTCCAAACTTTTTTGATCGCGCACCCCTAGCAGTAAAAAAATTTTGAGCACGCACTCCCTGCCGCACCGGCTCTACCATTTTTGCCCTGGGGGGGGGAAGTGCTCCTCCTGCCGCGCACTCCCAAGGATCCTCTTGCGCACCCCCTGGGGTGCACGCACCCCACTTCGGAAACCACTGTTCTAGAGGGACTGTTGGTGAGCCCCATTTTAGGATGTGTAACATTTTCCATTGTAAAAGACCTTGTCTGAGCAGCATCCCTAACAGCTGCATTGTAGAGCGAGCTGGAAAGGTTGTCCCAGCAGAAAATTTTGACTTTTCAATGAAAAATTGAAAACTCGTAGGGAAAAAGCTCTGAAGCTGACTCTATTTTCTATATAATGAAGGCCCAGTTAATGCTGCCAAGGTAATGCTTTTACGAGCCCATATCCCACAGTACCCAACCATCCTACACATATTACTGGAGGGGCAGGAATAATCTGCCCCTGATAAGATGTAGCTGGGTCCAGGAATGTACACATCAGGCCCTGCCCTGGAGGGCCCATTCTGTGTCTCTAGCTACAAAGAATCTGCAGGGCATTAACTGGATGGGTTCTGAGAGAGGCAGAAGGGGGAACCACCCCACCTTTTCACTGTTGGTTGCTGCTCTTTTCCTCACTTATGCACATGAGGAAGAAGTGGCCTGAATTTGAACCACAGACCATTTAGTCCCACAAAGAAAAAGAGAGGCTGAGACCCCACATTTCCCTTCATGACCTTTGCACTCTCATTTGAGATGAACCAAAACTATACTTTCCTCTGATTGCTACGTTGTTGTGTGTTCATTTAGCTAGCACAGAGTAGATCTCTTCAGCCACAACGTAAGTGCTTTCCCACCACTCTCTGACTTCTCACGTTACAGGACTTGGGTCCCAGGATGACCACACCCTGTAATGTTAAGGAGCGTAACTTCAGTGGTTCCATGTGCTGTGGCTCTACCAGCCATGCCCCCTCCCCTTCCTTGGCGTGCACAGTGCCCCCCAAATATTTCTCTGCACTGCCGTAGTTGGAGTGCTGTGAATCACAGTTTCATATCATACAGGGGCCACAGATATCCCTGTATCATCTCCCTCTACCCTGCATAGTAGAAACACAGCAGTTCTGCTGACTCCAGCAGGTTGTGCCTCAGTGTGGGCATTTATGGGTTATGGCCTAATGGGGGTGCAGGATTTGCCCATTGGTTTCAGATGAGAATTCACCCTCATTTCTGGCAAGGAAAATATTTCTCTGCATCCTTCTTTTATCACCTCCTGCAGCCCAGTCAACAGAGCAGTAATTCTGTGTCCTCAAGTGTGACCTACTTTGGGGGGATTGGGTGGTGGTGGGGAACCTGTTTAGATAAAAACTCTGATCTGAACCAGAACTTTCTCAAAGTTCAAGTTAGTTCCACTCCCGCCCCCCTCTTTTTTGCACCTTATTCTTCAATTTTACCCTCCTCTGCCGGGAGAGAAAGTACTGAGATCGCGTGAGAGAAGCTGCATTGGTTGCCCATCCAGTATTTGACCCTAAGTAGGAAGCATTGAAAATCATCTTTAAAAATCTGCTCTTGTGATCTTTCCAGCCCAGTGCAGCAGTCAAGAGGCTCAGGTCTTTCAGATAAGCAAGTGAATGCAGGATTCTTTAACCACTGAATGTGATGCTGCAGACTTCTAGTTATGCTTTGGTGGCTAGCCCGTAAGTGACTGGGATTCTAACGAGGTCGTTCCCCAATTATCTCTGCTAGAAGAGGTGAATGAGCTGCATGTGCACTCAATACATGAGCATTAATAGAAGCAATTTTCACTGACTTCACTTAAGTTTTTGGCCAAAAGCACTGTAGGCGTTTGCTAACGAAAGTAGGTGGCCTGTGCCTCAGCCCATATACTGTCACGAAGACAAAGAATCACTCAACGAGGCATCAATCTGTTTCTCTTTGCAGGGCTGTCTCTTTCCCCCCCTTTGTCAGTCAAAGGTGCCAATGTCTCTTCGTCTCCCTCCCCCCTAGTAGATTGGTGTCAGTCATTCTTGTTTTCTCTTTTTATTAATGATTTTGCATAGAGATGTCATTACTGTTCTATACATTTGTATGCAGATGGCACGACTGTGCATTTTAATGGCAAATCTGTTTCTCACATAACGACTGAACTGCAAAAAGTCTTTGACAGACTGGTTCCAGGAAAACAAACTGGTTTTAAATGTAGCAAAAACTAAAACAATGCCTTTTGGCTCTCCTAATCATCTGAACTCAAATGATAATTTTCCTTTGAAGTCAGAAATCTTCAGGAGAACTGTGGACAAACTTTTACATCCTGGTCTTGCCCTCTCCCCAAGTTTAAGATTCAAAGGATGCTATCAAGCATGATGGGCCAAATGAATCCCTGGTCCTAACTCAGTGGAGTTACACCAGGATTGAATGTGGCCTGTTAATCAGACACTGGGACTAATAGGTGGATTGGGTGCGGCTGGGATGAAGCCAATGGTGTCTTAAAGTGGCCCAAGGTATCAATTTCCTTCTTCTCGATGTTCTGTATATATTAAACTCAAAGGACTTGATCCTTCATTCCTTAGGTACCAAAATCATATTGAATAAGGAGCAGGATTCATAGTGTTTTTAAAAAAATCTATCGGGGGGAAAGAATTGCAGTGATGTAAAACGTTGCAAGACTGAAATATTCCATGCAAGGTCCGAGAGTCGCAACAAACAGTGTTTTCCTTGTTGTTGAACGTGCCGTTTTCTATGCTGGGTGCAACACTGTATAGAAATGGTGCTGATAGGAAATCCAACTGTAAATAATAAATACGAGTAAGGAAAATGTATGTTACCTGAGAAGCTCAAAGTCAAGTCTGGGAATTGCCATATTATCCCAAACTCCTAAAATTAGCTCAGGTCCCTCTAGAGTCGAGGTGAAACTATTGCAATCACCAGACACTAAAGATGTGTTTAGACGCCGTTGTTGAAAGGGCAGCAGAACACCGGTTTTCCTATTGTTCCAAATGTTCAGTAGAAGGCAGCAGCTCGATTGCTGCTCCCAATCTAGTTAAGTCCAATAGAGTTCAGATTCCAATCATACATGGGGTTTTCTCCCAGTTGCAGCTAAGCAGACTGTAAACTTCTGATTTAGTAGGGCAGCACTTCAATGAAATTGCAAAAGATGGGGGTGGAGGGGAGGAAATAAGCACTTGTTGAAAGCATCGGCTCCCTCCCTATCTTTCCAGTGTAACTATGAGCAAGCGTCAGACTTTAATCACGTGGTCATTGACCACAGCTGCATTTTATATCAACTTCTGCAGCCTGTGTGTAGGATGATAAACATAAATCAGTGAAGAGCTGTTTCAAGAACAACAGCGTATATCATTAAAAAAGCATCATTTAGCAGCATTCTTTCATGACAAAGTGTTATGTCATTTTTGTTTCATCATAAATAAAGGGGGCATTGGATACATTCTTGGCACAATAGAGCAGCTGCCAAACGTGAATGTGGTTTGAATTTATTAGAAGTGATTGATTATTATTTTTATTCACCATGTTAAATGGAAAGCATCCTTTTGTGGGGCGACAGTAACTTTCCTTCTCCCTCTCCATCCCGTGTCCCTGTACTAAATCAATGCACAGGTGAAAACAATTGTACTAATATTTCACACTGCAATTTATTTTAAGTTACTGTGGTTGTATTTTTTTCTGTAACAAAAACTGCTCTTTATTTTTTATGCTGTATTTATTTTTTTTAAATTTGAAACACAAAAGTTTCAGCAAACCAAGGAGGGCATAGATGGAACACAGATATTGAAATATGTGAAATAAGGTCAAAATGGATCATATATAAGTACCAAAGGAGGGGGTTATCTGTATATATTAAAAGCTGCACTAGCAATATGAGCTTAAATATTGCAGGAACCTCTGATGGGTTTACTCAGAGTGTAACTCAGAAAAACCTGATATAGCTAATTTTTGTAAGTCTTATTGCATCCAGTAGGTAACAATAATGTTATGTAGCTGTGAGGAACTGTCTCAGATTGAGGTGTAAATAGAGGAAGTTTTGGAACAAACAAATAAATTAAACAGTGATAAGTCACCAGGACTAGATGATATTCACCCGAGAATTCTGAAGGAACTAAAATATGAAATTGCAGAACTACTAACTGTGGTATGTAACCTGTCACTTAAATCAGTCTCTGTACCAGATGATTGGAGGATAGCTAATGTGATGCTAATTTTTAAAACAGGTTCCAGAGGTTATCCTGGCCTAACTTCAATATGAGGCAAATTGTTGAAACTAGAGTAAAGAACAGCATTATCAGATACATAGATGAACACTATTTGTTGAGAAAGAGTCAACATGGTTTTTGTAAAGGGAAATCATGCCTCACCAATCTATTAGAATTCTTTGAGGAGCGGGTCAACAAACATGTGAACAAGAGGGATCCAGTAGATACAGTGTATTTGGACTTTCAGAAAGCCCCTCACTAAAGGCTCTCAAGCAAAGTAAGCTGTCATGTGATATGAGGAAAGGTCCTCTCCTGGATCAGCAACTGGTTAAAAGACAGGAAACAATGGGAAAGAATAAATGGTCAGTTTTCAGAACGGAGAGCGGTAAATAGTAGGGTCTCCCTGGGATCTGTACTGGGACCAGTGCTTTTCAGCACATTCATAAATGAGCTGGAAAAAGGGGTAAACTGATGGAAAAATTTGCAGATTATACAAAATTACTCAAGGTAGTTGAGTCCAAAGCAGATTGTGAAGAGTACAAAGGAATCTCACAAAACTGGGTGACTGGGCAACAAAAGGGAAGATGAAATTCAATGTTGATAAATGCAAAGTAATGCACATTGGAAAACATATACATTCCCACTTATACATTCAAAATGATGGGGTCTAAATTAGCTGTTACCATTCAAGAAAGAGATCTTGGAGTCATTGTGGATAGTTCTCTGAAAACATCCACTCAATGTACAGTGGCAGTCAAAAAAACAAACAAACAAACAAACAAAAAACGGTGAACAGAATGTTAGGAACCATTAGGAAAGGGATAGATAATAAGACAGAAAATATAATATTGCCTCTCTATAAATCCATGGTGCACCCACACCTTGAATACTGCATACAGTTCTGGTCACTCCATCTCAAAAACATATATTAGAAATGGAAAAGGTACAGAGAAGGGCAACAAAAATGATTAGGAATATTAAACAGCTTTAATCTGAGGTGAGATAAAAAGATGAACTACGCAGCTTGGAAAAGAGATGACTAAGGGGGGATATGACAGAGGTCCATAAAACATGAAGGTGTGGAAAATGTGAATGAGGAAAAGTTATTTACACCATCACTTAACAGAAGTATCACACTGTCTGGAGTGGCTCATGAGCGAGAATGTCAACCTCAGGGCAGATTGTTAAGAAAACAGGGCACAAATCCCAAATTAGTTGTGAGTTCTATAGTTAGCTTTCACCAACCCAGTAACAAGTGTAAACTTGGGTACTATACAGCCTTAACATGGGATACAGAAATTATAAGTAGGATTAATACATGTAGCATTCTACAAGCATTCCATAAAGTTGAATAACACTAACCTCTATTTTAACTATACTAACCCACAGGTGAGCCAGACTGGTTTCCAGCTCTGCATTTGTCAGTGTGCAGTGAGGCCTTGGCATGAGCTGGTACCAGGTCTGCCAGCGTCATACCTCCAACACAAAACTGATGTGGATGGGTTGTCACTGATGCTCCTAAATACACCTCAGAAACCCCCCTCAGTCTTGCTAAGGTGTCTGGCATTACATTTTCTGTCCCCTTGAAATGGATTATATCTTTGTTGTGTTCCTGCAGTGCCAGACTCCAGTGTAGTAATCTAGAATTACTCCCTTTATCTTGGTGCAACCATATTAGAGGGGTATCAGAGTAGCAGCCGTGTTAGTCTGTATCCGCAAAAAGAACGAGAAGTACTTGTGGCACCTTAGAGACTAACAAATTTATTTGAGCATAAGCTTTTGTGGGCTAAAACCCACTTCATCGGATGCATGCAGTGGAAAATACAGTAGGAAGATATAGATATACACAGAAAACACGAAACAATGGGTGTTACCATACACACTATAACGAGAGTGATCAGTTAAGGTGAGCTATTACCAGCAGGAGAGAAATTTTTTTTTTTTTTTAGTGGTAATCAAAATGGCCCATTTCCAGCAGTTGACAAGAAGGTGTGAGGAACCATGGGGGGGAAATAAACATGGGGAAATAGTTTTACTTTGTGTAATGACCCATCCATTCTCAGTCTTTATTCAAGCCTAATTTAATGGTGTCCGATTTGCAAATTAATTCCAATTCAGCAGTCTCTTGTTGGAGTCTGTTTTTGAAGTTTTTTTGTTGTAATATTGTGACTTTTAGGTCTGTAATCGAGTGACCAGGAAGATTGAAGTGTTCTCCAACTGGTTTTTGAATGTTATAATTCTTGATGTCTGATTTGTGTCCATTTATTCTTTTGCGTAAAGACTGTCCGGTTTGGCCAATGTACATGGCAGAGGGGCATTGCTGGCACATACCAATGTGGTATATGCCCTCATGTGCCAGCAATGCCCCTCTGCCATGTACATTGGCCAAATGGGACAGTCTTTACGCAAAAGAATAAATGGACACAAATCAGACGTCAAGATGGCTGCCTTTACCTCATCTATAATTATCCATAACAATTGTTCCTGGGCTATCAGAGCAAATAGTTTTAAATAATCACCTTCAGTCCACGCCCCCATTATCCATTTTGTCATAACATTACACATTTTATGCACATGAGTGATATTGTCAAATATTTTAAGATTTCTCTACTTCATTCGATAGGACTCAGTGGTAATCTTAAACCATTTCAGTACGTTTTATTTAAATTTCTTACACACCATAGCATCACCTTCCTCCATATCATTAGAAAACTTGTCTTGCTTTCCCAGTTAATCTGGTTTGGAGCATTGGCATCCACAGACTTCAGTTATCACACAAGCCCATAGGTAGCTAATTTTTAATGTCAGGCTCTAGCCAGATGTAGCTATGGGTAAAATTTTCAAAAGCACTTGAGTGACTTAGGAGCCTACATTTCATTTTCAAGAGCACCTAAATTCCATAGAAGGCCAATAGTCCTATTGAAAGTCGATGGGACTTAGGTTCCTAACTCACTTAATTTTGAAAATTTCCCCCTTAGCTCCATCTTATACCTGTCACTATTGTGTATGTGTACGCACACTCACTCACTCTCAAACCTCCCTTGTAAAGAGTTAAGTGGAAAACAGCCGTTTAAGTCAGTAAGACACAGAGAGGGCCACAGAAAATGGTCAGTTGATTTATTATGGACATTTTTTAAACAGAAAAACCTGGTGCTAGAACAGCTCAACTTAGGAATCTGGAGGAATGTGTGGATTTCAAATAATATTTTTGGTTCTCCAGTCGCTACCAATGAGGATGATTAGAAACATTATCCCATCCACTTGACCTGCAAGCCAATGGCATGTCAGGTACTAGATCTGGGACAATAATTTATTCATAAAATGCACTTCTCTTCTTGTTTGTGGAATATTCCTGAGCACATAATTATTTATCCACGTGTAGTGTTTGATTAACTTTTCACACGCTTTCTTTACTCTGTGGCTTGGTATTCAATTCTCAGTCAAAATCTGAGTTACCTTGCTTTGCTGTGATTGGTCACAAATCACATGCTCTTATTTCTGTTCTCTAATTGATGCTGAACTTAGCTCTATTATAAGGTTTCTGGGGCAAATGGTCGTGGACAATAAATCTTAAATTAATTTGCTGTAGTATATAAGCTTAAACTTTGCTTTTGGTGCTTTCCTCCCTCTGCTCTGATAATGGGAAAAAGGCAACTCTGGGTGGCAGTTGTCCGTGCTAGTGGCTTCCTTTTTCCCCTTACCTGCGTGTAGATGATCATGAAAGAGGTTGGCTATTTCTGCTCACCTCCCTCTTGATCTAGCAAAGGGCCTGGTCGAGGCAGTTTGGCATCAGGTATTGGCTACTGCTGGAGGTAGGATGGCAAACTTGAATGACCAATGGTTTGGTTGGTGTGGCAATTCCTATATTCTTATAGCTGAATGACTTTCTTCTTGTTTATTGAACAAAGTCAGTCTGATCCTATCACAAAATGTCAGGAGAACAGGATTTAAATAGAATGCTACTACTGTTTGCAGTTTCATGTGCTGTATGAATCGGGCTGAGATCATAGCTTGCAATGCAATGTATTTTCTTTGGAAGAACATCCATATTTATAAATCCTGTCTTTTTATATATATAATGTGTGTTTGTGTGTGTATATGCGTATATATATATGTGTGTGTATATATGTGTGTGTGTGTGTATATATATATATATATATAGGTTCATCCATATTTCTGCTTAGCTGAGCAATCTGATGGCTATCATCCAGGAGATTGTGACTCAGTGGAATATTTTCCTGTCAGACAGTTTAATTAAACTAAGGTACACGTAGGTGGATGATGTGACGGCGCTGAGTTCTGGGGAACAGTCATTCAAAGTTCATGTTCGTTCTGAAGGGAGGGGCCATCAGGATGTATGGTAAGGAAAAACTGGCAATCCTAGGATAGGGGTGTGTGTGTGAGTGTGTGTGTGTGTGTGTTTGGGCGGAAAAGCATAATGAATGCACAACACAGGACTGGAGCTTGTGATGAGTACTTGGATGACAGTGGGGTTACTGCAGAAAGAAGGAAAATTTAGGAACAAATATGGAGGTTCTGACTGTAGAAGCAGATGGGGAAGAAAGAGGCAAGGGTGGAAACTCTGGTCCCCTTGAAGTCAATGGCAAAATTCCCACTGAGTTCAGTGGGGCCAGGATTTCACCTGTGGATCCCAGGAAGCAAGGCAGTTGGATGGGGGGTGAGGGTAGGAGGAGAAACACAGATGGCAGAAATGACAGCCCTAGACCCCGCTATTTGATGAGTGAGTGTTTGGGTGAGAGGCTTGCATGGCTAGTGCAGATTCTTTCTATCAGTAAAGGTCTTCTGTTTCCTCGCTCTCGCTCTGGCATCATTCACCAGCATTAAATTCACTTCTGCAAAAGGCCAAGAACGTCAAATAACTTCCTCCAAAAGCTTCTTCACACCCTTCCATTTCAGTTACAACAACAACAAAAGCAAAATGTTTTCCAAATTAACCCACAGGCTAAATGTTTCTCTATCTCAGTTAAATATCAGTAGTTTATGTGTTGTAGTAGGAAGGATATGAACTCATTATTTCAAAATAATTGTTGGAGAGCTCGGGAAATCTTTCTACTTTGCTCCTCGCAGAAGTACAAACATCTTGGGTCAGGAGAACTGTGGATTCCAGAGAGAATAAACTGCATTAAAATTTTAACAATTTTGTGACCCTAATGCATGCATGTTTGCTATTATTTACAGAAGCTCCCTGGGATGATAAATTTGATATAAAAAATTTAACCACCACCAAAAAAAAAAAAAGTTAAATAAACATTATGGCACTGACTAATCCCAGTGAAGCAAGGAAATTCAGGATTCAGCAAGCGCCATCTGTAGTGCTGCAGATGCTGTTCTTCATGAGGGGGATGCAGAATATCAGGTGATATAACACACCATTCATTTTCTATTACGTAGAAGCAGAACCTAATTCTTCTTCACATTAGTTTGTTGAACTTTCAATATTTGTTCTCTGTAGCATGTTGTTTTTCATATTGTAAATCCTGTAGTACTTGGGTAGGGGGAAGAGGGAGGAAAGAATCACACAAGCTCTTGGTCAGTGGCATCCCCGGATCCAAGGGTGGCTCAGACCTGCCACGTGTTGCTCATGTGCTCCTGATGTCACTCTCTCACTCATGAGAGCTGAAATGTCATCCAGATGCAAGGCTACAGGCAGGGAGCAAGGTTTCCCCTTCAGGTCCTCTTGGACAGTAGAAGCTGCTTCAGGCAGGCTGAGAATGCTGTCAAGACTTCCTTCTCCTCACTGCTCTCCTTGCTGGCCCCCTCACTTCCAACTGACACTCATTGTGGCCCAGTGGGTCAGGAAGTAGACAGGAACAGGTATCCAGCACTGTTGCCTCCTGGTCCTGAGCAGCAGCACGTCCAACCCACAGGGGTCAGCCATGATGTGAGGCAGATGGGGTAACAAAGAAATTCAGGGTCAGGAAGGACTGAGACAGAGGCTGAGCCACTGTGGGAAGAGGGCCAGCGAAAAAGTAAAGGGGGAAGAAAGGACAAGGGGATAGATAAAGAGAAGCAGTGGTGAAGACAAGAAGCAACAGGAGAGAGATTGTGACCAGAAGAAGGAAGAAAAGAAGTGCTGCAGGGCCAAATAGGGAAAAGAGGGTCTTGTGGCTAATGCACAGGACTGGGAACTAGGATTCCTGGGTTCCCAGCTCTGCCAATCACTCATCTTGGGAAGGGCAAACCACCTTCTGTGCGTCTGTTAGCCTTCTTTAAAATGGGCAGAGTAATGGTGAAAGCACCTTAAGATCCCAAGATGGGAGCACTGATACACCATTGTTAACTAGGGGGAGGAAGGATGATCACTTCATGTGCTCCCATTTGCAAACGTATTGCTCAAGGAGCTACTTAGGCCTTCTAAGGCCCTGTAATTGGCCTTAGCTGCATGTGTGCTCATTAAGAGCACTTCTGAAATTGCCCCTCTGTGTCCTGCTGTGGCTGCCAAGCTGTTCAGGAATGTTTGTACTCTCCCCCATTGGAATGGGCATTGTTTGGCATAGCAGCCATTACACTAGCAGCTGTGAAAGGCACATGGAACTGGGATGAGGATCCACTCACCTTACTTTGTGTCCCCCTCATCTTTCTGTGCAAGGCAATTCCCCAGTTGCCCAAAACACAGAACCTACACTACATTGACACAATGCACTGTGCATTTCTGACCCTGCAGACGGCCCAGGGCATAAGAGATTTATAAACAACAGCTGATCCAGCAGAAGCTAAAAAAACCACACAGATCTTCACCATGGATTTCCTACACAGAGAATTTAGGCTGAGAAGATTTGGTGAGTTTGAGCAAAACAGGCCTTAGTCTGGGTACCAAGTAAGCTATCTGCTCTGATATGAACCTTAAAGGTTTTTTGGTTCCATTCATTTCAGTCTTAGAGCTGGTTTTCATGCTAGTTCCTCTTCTAGCTGTAAGCCAGTTTTAACAAGGAAGTTGGCAGGAGGCTTTTTAACTGTTGTTTAGGTGTCAAATATGGTTCCCACAAAACACCCCATTTTATTTTTATAATTATTACTGAATGAAGCTGAAATTACTATAGAAAAAATTGTAAAATGTCATTCAATCTCTGGAGAAAATATTAAAGGAGACATGTTTGACCAGTTTTGTTGCGAACAGAAGCCTGGAGGATGCTAACAAGAACAAATTCGGTCAATACTCATACAAATAAAAAACAGAGTTGTCAAAGGCTTTCTGAAAATCCAAGGGCACTGTATCTACTGGATCACCCTTGTCCACATGTTTGTTGACCCCCTCAAAGAATTCTAATAGATTGGTGATTTTCCTTTACAAAAGCCATGTAGAACAGATTGTTTTGCATATGTAGTTAACACATAGTATAAGGGGCCATTCAAGGTGAAGTATGCCCATTAACACCCCTTCAGCCATAGGGAGGAAAGGAAGGGGAGGGGAAGAAAAGCCACTGGTGGTGGTGGTGGTGGGGTCAGTGGGTTACAGATTGTTGCAATAAACCTTAAATCGGGTGTGTCTGTTCAGTCCATGATTTTTAGTGTCTAATAAAGTTATGAATTTAAGCTCCTGGGCTTGTCTTTTGAAAGTTTTGTGCAGGTTTCCTTTGAGGATGAGGACTGATCGGTCTGATAGAGAGTGATGGCTTTGTGAAAAGTGTTCACCCACAGGTGATAGGGTGCTTTTTGTCTTGTATCATTTTCCTGTGTGAGTTCATTCAGGAGCTCCGGGATTGTCTGGTTTCACCCACACAGTAGCTATTGGGGCACTTAGTGCACTGGATGAGGTATACCACATGTTGTGATAGGCATGTGCAGGACCCGTGGATCTTGAAAGATGTGTTCGGGGTATTGATCATTATAGCAGCAGAGATATGTCTGTAGGTTTTGTATCTGTTGTTCTGGCAGGGTCTTGTGCTGCTTTGAGTTGGTGTGTCCTGGTCTGTGGGGAGTTTGCTTCTGATGATGAGCTTGGAGAGGTTGGAGAGTTGTTTGGAGGCCAAAAGAAGGGATTCAGGGGAGATTTCTTTCAGGATGGGATCTTCACCCAGTATGGGTTGTAGTTGTTTGTCTGAGTTCCAGTGTGGGGTAGTAGGTAACAACTAGGGGTTTGTGCTCAGAGGGGGTTTTATTTCTGTAGTGAAGCAGGTTCTCTTGGGGTATTTGGGTGGCCTGTTCCATGATGTGATCTACTTCTCTGGTGGAATGTCCTTGTTTGGTGAAGACATTTTTGTGTGTTAAGGTGTGTATCCCGGACTTTCTCCTTGGAGCATATTCTGTAGTATCTGAGTGCCTGGCTATAGATAACAGATTTCTTGGTCTGTTTGGGGTAGTTACTGGATCCAGGGTGATCCATGGATTTCTTGTATATAGTTGTCTGTAGGGTTCTGTTATTGAAACTGATCGTGGTGTCTAGGAAGTTGATGCTGGTGTGGGAATGTTCCAGAAAGAGTTTTAATAGATGGGTTGTGGTTATTGAAGTTGTTGTGGAAATCTATGAGGGAGATTAAGTTGTCTATCCAGAGGAGGTAAGTTACAGAAATTTAGACTCCATTACATCCACTTATTGACATCCAACTCTCATCTCCTAATTCATCATCTTGGAATTCGGTTCAATTTCTGTGGCTACTTACTTCGTAGAGCTGAAGTGAAACTTCTGGAAAGAACTAAATGCTGTGCTCTACAGAACCTTCCGCTGGTATTGTATTTGGTCTGCTAATCTTTTGGATGAGCTTCTTCAGTAGGACCATTACTGTCCTTCCACTGATGTAATTCAAAAGGTGTGCCTCCCTCCCGCTGTGCCAAAAACCTCAATTGCCTCGTGGATCCCCAAAAAACTAAACCACACCTTCCCCAGTACAAAATGCCCCAGATTTCCACTGTCTAGCTGTCAAAACCTCCAGTTCCTCTCAGACACTTGCCTTTCTGCCTTGTCAATACAAAAATCTGTGGCTCTCTGAAAACTGAGCAGTTGGGAGCTGCATCAAATAATGCACTGACTGCATTGTTCATTTTCCTTCCTAATTCAATAAAATCCTCGCTTGTATTTAATCTCCCTGTGGCTGCTGCAGAATTTTGAATTCACTAGGTACCCTGGGACCCTGGCTGTGGAATGTAGGCCCTGTTTGCTGAGGCACAGGTGGAGCATTGCTCTAAGTAGATACAATTTGTATGTATTTTTTTTAAAAGTGCATCTGGCTACGAACTTTTCTGCCAAGTTGCATGTGAATTTAAGCATCAGTTTCCCTTCAAAAATGGGATTCTAGTGGGAATGTTGGCAGGGCCCTCACAACAGAAGGACTGGTGGGTGCTGCTGCTGCTGCTACTGTACATAGCTGTTGTTGACATACTGAATTTTGTGCAATAAAAATAAAACCCTTGGTCAGAAGTGTCATGAAAGTTTGACTCTGCTCTTTAATTGCTTATCATCCTTGAAGATGCTTCTTGGCATTCAGGAACCAGTGAATCTGTTTCACATTTCTTTAGGCTTTATAAATACACCCTGTTTATATTAAAATGATAGACAAATATACATAAAGCTGGAAAACATGACCACAAACTTTTTCCTTCTTGCAAGGCACAAAAAAACCCCAATGACACTTTTATTGTTGCTAAACTTTTGCCCTTGGCTGGTAGAGCCTTCTTTATGTTTTAACAGATCCAGACAACCTTTTCATGTGGTCTTTTGATGTTCTATATTTTAGAGTGCCTGTGGCTTTAAAAAATGAAAAATAAAAGGAAAGAGTAGGCCCTCTGTACAAACCTATCTCATGGCAACATTTTTTGAAAGTCAAAAGTATCATGGTTTTTAAAAGGAAAAGCATTTCCTCTTATCCTGGGAAGTTGAGTCAAAGGTTATTTATAAATGAGCATCTTGCAAATAATTGTGATATACTGGGTGTGAAAACTGAATAGAAATGAGAATAGGGAGGAAATACCTTTTGTCTGTTTAGACTGTAGGCTCTTTGAGGCAGGGACTATCTCTTACAATGTGTCTGTCTGGGGCCTAGTGACTCCCAGTCCTGGATGAGCCTCTAGGTGCTATTGTGATATAAATAATATGACTGCCTCCTTCCATTGCACAATCTCTGTTTTTACAGGTTTTTCATTCCTCCACTCTCACAGCACACATTTCCCTGGTAGCATCTGTCAGGCCAAATTCTTCCCTTGGATGTGTCAGAACATGTTGCAGACTTCATACATCAGTAGGAACTCTCACGACAGAATTTAGACCCTATGTTTCTCTAGCTGGGCACAGAGACAGAGCTGTGTCTTGTTGCTCATCCCCAAGAAAGGGATAATGTACGATATTATATATAAATGAGATGCCACATCTCCTCCCTTCTGCTCTTTATCTCATTCATTAAAGCCAATAGTTTGATTATTCACCTTCAGTCATCTCTATAGTCTCACCCTTCTGACTTCTTTTAACTAGTAATTGCTTGCTCCTGGTCATCCATGGTAGATCTGTCTAGAGAATTTACACAAGCTACCTCTCACTGTTCCATGTCACGTGATACGTCTCCAAAACCACAGATATATCCAGATGCCTTTAGTTTGTGCAAAACAGGGAAGAAGAAGGGGAAGGGATCTGTAGCCCAGGAACTGGCAAGGTTTTCATTTTCATCAGGCATGTGACCGTGGTGAAATAAATCTGTTAGTCAGAAAGGGAGCAAGTTCTTGACAGATTTAGAGATGGCTACAGACAACATGCTCTAGCAAGGCAGTCTTGTAGCAGAAAAGGCTTGTGGCTTAAGAAGAATCTTTAACAGGGCTCAAAGAACTAGATAAATTCATGGAGGATAGGTCCATCAATGGCTATTAGCCAGGATGGGCAGGAATGGTGTCCCTAGCCTCTGTTTGCCAGAAGTTGGGAATGGGCAACAGGGGATGGATCACTTGATGATTACCTGTTCTGTTCATTCCCTCTGGGGCATTGGCCACTGTCGGAAGACAGGATACTAGGCTAGATGGACCTTTGGTCTGATCCAGTATGGCCATTCTTATGTTTCATTGAGAAGAACAGGGCCCCCAAGATGATTTACTGACTATGTACATCAACCCCCAAACTTCATTAGGGAAAAAAGCCCAGCTAGAAAAAGTACAATTCAGATGTATGAAGATGTGAGAGCTGTAAAGACACCCACCTGAGAAAAGGGATAAGGCCAACATTTTCAGATGTGTTTGCTTGAAAGGCTCCATATTTAACTCCTGGCTTCACTGACACTCTGCAAACAGACGGAAGTCCACTCACGTGGACTCAGTTGCAGGAGTGAAGATTCTGGTGACTAAGCAGATGTTCTGATTTTTTGGAGGTGCTGAGCACTTGTGATAGAAATTATGGGTATTCAGTGCCTCTGAACATGAGGGCACCTATTTAAGCACCTAAATGCTGGAGGTAAGTGCCTCCCTTGAGGCACACACATTTGAAGATGGAGGCCTGTTCAAATGGGCAAGGTAGCAAATCCCATAGGGCTAATTTGATCTCTTTCTTTTCTGTTCAAAGCTCCTGTGTGTGCATCTACAAACCTTCCAGGGAGCACCAAATTAGCTCTCACTGGTCTTGTTTAACGTGGCCATTTATACAGTTAGCCCTTTTGTTACATGGTTTTGTAAAAGAGCATATCTTTGTATGCCGGCACTGCTCTTTTGCTAGCTCAGAGTATTGTTTGCTTGCAAATTGATTTGGGTCAGGTATTTGCTTTTTGAAAGATGATAGCAATTAACAATAATGTCTATAATTGAATTAAGATAAGAAAGAGTTAATGGAAGTGAGGAGGAGTTGAAACAAAAGCCTGTTCCCTATCTTATGCCAAGCCCCATATTCCATAGCTATTTTTCCAACCTTTGTTAAGAGTGAGTGAGTGAGTGAGTGTGTGTGTGTGTGTGTGCACGCGAGCACCTGCGTGAACTCCTGACTAATGATTTTGCCTGGGTACAGGGCACAGAAGCCCCTGACTGCAACGTAGCAGGTCAGATGATGGTGAGAACTTTTGGGCCCAGCATGGAAGGGCGTCATGCTCACTCTGTGGAATGGAGGTGAGGAGCCACTCGGTGGGATGGCACAGGGACTTTAAGAATCCTAGTCTGCCTCACTTGCTGCACAGGACTGCTTAAATTCCAGGGACGCAATAACACCTTTAGGGGAGCAAGTGAAGGGAAAAGCGCAAAGCAGAGTTCCAAAAACGAAATACTTATTTCATGTATGGATCTATGTATGAGTTTTCATTTGAAGTACAGTCCTGCTAGGGTCCCTAGGTGAGTCCTCAACCCCTTCTGATCAAATGGTAACTGAAGGCAGCTGACAGATCCAATAATAGTACAGCTGGGCAGGGGAAGAGCCTTTAGCTGGTGCAAACTCGTGTGGCTCTACTGAAGCCCCGGCTTGCTGGTTTGCACCACATGACAATTGATATTTGATCTTTATTCATCACTGGGAGCAGAGGCATCTCTAGCTATAGATTAACGAGGCAGCTGCCAAGGGAGGCAGATTTGGCCTGGATGCCCCTGCATCATGATGGAGGGGTGGCCAGGCCAAAACTGCCACTCGAGCTCTATGAGAAGGGGGGTGGCACACTGAAGTTTTGTCTGGAGCAACTTCTGACTAGAGGAGATCACTGACCAACACAACCATTGCCAAACCTATGTCTGTACCTACACAGATGATCCGAGGCATCTGAGTAATGTGAGGGGGGGTGTCTCACCACAACCTTGCACCGCATGGGTGCATCCTCAGTGTCATACATTGGTGGCCACAGACTGCAGCCCAACACAAAGGGTAATAGTAAAATGCTTTTACAGTACTATGGGTGGGCTGCCCCAGTGACGCTTCCCTGCTTGGGATCAGTCAGAACATGGGTTGACATGGAGCTCCGCAGGTCTATGCAGCTTCAACTGCACAGCCAGGAGGTGTCCCGATGACGACAGGACATCTGTTAAAATAGGGGGTTTGTATGTGATGTTACAGTGCTTCGGTCTGTGACATACACAGAGTCAAAGTTCAGTGCTTTTTATTGGGGTGATGCTCCCAAATGGGATCCTGGCCACATAGTAACGGTGCTGTTCATTTATTAACTCAGCTCAGTTTACTACTGTCACTCTTTTTAAAAGTTAACTCCCCAAAATGACATCAGCTACCTCCTAATCTTGCAGTCTGGCTATTGGATTACAGGTTCGATCCTATATTGAAGGGACGTGCAGGCTTCTAGCACTTAAGTTACTGTAGTGATTCTTGTAATCAAAGTTGCAATAAGGTCTTGACTCCATCGCTGGGGCTCTGAGTTAACAAAGGTTGGTGTTTGTTGTTTGTTTTCAAAATCAGCAGGCACTTGGCACCAAGCTATTTTGGGCCTCACAAAACTTTGCATAGACATGAAGGCACATTTGTAAAATAGGAGCTTTTCAAATACAGAAATGAATGGCAAGGTGGTCAGGTTTTACTTGGTCCTTGCGTTTAATTAGCTATCTAAGAAAAAGTCACAGATCAGCATCCCTTTACCAGACATAAAGGATGGACACACTCAAAAGGACATAACGGGTGTAGCCAGATATGGATCTGACCTGTAGAGTTCTGATTTGGATCCAAACTATCCCCAAGTCTTGAGTGTTGAATCTAGGGGGTTGCGTTTGGCACAGCTCTAGCTACATCCACTTTGAAACCTTCCATTTTCAGTGAAGGTAATTTAAGAAGGCAGTGGCTATTCAGTTCCACTTGCATTCGGACACTGACATCCTAGGCAGGGACTAGCCTTCCCCTCACATTCAGACTGCACTTGCCCCATGCCAGTAATGATCTCCTACTGATTTTAGACAGTGTTTATCAGTCATTTGCTTATGATGGACCCCTCAACAGCTTTTGGTATGACTGGCCATGGGTTATGTTGGTGCCTAAGGGATGTGACTGGTATGTCTGCCCTCCAGTACATAAGAACATAAGAACGGCCGTACTGGGTCAGACCAAAGGTCCATCTAGCCCAATATCCTGTCTACCAACAGTAGCCAATGCCAGGTGCCCCAGAGGGAGTGAACCTAACAGGAAATGATCAAGTGATCTCTCTCCTGCCATCCATCTCCACCTTCTGACAAACAGAGGCTAGGGACACCATTCCTTACCCATCCTGGCTAATAGCCATTAATGGACTTAACCACCATGAATTTATCCAGTTCTCTTTTAAACACTGTTACAGTCCTAGCCTTCACAACCTCCGCAGGTAAGGAATTCCACAAGTTGACTGTGCGCTGTGTGAAGGAGAACTTCCTTTTATTTGTTTTAAACCTGCTGCCTATTAATTTCATTTGGTGACCACTAGTTCTTGTATTATGGGAATAAGTAAATAACTTTTCCTTATCTACTTTCTCCACATCACTCATGATTTTATATACCTCTATCATATCCCCCCCCAGTCTCCTCTTTTCCAAGCTGAAAAGTCCTAGCCTCTTTAATCTCTCCTCATATGGGACCCGTTCCAAACCCCTAATCATTTTAGTTGCCCTTCTCTGAACCCTTTCTAGTGCCAGTATATCTTTTTTGAGATAAGGAGACCACATCTGTACACAGTATTCAAGATGTGGGCATACCATCGATTTATATAAGGGCAATAATATATTCTCCTTCTTATTCTCTATCCCCTTTTTAATGATTCCTAACATCCTGTTTGCTTTTTTGACCGCCTCTGCACACTGCATGGACGTCTTCAGAGAACTATCCACGATGATTCCAAGATCTTTTTCCTGATTCGTTGTAGCTAAATTAGCCCCCATCATATTGTATATATAGCTGGGGTTATTTTTTCCAATGTGCATTACTTTACATTTATCCACATTAAATTTCATTTGCCATTTTGTTGCCCAATCACTTAGTTTTGTGAGATCTTTTTGAAGTTCTTCACAGTCTGCTTTGGTCTTAACTATCTTGAGCAGTTTAGTATCATCTGCAAACTTTGCCACCTCACTTTTTACCCCTTTCTCCAGATCATTTATGAATAAGTTGAATAGGATTGGTCCTAGGACTGACCCTTGGGGAACACCACTAGTTACCCCTCTCCATTCTGAGAATTTACCATTAATTCCTTCCCTTTGTTCCCTGTCTTTTAACCAGTTCTCAATCCATGAAAGGACCTTCCCTTTTATCCCATGACAACTTAATTTACGTAAGAGCCTTTGGTGAGGGACCTTGTCAAAGGCTTTCTGGAAATCTAAGTACACTATGTCCACTGGATCCCCCTTGTCCACATGTTTGTTGACCCCTTCAAAGAACTCTAATAGATTAGTAAGACATGATTTCCCTTTACAGAAACCATGTTGACTTTTGCCCAACAATTTATGTTCTTCTATGTGTCCGACAATTTTATTCTTAACTATTGTTTCGACTAATTTGCACGGTACTGACGTTAGACTTACCGGTCTGTAATTGCCGGGATGATCACCTCTAGAGCCCTTTTTAAATATTGGCGTTACATTAGCTATCTTCCAGTTGTTGGGTACAGAAACCGATTTAAAGGACAGGTTACAAACCATAGTTAATAGTTCCGCAACTTCACATTTGAGTTCTTTCAGAACTCTTGGGTGAATGCCATCGGGTCCCGGTGACTTGTTACTGTTAAGTTTATCAATTAATTCCAAAACCTCCTCTAGTGACATACTTAAAAGGCAGGTGTCAGGTGGCCAGTTGTGCTATGCTGTCCCGCAATGTTGTTCAACAGAGACATGAAACCACTTGGCAAGGTCATTTGTAAGCGGAAGAAAGAGTATCACTAGTATGGCTGTTGGTAGACATTAATATACTGGTGTCTCAGAAGTGGGCAAACTACGGCCCGTGGGACCATTCTCCCCGGCCCCTGAGCTCCTGGCCCGGGAAGCTAGCCCCCAGCCCCTCCCCCGCTGTCCTCCCTCCCCCGCAGCCTCAGCTCACTGCGCTGTGGGTGCAATGCTCTGGGTGGCGGTGCTGTGAGCTCCTGGGGCAGCGCAGCTGCAAAGCCCAGTATGACCTGGTGCTTTGTGCTGCACAGTGCGTGGCTGGCTCCAGCCGGGCAGCGCGGCTGCCTGTCATGGTGCAGCCAAGCCGCTAGCCACCGGTGCTCCAGGCAGTGCGGTAAGGGGGCAGGGAGCGGGGGAGGGAGGTTGGATAGAGGACAGGGGAGTTTGGGGGGTGGTCAGGGGCTGGGGGTGTGGATGGGGTCGGGGCGGTCAGAGGGCGGGGAACAGGGGGGTTGAATGGGGGCAGGGGTTCCAGTGATGGTCAGGGAGCAGGGGGGTTGGATGGGGCAGGGGTCCCGGGGGGCAGTCAGGAATGAGAGTAGGGGTTGGATGGGGCAGCAGGGGGCAGTCGGGGTGGGAGTTCCGGGGGCGGTCAAGGGGACAGGGAGAAGGGGGGGTTGGATGGGGCAGGGGTCCCGGGGGGGGGCAGTCAGGAAGGAGAGGGGGGGTTGGATGGGGCGGCGGGGGGCAGTTGGGGTCGGGGGTCCGGAGGTGGTCAGGGGACAGGGAGCAGGGGGGGTGGATGGGGCAGGGGTCCCGGGGGGCAGTCAGGAATGAGAGTAGGGGTTGGATGGGGCAGCAGGGGGCAGTCGGGGTGGGAGTTCCGGTGGTGGTCAGGGGACAGGGAGAAGGGGGGTTTGGATGGGGCAGGGGTCCCGGGGGGGCAGTCAGGAAGGAGAGGGGGGGTTGGATGGGGCGGCGGGGAGCAGTTGGGGTCGGGAGTCCGGGGGTGGTCAGGGGACAGGGAGCAGGGGGGGTGGATGGGGCAGGAGTCCCGGGGGGCCATCAGGGGCGAGAAGCAGGGGGGGTTGGATAGGGGATGGGGGCCGGGCCACGCCTGCCTGTTGGGGAGGCACAGCCTACCCTAACTGCCCCTCCATACAATTTCTGAAACCCGATGCGGCCCTCAGGCCAAAAAGTTTGCCTGCCCCTGTGGTATCTCCTCCTCAGTGGAGCTTGTAAGTTCTGTGTTCTGAAGGAATCTTTGGATGATATTGCCAGATGTATGTGTCAGCACAAACTTCTCTTCAACCCTGTGAATAAAGGAGTCTTGCTGCTAGATATAGGTAATTATTTTACCAGGATGCTCTTCCTTTGTTTGTAGTGGGAAGGAATGTACAAAGAAAGAAGTAAGGTTGAGAGTCTTGGCAACACTTTTGAGCATGCCCTTTCCATGGAAAGTCATGTGTTAGATGTGGTACCAAAGGCTTTTTTGGTTGTGGAATTTGCGCAGGCTGTGGTTGTCCTTTATCATCCCATGGTGACCTCTCAACATCAGCTCATGCCTTTGTTACCACAAGACTTGATTACTATAATTCCCTCTGAGCAGGGCTTACAGCACTGTCTCTAGAGCTTGCAGCTTGTTCAGACTGTAGCAGCCTCTTAGCTCACTCATCAGGGTGGGAACAGTCATCATTATATAATTATATTTTATGTTCCTGGCCTTATTTGAAACAGCATCCTCACTTCCCTCCTTTCTGTTTGTCTGTTTTGCTGTCTACACACTGCTTTCTCTGATCATTTGTCTGCTTGCTAAAAAGGACACCGAGGCTGATCATGAAAGATTCATAATAAATAACAGTTGAAAAGCAATACAAAAGAGCATGAAAAATAAATATTGATTATCTAGTGCTGGGATGGAAATATTTCAAGTAGACTCAGAGAGAATACAAAAGATCTCTCTATAGCCTTATAAAAGGCTTTGGCCCAGTGAATTAACAGCTATAGATAATGTGAGCCCCAGATAAATACTGGAAAGACAACCAACCAAAGTGTTTCGATGTTATCAGCCAACCAGACAGAGCTGTCCAGTGCAAGTTGTCTTGGCCCATAAATATTCTGGGAGGAAATATCCTATCAAATTAAAATCCTGGGAAAAGCGGTCATGTCACAGGTGAGTCCTTGAAGCAATGTTTTATTATGTTGTGCGGCCTGAAATTTCGATGAAATTTTTTTCACTTTTTTGGGGAGCTGTATTATTTCATCGTTGTTGGCACACTTTTGTGTGCCTTATAATGGGATAGTCAATAGGTGGACCACAGGCCAAATCCAGACCTCCAGATGCTTTTGAACGGACCCCAAAATCTTTTTATTTACTTGTTGTTATCGTTATTGTTATTTTCTCTGGAGTCTGGACCTTGACTATACTTTGGCTAAGAAATTTGGACCTTGACAAAAAATAATTGACTACCCCTGCCTTATAAGCTGGAGTCATGGGAGGGACTCCCTAGTTATGGCTGTAGCTTGCTTTTCATTATATCCAATTTTAAACCTCCTAAAAATATCCCTCTTTTCCGCTTAACATATCTGTGTGTTGTTTGTGTCCAATGGAGACATTTTGGAGGAAAGTTTCGGGTCATTTGATGCATTTTTGAGAAAAGGGATTTCGAATAATGAGATGTTTCAGTTTTTTTGAAAAGTCTCTTCAAGACAAGTTAGTCTAGAAAGTTCATATTTGTTTTATTCTTTACACCGTGGAGATTTCTAGGATGATATTTTCAAAAGCATCTGATGTTGGCCCAACTCTGCTCCCATTGACATCAATGGGACTTTTACCACTGACATCAATGGGAGCAGAGTGAGGTTAGTGCTGAGTGCTTCTTGCAACAATCCCATCCTTAGTTAACAGGAAATTTCGAGTTAAAGCTGGGTGCACAATGCTGGCTTCCTTATGGGACTACAACCAATCATTCTGGTCATGATGGGCCAGCATGCACTTTGGAGCCAGATGCCCACAAAGGGATGGTGCAGAGCTGCCCCTCCTGGATGAGGAGACAATCATGCTTCAAGCCCCTCAGTGCACAGGCCTGGCTGGTGTGGGCTGCTCTCTGCAGTGCACCTGCCACCTACAGGACCATTGCAGAAGAGGCCAAAGGCCAGGGCTCTGCTCCTCCCCATCCCCTTTGGGACAGTTTACACCCGGGGCGGGGGGGGTTGTAGTCGTCTCTGTGCTCCTCTGCCCCTCACATGGGGTGGAGGTGGGATGTGAGGGAAGGGAGAATGCACCCCTATGGGCTTTTGAAAGTTCGAGCCCACCAGCTCCCAAGAGACATTTTAAACATCACCAATTTCCATCCCTATCATCTTTCTCTATTACCTTCCCTCGCAGCCCCCTCTGCCAATTAAAGAGACGCTCACCTCTTGCTACTTTCCATTACAGCCTTCAGCTCTCTGCTCCTTCCTGATTTACAGACATCCTGAGAGTTGGCCCCTTTGACAGCAAGAATATAGCTTTCAAACATACACAACTAGTTTGTTAAAAGGCAATACAGGCTGCCCGAGGCAGGGCAGATGTGCAGAAGGAGATGGAGGTGGGAGAGTAGCTATGTTCATTGCCAAAATGTTGTTTAGTATAACTGATGCAGAGCAACAGCACGATCCAGCTAAGTAATAGGGGAGGAAAGATAGTCTAGTTCATAGGGTTCTGGACTGGGACACAGGAGGGCTCTGCCATAGACTTCTTGTGTGACCTTGGGCAAGTCACTTAATCTACCCTGTGCTGCAATTCCCCATCTGTAAAATGGGAACAAAACTACTTTGTTGGCAATGCTACGGTCTGTTTTATGCAGTCGGGCAGACTAAATGATCATAGTGGCCCCTTCTGCATTATTGCCAGCCCCAGTTATTAAAAAATCATGAGGCAGACCCTCCCAAATGATGAGATCGGCTTAAAACTCATCAGATTTAAAAAATAATACATTTGGGGCTCTTATCACTTGCTGTCTGGTTCTTGAGTGTTCGTGTTTTCAAGATTTTGTCCCCAATCATGTGCTAAAACTTTTTGTTTTGTTTTATTCATTAAGTATGAATGATGGAGCTTTATTTAATGCAAGCTGGGATTTTCAGATTATCACATGGCTCCAGCAGCTGGGGCTTGAAGAAAAACACAATTTTGTGAGACTTGTGATAAAATCGCTAGGGCTTGCACCACTACTTCAGGCCTTAAAATGCACGTTAAATATCTTCCACTGAGACCTCACCACAGGGATGTTGTGAGGTTAAAATCCATTACTGATTGTGATGTGTTGATATCCTGTAGCGCCATCTAGCTAACTTTCAAGTGGAGTTGGTCTAAAATGGGATAATTTTTTTGTGAAAAAGGTATCTTTTTCGTTTGAAAATTTTTGAAATTCAAACGATATGCAATTTTGTCTACCACAGATGTCTTTGCATCTTATCTCCTTTTCCTCTGCTTTTCTCCCTCTCATCTTTCCTTCTTTTTTCTTCCTCCTCTTCCCTCTCTTGCCAGAGATGAAATGTGTCTGTGTGGGGCCTGTGAGCTTCTAGCCAGCTAGCAAGTGTCCAATATAATTAATTTCAAACTCAGCTTGAAATATAATTTACCTCCCCATTTTCATGGTTGGTGGGTGGGTTTGTTATAATTATTTCACAAGCATTTTGCCATTTAAAAAAAAAGTAATATGAAAATAAAAAACTGCAGTGCAGGAGACAAAGGTTCTTTATCATTTCAATGTTTTATTAACAGCGTTAGAGGTATTTTTAAAGTGTTTATTTAATCCAGCTATTCAGTAGTCTCGAGAGTCAAGGCTTCTACGTTAGTGCTGCGTTGATGCTCGGTCGAGCTTTACACTTTATAGGTTTTGGCACAGCAGCGAAACAGAAGCCTTGATGTTTGAGGCTAGTGGCCCACCCAGAGCAAATATAAATTTTGATCAGTACAATAAGCATTCACCATTTAGAATGTCAATAGCCAGCTTTTTAAAAATCCTACTATGTTTCTGAGTGCAGTGGGGCAGGATGGCATAGGGGATGTTAATGGGATACAGTGGATTCCTCACCATTAGGTTGCTGGTTCAAACCCAATGGAGATGATTAATGTGAAAATGTCTGTGCTGTCTGATGACAATTCAGAAGTCTATATGAAATGGGTTGTTGGTCTCAGTCCACTTCCTAGTAGACAGGCGTCCTTATGCCAGTTGGCAGGGTTGCTGTTTAGTCTCAGCAGAGATCTGGGGCTGAATGGGCCCAGAGGGAAGAGTGTACCACACCTTCACCCCCAAAGTTGTCATTCGAGGTCAGGTCTGAGGATCACTGGGAAAGTTTGTACTGTGACCAGTAAACAGATGCTTCAGTTCTAACGCTGACATTCGGGCATATTTCAACAGCCAATGGGGTAAAATGAATCCTTCCTCTCTCGTTGCTGTGTTTCGTCTAGCTTTATCCTTTACCATGTGACAAGGTCTCCTTTGAATCATTTTTCTGGTTACGTTTGGTGCAGAGGAAAGCTGCTGTTTTAACCCCGTCAGGGCCCTGTGCATATGTGGGGCAAGTTTTGCAGTTCGTAACTCCTGTGCAATCCCGTTGGCGTCGGTGAGTTTGCATAAATAGTGCATCATGGACCAAATCCTGAGTTTAAAAAAAAAAAAGCAAATTCCAGCAGCTTGCAACTCTGTGGCATGGTTTGGAAGAGTGATAGATAAGGCCTGCTGTCCTATCCTCCTCTAATGGAGGAGCTTCTACTACTCACTTTTGTCTTGTGGTGGGTGGGAAAGCTGCCATGGGCAGCTCCTCTAGGGTGTGGAATCCTTGATAAGGGCTTTGCTCTCTCTAACTCGTTTATGAAGTGCAAGCACAATGTTTCCACTGGGCAGGTGCATGTGCACCTTCAGGATTTGACCCATATCCTCATGTATTCCAATGAGCTGTCACTTGCAATGCCATGATAAACCTCGTGGTGCCAGTGTGTGTGGACGGAGCGTGGCACACAAGGAATTAAACTGTTTTTTTCTCCATTTACCTGAAACTCATGCAAATGAGTGTAAAGCTTAAATATAGGCCTTGTTTTGAGAGATCCAGGTATACAAAGTAAAACACGAGATTTGGTAATTTACTCTAAAGGTTTTATTGACACAAAGCTGCAGTTTCTCACACCAATATCACCTCATTGTGTGTGGACTTATGTATATATGATATCTCAATAACAGAGACTATCTTTTGGTTCTGTGTTTGTATAGTGCCTACTTACTACAATGGGGTCCTGATTCCTGACTGAAGCCCCTAAGCACTACTGCAACACAGATAAATTGTGTGTGTGTGTGTGTGTGTGTATGTGTGCGCGTGTGTTTTCATATATTTTATGGGCCTTGACCCAGATATCATTTGAATCAATGGAAAATTTCCCTCTGATCTCTATACAAGCAGGCCCATAACATATAAACCCTGTTCTAAATAGAGGGCCAGAACCTGAGCTCCATCCATGTTGCACTCAGCGCAGTTCAGGAGGTGAAGGCACAGAAATGGCTTTAAGTTACCTATTCAGCTCGCTGATCATCTGCCTCGCCTGTAGCAGAGCTATTCACTAGTATAAGATAGAACAGCCTCAGGGATGCTCTAGCTTACACCCGACTGCCCCCAGTCTCTGAGGATCACTGCGGCATAGGAATTCCTATTCCCCCAGCTATCCCAGTAAGGCTGGGGCTGGGAGAGGAGTAGCAGAGGAACTACTATGCTGGCCTCGCACCATGTGAGGATTTAACAAATTAGGGGGAAGTTGGATCCACTGGGTTTCCGGCTTCTTTGCATTGACAGAACAGCACAAATCAGCCAGCCCAGCCCAGATGATCCAGCCCTTGTTTGTCTTTCAATGTTCGTATCCTATTTGCTCAGTTTACAATTAAAAATTGTTCTTATTTTTTCCCTAACTGCCAGCCCTGCAAACTCAACATGGGATCCGAGTGCCAACCTGGTCTCATGCATCATCCCTGCTCATGCATCATCACCAGATTTCACGGGCCCTTGTTGCTCTAAATTATACTTGGGTGAAATCTTGGATCAGCTGAAGTCCATGGGAGTTTTGCCATCAACTTCTGTATAGTCAGGATGGTGTCCATTGTCTTTAATGGGTTGCACTAGGCAGAAACTGGTCCTATATTTAGGGCCAAATTTTAAAAAGTATTTAGGTGTCTAACTCCTGATTTCAGTGGAAATTAGGTGCCTAAATGCCTTTAAAAACCTAGCCCCATGTTAACATTTCTGTTGATGTTGCATGAGAAGGCATGAGCCAGACACGAGCTGCGTAGGTTTAGGGAGAAACTTCATGTATGGGCAGATTATTCCGTAATTGCCCTCTGTAGGTCTTTGCCTCTTTTTCTAAAGCACCTGTTCCTAGTTGAGTTTGTCTGAGAAACTTAGACAACATTTTGTCGGAATATGCAGTTCCATTGAAATCAAAATGCTTCACAAAATCAGAGACAAAAGGTGGGTGAGGTAATATCTTTTATTGGACCGACATCTGTTGGTGAGAGAGACAAGCTTTCTAGCTTACACTGAGCTCTTCTTCAGGCCACAGAATGAGGTTGATTTCACTGGAATTTTGTTTCAGAAAGCTTCCTGTTTTGTCATTTTCAGAATTAAACGTTTTGATTTTTCCTTTTGAAATGTCTTTTCATTTAATATTTTGATATTATATATTATAATGCATAATAAAAAAAAGTCAAAAGTGAAATGTTCTGATTGACTCCAAACAATTTTTTTTCAGAATTTTTCTGTGTGGAGAATTTTGGAATTTTCATTTTTCATTCTGATTTGGAATGGAGCCAAATTTCTAAATCTCAAAATTCTTTGCAAAACAGAATTTCTGGTGTCAGTGCAGATCACAGCCAGAGACAGGATACTGGGGTAGCTTTCTCCCCAGGGTTCTATTGCAATTATTTCTACTGGGCTGCAGGTGCTGTTACGCTTTCTAGTACAGCTCCCATGTCACCTTTAACAAGTTTCATTTTGTGAATGGATTTCAAATTTAATCTGCCCTGTCACAGAGTTGAAATGGAGTTACTTTTATGAAAGACAAACAAAATTGCGGCGAGTACCCATGGTGACTTTTGTTTACAGAAGTATTTTTTTACAAAGAAAAGGGTGACAAATAACAAAGATAACTTTTCAGGTGAGTTTACATACACCTATTAGAGCCAGATTGTGAAAGGAGCTTGCATGATGGCGGAAGAGAGGATGTCTGAGGAGTTCCACCTTCCCTCCCCCTGCCCTTCTTGTGCGCATCGTTCAAAGGCCTCCCACGATTGTAGAGCCTGTGCTCAGGGAAATAAATATATTCCTTCATTGCACCAAAATGGGGAGGGGTCATACCAGTTCAAGCTAGTAGTACAGTACAAGGCCTGCTGATATTGTGGGTCCGATTCTGAGCTGTCTTGCACCTTGAGTGGCCATTTACGCCTGTGCAAAAGGGGTTTAAAAGGCTGCTCACCCTTTCCGCGCAGGTCTGACTACGCCTGGCAGTGCAGGGCACTGAAGAGTCAGGCCCTTTGTCTTTATATGCAATTCAGTAAAAGATCACAAATCTATCTCCTGAGAACTTTATTAGCGTACTTGACAGATGCTGTGAAATTACCAAATTGACCAACATAGGAAGGACCTCGTGCAATTTCTCTGAGGTGGAGGGCTGATTTCCTCGCCAATCCCACACAACAAATTAGACCGTGGAAGTTAAAATTCAACCAGGATGGAGAATTGCCACAGGGACTGTCTGTGAGCCTATCCTGATGCTGAAAATTCAGCTATGATCTTCTCTTGATAAATTTAAAAAAATAGTAAGATGTGAGTTTGGGGGCTTAGTTTTGTATCTAGATTTACATGAAAGGAACATTGAGAAGTTTTCTGTCTTTAATGTATCATGAGCTTTAATGATGGTCTTGTTCTTAAAGCTCTGGACTGGGACTCCAGTCACCTGGGTTATGTTCCCCATTATGCCATGAACTATGTGACCCTAGGACATCATTTATTCTCTCTGTGTCGCAGTTCCCTACCTGTACAAAGGAGATAATAATTAGTTTCTCTCAGCAGACATCTGTCTTGTCTATCGAGGTTTTAAGTTATTCAGGACAGAGACTGTCTCTTACTAAATGTTTGTACAGTACCTTGCACAATGCAGCCTCAAACTCAGTCGAGGCCTTCTGGAACTACAGTGATAAGGAATAAATTCTAATAATTTGGAATGCATCTTTTTCTCTTGTTTTGTTTTTGTAAGTGAAGAATTATGACGCTATTCTCTACTCTTCTTCAAATGGAAACAGGAAAAAGCCAAGAAAGCTGGTAAATTTTTATGTTTGGATTTAAGTGAACTGTCCAGAATACCTCATAAATCATTCCGATGCCCGCATTAATTTAAAAAATAGTCCCAAGTGTGTGCAGCCCATATAACCTGTCTGGCTTTCTGCTGCAGAAGCAGGCTGCAAATCTCAAATATTCATAAGATATTCAAAACTTAAAATTAGAGATTCTTTTAATATTAATTATCTGAATGACAACTTGCATCTGAGCCTCCTTTGGTATAGATAACCTTTCATTTATAGCATGGATTATCTTGCCTAAATTAGGAACCTTTAATAACATAATTTATCATAAGGCTTATGTGATAATGGTGGAAACTGATATAAAATGGGGAATTTATAATGCTGGATTAGTCTTATGAAACAGTACCGTACCTTCATAAAGAGTCCAAAGAGCAATTATTATATGTGTTTGACTGGCACTGTAAAGTTGTTAGTTCAATCATCATTGACCAATTACTGCTTTATTATATTTTCTTTTTATTTTTATGGTCCGAGAATGGCATTTTTCCCACAACCAGTCCTTGAGCACAAAGACAATAACAATTAAAAGAAATATTTAAAACCTGGCTTTTATCTGCACAAAGGGACCCATCCATCACTATAAAAATCAGTTTTGCGTACAGTTGTATTTCAATAAGAGCGCCTCAAAATCTTTTTTTTCCCCCATAGTAAAAAAGTTTTGATTTGGTTTTATTTTTTTAAACTCTCTCAAGGAAAAATGGTGTTTTACTGACGTGTTTGAAAATCCTGTAGTTCCTAGTGACCTTACATTTGTTTAAACAGTATGTGTTTACAGAGATGTGTGCGTGATAAGGTTGCATATGACACTGATTACAATCCAGATAAGAATGATTATTATGGTCATTAGGGACGCACTTGGGTGGTATCCAATATTAGCAGTCAAAAGAAATAGAAACGTTTAATACTGTGTGAAATGCTTATTTAACCCGGTGAAAGGCTGCCCCACAAATATGGTCTCTTGGTGGATTTAAGCCTCAGGTCCTACTTTCGGTAGCTTGGCAATTATACGTGCTGTGAGTCAAAGGCCTGATCCAAAGCCACTGAATTAACCGAGTGTTGACAGCCAAGTGACAGAATTAGGACTCAGCTGTAATGAATAACATGGACTTCAGTGGAGCTATGGGCAAGTCTCCACTCCAGGGCTATATCGATGCAGCTGCACCGCTGTAGCGCATCTGGTGAAGATGCGCTAGGCATAATTACTCCACCTCTCGTGTGGACAGCACAAAACTGGTGTCGCTCGGGGGCTTTTTCACACCCCTGAGCAACATAAGTGATACCGATTTAGGCTTCAGTGTAGACCTTCCCTGTGTTGATTTTCCCCAGCAAAGGAGCTGGCTCTAGGTATTTTACAGAGCTGTTCATGCTGCTTGAAAATACATTTCTAAAATGCAGCACTTACCGCATGTGTCGCTTTAAATGGGAAAGTCCCTTGAGTTACCGCCTGCTTATCTAGCTCCGGTATGTGGCTCAGTATGTCTTTGTGGAGCCGGGGGGAGTGGTGGGGGGGCTTGGAGTGGTGGGAGAGCAGCACAAGCTAAACCCTGCCTTTGGGCGGCAGAATGCCTCCAGAGGCACCGGAGCAGTGGGAGCTGCACAGCAAGTGCAGCTCTAGCTCCCCAGGCCGCTCTGCTGCTGGCACGCCGCAGGGCAGTTCTCCATTTGTCAAATGGGCGAGCTGACATTTCTTTTGTCTGTCTTGTCCGTGTAGATTGGAAGCCCTGTGGGGGCAGGGACCATCTGTCGCTGCATGTGCACAATGCTTAGCACACTGGCACCCTGGTCTTGGGTGGAACCTCCAAGCCCTCCTGGGATACCAGTTAAAACAGCCTCACCCTTGACAATCTTACACACATCCTCTCTGCAGCTACTAGCACTGCACCGAGTGCTAGCTAGGACTCTCCCGCCCACACTCCCTAAGGCAGCCCGCCAAATTTTGCCTGCCCCAGTGGTGTGTAGGAAGGAAGGATACGCTTCCCACTCTCCCCTTCCACACCTGTGCAAGGAGGGGTGTGAGTGTGTACGCGGGGGGGGGAGGGTGCGGGGGAGAATTGGCTCATTAACCCGGTCTTTAAGGATCTAGTCTGTGCTGGGTAGTTTCTGTGATGTCTCAAGCAGGTATTACAGTAACCTTGCAGGTTTTTGGAAAGTCTTGAGGCTTTTTCCTGTTCATGTTAGGGGGACAAAAGTCTCGGCATGAGAGCAAGCCCTGGAGAAAAATCCTTTTACTGCCATGTGCTGGGAGAATCTAGGTTTGCAGTGGTAATCAAGCTGCAGGTACATGAGAACTTATACGTGGCATGGTACATTGTATTGCTCCCTTTTGGAGCCTGGTCGGAAGTGAACCGGGTAGAGAGTGAAGGAACTTTGTACACACACAATGTCTGGCTCACAGCTCTCCTGGCTTGCTAGCATGTGAAGTGATTAAGGCTTAGTCTTGACATACCCCATCTCCACCCGTCATACACTGTATGGGCAGTAGAAGACGGGGGTCTGCAAGGAGTGAGCTGCCCCAGTATATCAAGTGCTGTAGCCACTGTCACACGTGGTAGCCCACTGAGCTGGAAGTGGCACAGATGTGGCTTGTGACAGGGGATTTGCAATAGTCATGTGGGGTTGTAGCCAGAGACCTTATTTGGCTGCTCAAATAAACAGACCACAATTAATCAAGTACGAGTAGAGACAATTGAACTCATTTTGCACTACCGGCGTTGAATCCATTTGAATATTCTGTTTGGCATTACTGGGGTTTCTGCTTTGGAGAGCCTGTGAAAAGAGGAGCAGAGAAGGAGGTTGGAGGGAAAGAAAGAAGTGCCAAATGGAGCAGAGTGGACCAAGTGAAGAAACAAGTGGAAAGGCACTGGAGGGTTGGAGTGGGGGAGGGATGGTGGGAAAAGGAGCAGCGAATGGACTAGTTAACATTGCTAAAGAAGAGTAATATGCAGGTGCGCCGCCAGCTTTTCTACCGCCCTAGGCGGCGGAAAGTCCCGCCCCGAAATGCCGCCCCCCACAGAGGCAGTGGAAGGTCCCGCCGCCGAAATACCACCGTGGTCGCCGCCCCCCAAATTGTAGCGCCCTAGGCAACCGCCTAGGTCGCCTAATGGGTTGCGCCGGCCCTGGTAATATGTGACATAGAGGTAGCTGCTTGTTCCAGCCTAGCTTTGGGAGGAGTCCCTTTGTCCCTCATGCTATACTTACATGGCATGAGCTTCCCTTTTGCAAGAAAAATCTGTTTGTAAAGGAATTACCTTTGGGGAAAAGAATATTTTAAATTACAATGGGTGCGGGGGGAAGATGAAATGAACTGAAGAGGCCTGCAAATCCCACAGCTCCAGGAAATTTTTTCTTCCCTTATTTTGAGAGCTGTAACAACAAGCTGGGACATCCTACCAAGTCTGTGTGTAAACTGCCTCCGTAAAAACCAGGCTGTGGGCCTGATTCTCCGTTCCCATGCACTAGTTCTGAGGCCATTCGAGTCGACTGGATGCACAGCTGGGGTTGCAGAGCAGAGAACCAGGCCCTGTAAGTCTAAAGAACTCCCAACGGGTGGCATCATTTGTGCCCATCTCATTTCGGCCAAAACAAGTTCCCTCCCCAGAATTTCATGTTGTAGAGAGGATTAAGGAATGCAGTGGGGATAAACTGTCTCCTGTGCATTCAGCTCACTGATCATGGAAGAAAGTAAAGAAGAGGTATGAGAGATGCTAGTGCCAGTAGATGCAGAACATGCTCCCTCTATCTGTATATCTCTCCTTCCCTGTCCATGCTGAACTTGGTGCTTTTATGGTGTGGGGCATGATCTTGTTGTGGTTAAGCCACTGGCCTCGGACTTAGGCAACATAAGTTCAATTCCCAGCTCTGCTACAGAAGTCCTGTGTGCCTCTGAAGAAGTCATGTTGTCTTTATGTGCCTCAGTTTCCCTCTGTAAAATTGGGATGATCCAACTTCTCTACCTCCCAGGGTATTACGATCAAACATGTTAAAATTGTGGGGCACACTCAGATGCAAGGTCACAAGGGCCATGTGAGTATCTAGGTAGTTAGACATTAATATTAAAAGCTTGTGTGCCCAATCAGTAGAGAAGGCTGTGTGTGTCCTGCCATGGTTCCTCTGCAGAACACACCATATCCTAGATAATAGGGTTGCTTAGGGGAGGAGAGAGCAATATATTTTCACTTGATTTACATTTTTTCAGTGACTTTAATTCTGCTTCTCCTAAATTTCAGAGTCTGACAAACTAAAATAATCCCTCCATCCCTTCTCAGTGATTTTATTCACGAGGGTGGCTTTACTAAGCCCTCCCCCGGCTTTATTTTTTAAGTGACTTAATCAAAGGTAATTTGAGTACTCATTTCTCTATCAATGGTTGTATTTAAAGAGGGCTTATCTGATTTCCATCATCAATTACAGGCTCCCATTTCTTGTTTCTGTCCATCTTGAATCTGACAAGGTCCTTGTTTGATTTGGATAGGAAGCCAGGTCTTCTTATAACACTAAGGAGACCGTGACACACATTTCTGGCGTAAAATTATATCTCAGAAAAACCTATTTCTGGTATGAAATGGGCGGGGGGCAGAATAGGGTGGTCGCTGCCACTTCTCTTGGAAAATAAATTCTAACGCTGAGATAGCAAATATTTCCTTGAGCCAACATGGTGGGAGGGAAATTATACTATCCAGGAATATTGCCATTAAGGGGGCTTGAAGTCAGAGGTTAATGTAACAGGAGTTGGTCTAGCCAGAAAGGTCAGGAAAGGTTGGCCTCATAAGTACAGAGCTATTTGGTGACTTTTAACTATTTTTGGTAAGAAAAACATCTGTGCCTCTGTCTTTGGGAGACAAGGGACAAAGGCTGAGACTCCTGGGGGACTGGCTGCTAGAACTGATGGCCACATTAATGAAGTAAGGAAAGAACTTGGCCCAATGTCATTAAAAGTCTGTCCTATTTTACTCAGCTGCTTTTTAACCTGGTTGGGTTTTTACTAGGCTTGGTTATTTGGTCAGGGTAGGTGTGGGCAGAATGTAAATCCATATTAAATAATTAATTTACCGAAATCAAAGTCTCCATTGCTTGCACTAAAGCACTGCATTAATTTTGGAACAAGGTACAATCTTCAGCGCACCCTTGAAAACACTGGAAAGCGAAAATAATTCCTCTTAGTGTCAGAGGGGTTAGAAGAGGAATCTGCACATCACATTTCCAATGTCACTAAGATGTTGATTTCCTCTTTCACTGCCCCAGCCACTGTTCATAATAATCTGGTCCTAGGCTGCCTTCCTCTGTACAGTGTGGAGAGGAGCGAAGCAGTCGAAATATGAGCAGAGTGCAAGCCTCACTCACAGCAAGGGGGGTAAAACCTATCTGCCATGTTCCCCTTGCTCTCCCCAGGAAACCACCAAAGTCCCTCGTGTGTAAACGGTGCAGTTGAGGCTTTGCTGGTTTGGGGGTCATGTGTGGCTCTGGGAGCAGCGACTGTATTCCGTGCAAAAATGCTAATAAATGTTTACACTGCTCCTTGCAGCATTAAGTGTCTCTGTGTGACTTCTCCTGCAGAGAGGGACATGATGAGTGGCCACGACACGGGAGCTAATAGCAGCATTGTTTTCAAGTTGCATTTACTGTGGAGGTAGCATGGAGGGGAGCACTCTCTGGGCAGATGTCCCAAGATATAAGATGAAACCAGACCTCCCTAAAGATCTTGAGACATCTACAGGATTAGAGGCCGTGATCCCTGTCACTTCCAGGGAGGCCCTCATCTCTGCAAGACAAATCAATTGAACTCTGTGCACAATCAACCCATCGCACAGACCAGAAATTCTCAGACTTTTTCATAGTGTGGACTCCTCTAATCAGAGAGAATGTCTTCTGGACCACTTCCCTCTTGTTCATAATCACACCACATCACTAGGGTAATTACATAGGAAAGGTTCTACATCTGAGACAACAAAGAGCTGAAAAGTCTCTTTATTTAGACAGATACCCTATCTATTGTTCCTTAAATTTGTTCAGTGAAATCTGTATTAAACTATACTGGGACAAATTTTCAAATTTCTGCCCAACTGAGCTGGGCCAAAGCAAGTGAGCGTGAAGAAGAACGACCTCCTACCTAACATCAAATGTTAATGATGATGTGTTTCAGTGGCAAGTACCTCTGAAAATTGGTGACATAGAGGTTACAACACTCCTGTTAATTCTCCTCTGGGGTAATGTCATGCTTGTTTCTAAGAGGGCATCAACCCAGATGTACTTCTAATTGTTCTGATTGTTGTAAAATGTGAAAGAGCAGCCGTGGTAAACCAGCACACCTTTATTTTGATGTAAATGGCTCACAGACCTCACACAAGCTCTATATTAATCACAATAACAGATGGCAAACTTTTCATTCAGATTAATGCCTGTACCTCGTTCTAAAAGAACCACCACAATGGAACTCTTCAGTTCTTCATTGTGTTATTGATTGCTTGTACGTAGCGATACATGGTTTCCCAATGCACAGACCACTTCACACATAACATGGGGTTATGTTTCATGTTTTTCTTACACTTTCCTTGTTTAGTTTCTCACTTCCTGTGTGTTGCACATTCTACTTGCTATATTACCCTTACTATAGGAAATTCAACATATATTTTAATTAGGGTGTGTGAAAGGTTTGTTAAGTGGTTGTTGATGGCATCTTTCTTTTCCCACGATAGGATCTGTATCTACTCCTAGGCTTTATGATTTGGGGTCTGCACACCCCACAGCAGGACCTTGGGAGAGATATTCGAGGCGTGCCTTGTTATACCAAGACATTAAACTTGGTACAGTGAGCTTGATTACGTTTTTCCATGTGGGGTCCCCATAAAACAAACTACTGGCAGAAAGGAGCCCTACAGAAATAGCTTAGGAAGCTTTAACTTCCATGCTTTGAGTAATTACACTGGTCTGGCCTTAATGCAGAAAAGCTCTTTAGTGCAAACATTAGAAAACAAGTGAAATTCTTTATGATACGAGATGAAATGATTTCATCCAGGATAAAATTTAAAACGAGCAAAATCCTAATGCTTGATTGCTCTGGGGGTAATATTTCAAGACTCGAATCATTCTGTTTTAAAATACCTCAAGTTTACAATGACAAATCTATGAAGCACTAAAAATCCTACTCAATCAACTCTGGTTCTTGAAATGGCATCTGCCTTTGAGCTATAAAAATAACAGATGATTTTTTGATAGCTTATCAGTTAACAGACTGCTTAGTTAGGAGAGCACATTTTTATGCTAATCTTAGGGCTGGGAGGAAAGAGAGAGAAAGAAAACACAAAGTATTATGTTGTATCTACTTTAAGTTCAACCTAGCTTTTGGAAAAGATCTGTCCTCTTCTAGGAATTGCAAGACACACAAGCTTTTTAACACTTAACTGAACGTAGACTGAATTAATTTAAGGTGTAAAGTAGTAATATATTTAGTTTTAACCATATCTCTTCTGAATAATGCAGCAGATACAAAATGTGCACAAAGTGCTGTCTGTTATGGCTGGTATATCTCCTCTGAAAGGCCAATGCAATGCAGGCAGATAGCACTGTTGCCCCATGAATGTTGCAAGAGCTGTTTGCCATCATGATTGCAGGCAAACAGGTACTGGACAAGAATGCAGGATTGAATTAAATCTATTGGCATTGTTTTGCTTGAATTGTCTGCCATGCTGTCTGTTCCTTTGATTGTAATTTAGTCTAGCTAGAAATAGACAAGAAGTCTACTTTGGGAAGAGCATGGGGAGCAAGCTGGAAGAGTAGAGAAGATGCCCAATGGAAAAGCACTAACATCCATCCCACGGAAGTGGTCAGAATTTATAGTTGGGTTGCCCTGGAAAAAAGGCTGGAATTTATCAGCGTAGCAGCTTTCGTTTTGGCAAGCTGTTTTTCTCCAAGATCAGAAGGTAGTTTAGAAAATTGGATTGTAACTGATCCGTGGCTAGCTGGGCACTTTTGAGATTGTCACTATGCTGCACATTATGGCCTCTCGGAATTTCACAGCCAGAGCGGGGACAGAATGCAAATCATCCTCCCACTTGATGTAAAGGAGAATCCTCACATATAACACACAGCTAAGCAACTGTGATCCCCTCCAGTGGTAGGCACCAGTACATGTACACAAGGCCAGCTGAAGTCTAGGCATGTATGATGCGATATATAAACCCCCACATCAGTGATGAAGGGGTAAAAGAGCTGCTGTGGGCAAGCCTGGGCCCCACATGTTTTGCCCCTATCAATCCCATCAAGGGCTTTAATAACAGGACGTTCCCGAAAGTTGCTGGGCAGCTCCGGGGAGATCAGACAGCTTTACAGCTCCCAAAGGAGACCTCTGAAAGCTTTCAGGGGACCTGCCCTCAGGAAGGCTCTATACCAGCCCTCCCTGTGCTTACAAGGCGACTACGACTCTGGTTTACTGTCTGGGTAAGACAAGTTCAGCAAGCCCCACGGCAAGCTGATTAGACAGTTGGTGCTGCTACTTCTGCCCCTCTCAGGGTTAGAGAATCTAAGGACTTTTCAGTGCCTGTCCCGTGGGAGGTGCCCGTCAGCAGCTGGAGAATGGTGACAAATGGAGAAAAGTGGGCATTAGATTTCCTCTGACACAAGGGGAGCTGGGAGAAAAAAGAAAAGACAGTTACTTATACCCACCAACCGTCTAAGAAAGATGGACTCGGACAGGCCTCTGAAATGGTGGACAGAAACCAACAGCTATGAGCCCCCTGCAGCAGCAGCAACAGCAGCTGCTACAACAATTAGCTACATAGCAGCAGCAACAGATGGCGCGGCAACAACGACGTCTGCTAAGGGAAATAATAGCAACAGTTGGTCCAACAAATATCTGTCTTCAAATTGACCCAGGGTGGCTGGGGGCCCCCAACAAATCTGACCATCCCAGCCCCACCCATAATGATAAAGTTAGCAAAAATGGGCCCAGATCATGACACTAAGTCCTTCCTTATAGCATTGGAAATGGAGGCTGGGGCAACCAAGTGGCTGCAGGAACATTGGGCCACCCTGCTTGGCCCCTTTCCTCACCAAATCCGCCTAGGCAGCGTACTGAGAAATGGACTCGATGGATGCGCAGGACTACCCAGAAGTCAAAACAGCTATTCTCAACTAGTTAGCTATTATGGAAGAGATCCAAGAAGAGAAGTGCCCCCCAGGAGCATGACCCTGAGTGGTGCCCAGGGCTTGAGCGAACATTGCTGGTGCTGGTCGAAGCCAGAATCCCAGACAGAGGTACAAGAAGCTGAACTTGTGTTGGTGGAACAGTTCACACACACACTACCTGTTGAGGGAAGGGAATGGTTATTAAAACATTGCCCAGAGATGTTGGCGGAGGCAGTCCATCTTGTTGAAAATTATATTGCTTCAGGTAGCACTAGGAAACCATGTACTGAGAACAAGAGGACCTGACCGAACAGAGCCCAGGACCAGTCGAGGGGAAAGACCACCTTGGAGTGGGCCCCCAGAAACAGACTTGGGCAGCAGGGAATGCCAGGGAGTGGGGACATGTCTCAGGGTCCCTAGAACACGATGGTCATCCAGAAAGGGATTTCCTTGTGTGAAAACAGAGACTGTTAAATGCATTGGGAACACCAAATAGGGGCTCCCAAATGACTCCTCCAGTGAGAACTGCAAACCCCTAAAACAGAGCCCTGTGCTCCCGCAGCCCTATGGGTATGCTGCTCATGCTGGGACAGACCCATATGGAATGTAATTATGGGTAAGTATGGTCAGCCGAGACTTGATCTTGGAAGAATGGACCAGCCAAACTAGCGGTGTCCGTACAAATCAATGGGAAAAGGGTCAACTGACTAGTAGACTACGTCTTTGAACAGACCCTGGTATGGGAACAATTAGTCAGACAAGAAGGCTCTAGTGCATACGTGATGATGTGAAGCCTTACCCACCATGAAACATACAACTGACATTGAAGAGCTGTACAGCCAACCTTCTTGTCAGGTTGGCCCCTATTTAGCATACCTGGTTATACTAGGCAGAGACTGGCAGTACTTACAAGAAGCGCTAGCAGACTGTGGGAGACAGTCCCATAAAAGACCATCCCTTTTTGGCAGTCAGAGACAAGGGGTAGATGAACAACCTGACCCTAAGGAAGGGACCTTAGGGCGTGGGAATCCACTGCCTCGGGTCTTGATGATGATAGAGACCGATGACCCTAGCACCAACATTCTTGCCTGGAACACTGACTTTGTACGAGAATAGTGAACTTAACTGAGTCTGTGACAAATGGCGAACCACTGAAACCCGAACTACTGAGTCAGGGCCTCGTTTTGGACTCTGGGGTGAGTGGATATACCATGTTGAGCGAGATAAGCAGATGAACGAAGTCAGACCCCAATTTCTGGTCCCCTACCATTTATAAGAGCGAGGTGATGAGGCCAATCCATGAGATACCATGTGCAGAGCACCCGGGGAAGGAAAAAACTCGCAACCAAATTGACACCCATTTTTATTGGCCGGGTATCCATAAAGACGTGAGAGGCTGTTGTAGTTCCTGACCAGGGCATCAGTTGACGGCCCTCAGGGAATCCCCATGGCAGCTTTCATTCCACTTCCTCTCATGGATATACTTTCTGAAAGGATAGGGATAGACTTGGTGGGACCCTGGATCCAGCACATTTTAGTCATGTCACACAGTCCTTCCAGGTTAGATCAACTAACACAGCCACCATAGCAAATGAACTGCTGAAACTGTTTTCTCAGTTGAGAATCCCTAAAGAAATCCTGACCGATCAAGGCTTTAATTTCATGTGCTAGTTGGTGAAGGAACTATACAACCTATTGAAAGCTAAAACACTGTGAACATTAGTTTGCCACCCACAAATGGATGGCCTGGTAAAACTTTTTAATCAAACTTTAAGAGAAATGTTGAGAAATGTTGTGAATGTGGACTCCCAACATTGGGAACAACTACTCACAACTCTGCTATTCACCAACAGGAAAGACCCCCGATCCTCCATGGGCTTTCCACCTTTCATGCTCTGGTATGGAAGACAACCCAATGGCACTCTAGATCTATTGCGAGTATCCTGGGAAATACAAGACCCTCCATGGTCATTCATGATCTTGTACATTCTCCAGTTATGGAGACAACTTAAAAAACTGGGAGCGTTTGCCAGAGAAAACCTTTTGCAGGCTCAACACAAACAAAAGAGTACAAGAATGGCCATACTGGGTCAGGCCAATGGTCCATCTAGCCCAGTATCCTTTTTTCTGACAGTAGCCCATGCCAGATGCTTCAGAGAGGATGAACAAAACAGGGCAAATTATTGAGCGATTCATCCCCTGTTGTCCAGTCCCAGCTTCTAGCACTCAGAGGTTTAGGGACATCCAGAGAAAAGGGGTTGTGTCTCTGATCATCTTGGCTAATAGCCTTTGGTGGACCTATCCTCCATGAACTTACCTAATTCTTTTTTTAACACAATTATATTTTTTGGCGTTCACAATATCCCCTGGCAATGAGTTCCACGGGTTGACTGTGTGTTGTGTGAAGAAGTACTTCCTTATGTTTATTTTAAAACTGCTGTCTATTAATTTCATTGGGTGACCTCTGGTTTATGTGTTATGTGAAGGAGTAAATAACACTTCCTTATTCACTTTCTCCACACCATTCATAATTTTATAGACCTTTATCCCCCCTTAGTCATCTCTTTTTAAGATGAACAGTCCCAGTCTTTTTAATCTCTCGTATGGAAGCTGTTCCATACCCCTAATCATTTCTGGGTTTGGGCTGAATCATGGCTGCGGCTGAGATCTGGACTGGACAGTGCCAAAATTTGGTCTTGGCCAGGTTTTGAGCAGAAATGACTGTATTCAATGGTGAGTTTCATCCAGACCTGAACCAGAAGATAGACCCCTTTCAGTTTCAGATCTGAGCCAGAAGCTAAATCATAGAGGAAATGTGGGATAGTGGACATGTGGGGACAGGATATAAAATGCAAAGCTCGGCGCAAGGCTCTTCAGACAGTGATTATTTATTACATGTAACTAACAAAACTAGAATCGGTGCTTTGCCTCTTTAAAGGCAAAACCAAAGAAACAAACCAAGGTCTTGAAACATGAGTATGTACAAGATGGGAAAAGGGACTAAATTTATTTCAACTTGCCCAACAGAGGTAGGACTTTCTCAGTATCAAGGTTTTCCAGCCCACGGGCATGCCCCATTTTCTCCTTGAGCCCATCACTCTGGTTCCTTTTGAAGGGACTGAGCAAAGTCACTGATCTCCCACAGCTACCCCGCCCTAGGAGATTGCAGGTCCCTGCAACAAGGGCAAGGAGCTGATGTCTTCTTGCAGAGAACGGTTAACCTTTTTCTCACTTCCACATGATAGGTAGGTTTGGATTTGGAGTCCAATGTGAATTGGCTGAAATTCTAAGAGTTCAGATCTGGAGTTCCAGGTTGTTTACTATGTCTCCAGTGAACTTAGCACAAGACTCATACTGTTATGAATGTTACTTTTAGGGATGGGAAGACCATTAAAAGGGTTCATTTCAGCTGGGTTAAGCATTTTGTATTGGGATATTTATCTGAAACTTTCCTGAACTGTCCAAATTTCATGGATCTTCAATACTTGAGAGACCAGATTCCCCTCCCATGAGACTTCTGGTAGTTTCTGCTTCCAGTTAGAGACCAGAAATACCCCAAGAGTGTCCTTTTCCTTACAGCACATTGGCCTTTCCAGGCCTGGCTGGGACCTAGAGATCTATATTATTGGGCCGGGGGAAGCGATGGGAGAAAAAATTAACTGAACAATTTTCAAACATAACCAAAGGTTTGGCCAATGCTGGGGTCAGATTGTGATGGGACAAGGGAGAGGGTTTATTACACTATCCAAGCCAGTTGGTTAGGTACCTTACAAAGGGGTTTCCATTCAGAGTGATGGTCACTCCCCTGATGTTCTGCACATCAGTCTAGTTACTCACAGTCACACTGCAATGTTAGATTGATTCCTATTTTATACTTCAGATCCTCTTTATCTCCAAAACAAGGACTCTCTGTCTTTCTTCACACAAACTGAAGTTTACCTCACGCCCCCATACCAACCAGAGGACCTTCTTAGGGGGTAAGATTACAAAGGCCTGCAGCTCCTATGTTGAATGGAATATAAAAGAGATTAACATAAAGTAATTGTTTAGACATAGTAAAGTCTGAAAGGTTTAAGTGGATTGAAACTGAAGACAGAGAGGGGTTTCCGAGCCTTTGTAGCTAGAAAGAAGGAAGTCACTCAGATTAAAAACAGCAATAATACAATGTGCCTGTCTGATAGAAGCAAGTGCTCTTGTGGAAATGAATTCAGTACAAGAGGAGGTGGAACAGTGTTCTAATGCAAGTTTTATAAAATCCTTTGCAATATGCACATGTGATGGCAGACAATAGGAATGACAATAGGTATCCACAGAGAGATTATATTAGGATTGGATTGATAGCACCTGACCGTATGTGGCTGAGAGAAATATTATTATTAAGCATTTGTGATCTCTGCATTTCTCATACGTGACTTTATCCTGTGTCAGTTACATATGACAGGTCAAATTCAATGTGTGCCAAAAATGTTTACACCATTGCTCACAACCATAAGTTTTATTTATGCCATGTGATCGGGTGAAAGTTATTTTGGAAAGTATTTTTCAGAATGTATTGGTTTAAAATGTTTGTTTCTTTAATAGTTAAGGGACTGGATTCACCCCTGTGTTGAAAACCGCTTGTCAAAGGAGCGGGGCGGGACGGGCGGGGTGGGGTGGGGTGGGGGAGAAAGGAAAATGTCAGGGAGCTAGTAATGACTGACTGATTCTCAAACAGCCTTGATCCCAGCTCTGGCATAATTTAGGCCGGTTTTACAAAGTTTCATCAATAATTTACAGGTGCAATCTAAACCAGTCTGAGTCCCCTCCCTTTCCCACCCTTGCTGGCAGAATGGTCAACAAGGCCGTTTGGACAGAGTCTGGCTTAGGAGCTGCTGCAATGAAGGCAGTGACTCTCTCTCCCTATATATATGTGTGCGTGTATATGCATATATCCACATAGCACTAGATCTGGTTGGACATTAGTATTTTTCTATGAAAAACAGGGGGCAAATATTTTTTTCATAAACTGTATGTGGAAATTTTCTGGTTTTTGACAAACAAACAAACAAAAAAAACCCTACTAACATTTTTTAGGTTTCAATTATTTTCACTTTTTGAAAAGCAAAAAACTTGATGTGATTTTGTTTTTCTATTGAAACAAAAATTTTCTGTGAAATTTGCCTTTCTTAAATTTTGAGTGCTTTAGTTTGCAATCTAAATAACATTCTTTTGACGTAGTTTTGTGTGTGTGTGTGTGTGTGTATATCATCACAGTGACAACAGGATGGAGAGTTGCTGTTTGAAGGGAAAATGTGGGATGGAGAGAGAATGAGAAGGAAAATTTAGTCAGTTTTATTATATTTCTATATATAAGGTTGTTACAAGGAGGAGGGCAAAAATTGTTCTCATTAACCTCTAAGAATAGGACAAGAAGCAATGGGCTTAAATTGCAGCAAGGGAGGTTTAGGAAAAACTTCCTGTCAGGGTAGTTAAGCACTGGAACAAATTGCCTAGGGAAGTTGTGGAATCTGTCATTGCAGGTTTTTAAGAGCAGGTTAGACAAACACCTGTCAGGAATGGTCTAGTTTTTACTTAGTCCTGCCTTGAATGCAGGGGACTGGACTAGATGATCTCTCGAGGTCCCTTCCGTCCTCTGATTCTATGATTCTATCTATAATCTGAAGCAATGAGGGATGGTCAAAGGCTGGATGGGAACATTATAGGATGTAAATGGATTGAGAGAATAATTCTGTCAGTATCTCTCTTTTAGATACTATCTGATAGATGTCATAATGAGAGGGAGCAAGGACTTACACCGTGGAGCACCTGGCATACATATAACATACCTGAGTAACTGTGTGACCTTACTAGGCCTTCACCTTAATTTTTCCCAACTTCTCCATCTTACGCTCAGATCTGTCCTTTCTTGTAAACCCTTGTTGCTCTTTTAGGCAGGGACCATACCTGTAAAGTGCCCACCTGACTGTGGGCACTGAATAAATTTGATAACGATAATACTTATATGTATATATATACAGAGAGTAGATCTTTATCCACAGTACTGTGTACAGTAAGTATACAATGGGTATAAGAGCATTCAAGGAGGAATAAAGCTAAATTATCTCCTGTTCCACAAATGAATATTTCGCTCTTACTGGACTGAATACGTTGCCCTCAAACACAGGAAGGTGTTGTTAGCCACTGCTGTTGTCAGCAACAATCCTCATCGAAGAATGAACCGAACTGAAGAGATAACAGAAAATTGTCTCTCTTGTTCCCCGTCCCTCCTCTTCTGAATGAGCTGTTAAAAGACCAAGGCAAGCTGTTGTAGAGCTACCACAAAAAACAAAGAGCTCTCAGCTCAGGGTGTGTCCAATGGGTTGGCATGGAGCGGCAGCCCCCACAAGGAAAAGTTCTGTCACCCCATCTGAGATATCACTTAACCGTGGCAGCTCTCCAGAGGCAGAATGGGCCCCACCTGTTTGCAATGTGTTTAGCTATTAATATTTATATAGTAGTTCAGGGGAGTAAAAAAAAGGATAAAATCCATCAAATTGTATGTCATCTTTGGTGCTTTAAAATAAATAAAAAAAATAATCCCTGCAGTAGGGGGAGGAAGGAGTGATCCAGTTTCTTGCCTGCACAGGAAGAAATTCTGCTTACCTCCCTCCACCCCAATGTTCAAGCCTGGAAATAGCTCTCCACAAAGCATGTGGCATCTGGGTACTGAGCCCCAGCTACCGATCAATACTCCATCTAGGCCCAATCCTGAGAGGTGCTGGGTGCTAACGAGAGGGGAGCACTGTCAGGACCTCAAAGGATTGGGTCTGCAGTGACCACGTGATCTGACCAGTGAAGCTAGAAGAGAATTCTGCAACACACAACCCAGGAAGGGGGGAGTAATGTGAAATGGTAACAGAAGAAAATACTGAAAGAGAGGAAGGGTGGTTATGCTCTGTCTGAATCATCAAGTATGTGCAGTAAAAGGCCCTTTTTACTCTGCAGCAAGCTCTACCAAACTGCACAAGGTGTTCAAGTTCCGGTGGCTGACTGAAAATTCAGCAGCAGCCTTAGGTAAATTAAAAAGGAGAGGTATATAATGAATTAAATATTCAGCACGGGAGATCGAGGTTCAGTTCCCAGCTCTGGCATTGACTTCCTATGGAACCTTGGGTAAGTCATGCAATCTGTGTTTCAGTCCCCCATCTGCATAATGGGGATAATAATAACCCTTTGTCTTTTCTATTTAGATTTACAGATTCTTTGGGGTAGGGACTGTCTCTTAATGTGTGTATGTACAGTGTCCACTCCAGCGGGGCCCCTGTCTCACCCCTATAATACAAATAATTAATATTAATAACATATTGACTTCCATACTCCATTGACTTTGTTTGTACAGTGCCTAACGTAATAGGGTTTCGATCTAGATTGGTGCCTCTAGATAGCTAAGCAAAACAAATAGTAATAATGTAAGTTGTTTGGTGGCACCATGACAGATATTTGAACCAATCAGGTACTTTTGTCTGAGTCTATTTCAGATGCACAGAAACAAGAATGCAGAGCTCATGCTACATCTGAAATCTGAAGATAGATAATATACCATGCTGGCATGAGACCATAAATACTTTAGTGACCCATCAAAACTATACATTAGACAAATGCCTTGATTCTTTTGTATTAATACAATTTTATTGGATTTTATTTTTTTCTAGCTGAGGAGACTCTAACATTCCAATTTAATGTTCTGATTAATGAGCGTAAACAATGCTTTTAAGATACCTTTTACCTGTGTATAATCAAGCTATCTAGCCACCAGTAACTGCAAATGTCACAGATTTCAATGGTCTCTTTGGGACTTTTAATCTGTTTGCTTTTTTAAAGGAGGTGATTTTATTTTTACATTAAGGAAGCATTAGCATCATTAAATGGGCTCCCACTTTATGATAACTGCAAATGTCACATTGATCCAGAAAGATAAGAAAATGTGCTCATCTTTGGAACAATATCCAAAGCAAGAGCAGGCAACCCACACTATTTGCATTAAAAAACAAATTGTATAAATGCAGAAGATTGATGTGCCATCTGTTCATGTCCTTCACTTTTCTGGCTCCGCTGTGTTGAGATATTTTTATGGAATAGTTACGTTTATTATTTTGAAAATGAGCCACAGGTTAAAAAAGTTTATGATGGGTAATATAAGTTGAAGATACTGGTTTACTGTGTTTCAGGTATAAAAGCTGATATAACAATTAAACTCTCTGCTATCAAATGAACTACACTGTTCTGGTTTAAATGTTAGGATCCTGGTAAAGTGCTTACCTGCAATACTAAGAGTTAAAGAAATGGATCAAAACTATCTAACAAATCTATTGTACTTCTCAGTAACCAGATGGGAATCCAGGAAAGCACAATATTTAAGAAAGTTACTGGCTTGCTTTTCCACACACAGGTAAATGATCTGGGTGGAGTTCATGTAAACAAAGGGATACACGTTACATTTTTAAACAAAAAATGCTCTTAAGCTTGAGTTACGGTTGTGAATAGATCGTTGAGTTGCAAAAATTAATTGTTAGAATGTTAGTATTTAAAAAATTGAAACTGAGATTGAAAATAAAACTGAAACAGTAACTGAAAAAGTATAACTGCAGAAAGTTTAGCAATAAGTTCTTAAGAGAATATACCAACATCTCTTACACTCCTTGCTAATTTTCTACTTAATAGTAGTTGATCACAAATAGCTTCCACATTAAATGTCTTCCCTTTTGCCTGTATTAATTATAATAGCATGTTTTTTTGTTGTGCGATTGTATTTATTTATTTGCATTCTAGTACCTAGAAGGCCCGACTGAGGTTCTGGCTCCATTGAACTTGACAATGTACCCACTCATAATAAGACACAGATGCTGCCCCAGAAAATTTACAGTTTAAATAGACAAGATGGCCAAAGGGTGGGGAAAGAGGAAGTAGTACTATCCCCATTTTATAAATGGGGAACTGAACCACAGGGCCCAAAGTCACACAAGAAGTCTACGGCCAGGCTGGGCACTGCTAGGGAGGATTAGGAGATTTAGAACCAGGAAGAAGAAGAAAAAGTCAGAGAGGCACTAAAAAGGAGGGAGAGATTGAAAGAATATAATGCAAAGGGATTGCGGGGTGCTCAGATGCTATGGCAATGAACCCCTAGATAGAGAGGGTGCAATTGATGTGAAAACGGGTAGAAGTAATAATTATGTGTGCGTATCTGAGAAATACTCAAGCTCATTGGGGCACTCTGCTCTTGGGGAGCAGTGTTTGTTGGTAAATGTAACGATTTCCTATTGACAAGTTATTCTGGTCAAGAAATCAAGTTAAAAACACATCACACTATGCTCATTTTTAAATGCTTTAAAATCTTTCTAAATGCAGGACATTGCACCCGTGTTTCAAATTTTTCTGGAGAGGATATCCACATTCCCTGATTCTTTTTTGCTACTACCCCACAGTTTCGGAAAGTTGCCCCTTTTTCTGTTTGTCCTAGCCATAGGCCTGAGTTAATCTGATTAGCTACGGGCCTGAGTTAATCATAACACACAAATGACTCGCATTGTATACACACAAATAAAATATTGCAATATATGATACAATTACATTTGTAAATGTCATGGGAAATTCTCGTTAATCTGCATTAACTCATTTACTTCTGTTGAAAGAATAAGGAGTATACACGTAAAAGCAGAAAGGCAAACAATGATTTAGCAAATCCTGTAGCAGAATTTTCCAATGCACTTTTATTACAGGAGTGTTTTCTAAAATAGTCTTTCTTAAATCCTATGAATGGCTTTGTGGAACAGGATGGACATGACTATTTTAGACACCGTAATTCCTTCTTATCGGCTTGCACATCACCAAGAGGCAAACATTATTTGGTTCTCTGATGTTGTACGCTTGAATCCTTGAATCTAATTCTTCACTTCTTTGCACCTCACATAGGCAAAATTCAGTAGCACCGTACACCTGGTTTGTGTTCACTTTGCTCAGGTGCAAATGGCTACACAGGATCAGGGCACTGGGGAATGCCCTCACTGTAAACTAATTCTGAACATACTCATCAGTCTTCATGGAATCAGATACCATATCTGAGGGACTGATAAAATCAGGGCCAGTGGAAGGATGTTTCGCGCCCTAGGCGAAACTTCCACCTTGCGCCCCCATCCCCGTCCCCGAGCCCCCTCCACCCTGAGGCGCCCCCCCCCCGCGGCACCTCCCCACCCCCCACCCTGAGGCACCCTCCCCGCCCCAGCTCACCCCTGCCCCGAGCACGCCATCACTGCTTCACTTCTCCCGCCTCCCAGGCTTGCGGCACCTAACCTCATTGGCGCCGCAAGCCTGGGAGGCGGGAGAAGTGAAGCAGCCACGGCGTGCTCAGGGAGGAGGCGGGGTGAGCTGGGGCGGGGAGTTCCCCTGCGTGCCGTGCCCCCCCCCCCCGCTGCAGGCGGCCCTCCCCGCACTCCACTGCCCCAGCTCCCTCCGCCTAAATGCCGATGGCGACCGGGGTGGCCGAAGATCTGACCGCCGCGGTCGCTGTCGAAGAAAATGGTGCCCCCCAAATCCTAGTGCCCTAGGCGACCGCCTAGGTCACCTAAATGGTTGCACCGGCCCTGGATAAAATATGTTGTGACTTAGCCTAACATTTTTTAAACCTAATTTAGAATAGCTCATTGTTGTTTGTTGTTGTAGCACCTCAGGGCCCCAATTGAGACCAAGACCCCCTTGTGCTTGGTATTGTACAAACACATAGTAAGACATAATCTCTGCCCTAAAGTGCTTACAGTCAAAACAGACAAGGCAAACAAAGAGCAGGAGGGGAAATGGGACAGAGAGGTGAAGTGACTTGCCCAGGGTGAAAAATCAGGCTGAGCTCGAAATAGAAGCCCCAATCCACAGGCCAGTCCCCAGTCCACTGCCTCTCTAAGCATAGGCAGGGAGAGATTTTACGATAAAGGCTCAGTGAGCTGCAGAAGTGCTCCCAGTCTTTTTTTTTATGGTTGGGGACTTCAGTTAGCAAGTGCCAACCAAGCTGCCCGTCTCAGCCCTGAGCCTGCAGTTTCCTCAGAACAATCCAGATTTGTATCTAGCATTAAGAAACATGTAATTTACATCAGTTGTAAAGCAATGACCATTCAGAGAGCTTTTTTGTTTTCTAATGACAATTATTTGAGGTTTCGTCTTTGTGTGGCAATTAGCATCGTTACTATAATGTAGATGCATATAGTGTCACAACACGATTTTTTACAAAATCCACTTATGACTTTGCTTCTCTGTCTACCTCTTGAGAGTAATAGTTCCAGAGTATCCATAATTTGTGCAAATATTGCACTCCTCACACTCTATAATTATGGATCATTTACATAATACATAATTTTTAAAACCCCACTGCCAGCTAGAAGGGAAAAACCATCTGAAGCTGCAATGTCATTGGAAGGATGTGGGAAAGTAACGTTTGTGTTTATCTGATCGTACATTCACTTAGAACAGTGGTTCCCCAAGTGGGGCCCCTGGACCTCTGGGGGTCCACTGGGAGTTATTCAGGGGTTCACCCCTTCAGCCAGCTGCGGAACGCTCCGGAACAACATTCTGGCACTTTTGTCCCATGGAGGACACCATTTTGAGATTTGCTCCTAGTTGCTACCACAATACAAATAATAAATATTAATACCACATGTTCCCAAATAGGATTGTCCAATTAAACCAGGATTTATGGTTTACCCATAATATAGTTTATCTATTGTTTGGATTACTTATAATCCAAATTGCCTTTGTGGTCCTTGTATTGAAAAGTACTTGAATTTTACTTGTATTTTTCTAATATTATGAACGCTTGATTTTGTACCAGTTTTGGGTTTCCCATGAGCCTTTTGTAGAGTCAATGTTTACCTGTGCTAGGAAAATAAAATATATTTGCCTAAAATCCAAAGTCTATTCTTAGTTACTTTAATTTCAGTGAAACTTCATTTGTATAAAGGAGCAGAATTCCCCCAATAAATGTTGTTACAATGTCTGCAAGCAGTAGGACTGGGATTTTCAAAACAGCTCGGGGGAGTTAGGTACCCAACTCATACCTGGTTTCAATGGGATCTGAGCACTTGGCTCTTGGATTCTTTTACAAATTCCAGCCTACATATATAGCATCCTTACAAAAAAGCAAACAAAGAAAGGCAATGGACATGTTCTAAAAGTACTTTCCTTGTAGGATATTATGCAATTAACTATAATGTATCAAATACAAAATATGAAGATTGTGAAAAGGCTGTGCACATCTTGAGGTTCTAATGAGACCCAAACGCTGTCATTGTGATCATCTTCATTTCCTCAGAACTTCTTGGGAAGGGATGTCTAGCTTGATCACATACAGCTAAGCTGTATATTTTCCTTTCACTGTCTCTGAACATTATCTTCCATGGCATTAGCGAGAGCAGACCCTGGATCAAAGATAATACCATCTGCAGAAGTAATGGTGACTCTAGGCATGACCCCACAGGTGGGATGTCAGTGATACTTATATATGTGCTTAAGTGCTGTGCAGGATCAGTACCAGAGTGCTCAGTAGGTTCAAGCCCCAAAACACTCTTCACAGATAAGAAAAAGGGGAGATTTATGCCACTGCAAAAACATTTTATTTGAATGCCCTCAATCGCTTTGGTGGATGACCTCAAGGGCAGGGAAAGGCGGTTCTGCCTAGGGTTTTATGTCTGATCCCAGAAAAACCACATAACAATTTTACTGATCTTTGTCACAGCAAATAGGTTCCAAAGAGAGTGAGACAAAACTAAGTCTTGGAACAAGAAAAATCTAGCATTGGTTTATATATTCTTCTGTGGGAAACCTCTTGGGCTTTGCTTTTAGTCAGTGCCAGGGTGTGGAAATCTAGCTTTTGGTAATGAAAACCATTATTTACACAACACTTAGACTGCAACACTCATTAACTCAACAAGATGAAGACTGTTCCCCAGACAATGGAAGTTAGATATTCAGTGTATTGTTGTGCCATTCCTTTGCTGCTTATGCAATGGAAGATGTTTGCATATTACATTTGTCACAGACAAATACGGGGTATCAGATGTAGTGGTATTACTTTAAAATAGAATTGGAAAATTCAACTAAATATGTTCAGCTCCAGAATACTTTTGACTTTCTAAGTTAAAATTCCAGTAACCTTACAAGAATGTGGTGTGATGTGAAAGTAGGTAACTCAGGATTGGTAAAGGAATACAAATTTTTTTAATCCTAGATAACTAATGCCAATCAAAGCCAGCTTGATAGTGTCTGAAAATCATGATCACTTAACTTTTTTTGCTGGACTGTGTGAAAAGAGTTGCTGGTCTAGTTCCTCATGAAAAGGTGAATATTTCTGGGGTTTTTTTTAATCACAACTGAAATTAAGGAACACACATTGTAAAAGCCTATCTTTATGTGCATGCAAATGCAGCCAAACGTGTTACATAGAAGATAACTTCATGGACCAGGAATCTAACTTGAGGAGAAGCCATTATTGATCAACTGGTTAGATCTGTTTGTAAATGACCTAGCACAGTTTTGGCACAATGAAAGAAAAAATAGTAATCAATAGGAAAATAACCAAATGAGAACCTGAAAGTAATAAGGAAGCTTGGTATGAATGATCATGAGCTACTCAAAGTCACCATACTAAAGTCCAGATTAATTGAATTTGGTATTAGAATGGTATTCGATTTTAGGAAGGCAAATTCTGAGGAATTTATTTTGTTTTATTTAAATAAGGATTCGAATAGATAATGAATTAATAAATCTAGTGAGTAAAGTACAATAGAAGGAAGGATTAAAATCCATTAATGCGGAAGAAGACTAGGTAATTCTAAAAGACACCACAATTTAGGTAAAACAGACTGTAATTCTGTTCTTATATGTAAAGCAAGATTTTGATATATGGAGTGACAAAAATGTAAATTTCTAAGCCTTTCAAGATGAATTTTTTGCCAATTTTTTGGATGAAAATGATGAGAAAGTTCAGAATGTAATTATGGCTCTCCTGAAGAGTTAAGGGCTTTTGAACACAGTGTTCTGCCTTCAGTGCTGTCGGAATGCCAGCGAACACTACTGCTTGGGCTCAACAGCTCCATAGACCCCCCTGCACCTCTTCTCAAAGGAGCAAAGGCACTGTTTATCCCATTGCTTGTTAACAATGAAACAGCTCCACTGCAGACTATGTCTAGTATACTCTGGAACTGAGACCCTTAGTAGGGGGGACTGGTAACTTATTTAAAAAAAAAACAATTTAAATTAAAATAACAGTAACTTCTCAGAGAGACAAGGTGGGTGAGGTAATATCTTTTATTGGACCAACTTACACAGAACTCTTCTCCTTGTCTCTCTCACCAACAGTAGTTGATCCAATAAAAGATATTACCTCAGCCACCTTGTCTCTCTAATATCCTGGGACCAACGCAGCTACAACAATACTGCATAGGAACCTCTCAATTCTCTGAAATAACTTAGTCTGGGTTTTCACATGACCCTATGATGTTAGGCACCCAAATGTCACTGAAAGTCACCTGACTATTATGACTATCCCTTGACAATGCCTCTCCAAAGCATGGTGAAGTTAGGGTAATAGCTATTGTCATGCTATCCAATTGCAGAGTCAATGTTGGAAAGTTTTTAAGAACTGACACCATACGGGATAATTTAAAAAGTTATCAGCTCTCAAATTAGCTAGTGTTTGTACCTGCTTGTAGAATAGATTAATGCAAGCGTACTACTACATCACTCACTACACAGGGGCTGCATAACGGGCCATACGCTGCCCACACTGCAGAGACACACTAGTGCAAGGACATTCCTAGGCTGCTTAGCTGAAGCACACCTGTGCTTCATCACTTCTCAACCAATGCTTTGGTTTGTTTACTTTCTGCTTTTGTAGGACATTTTAAAGATAGGGGTCAGTTCCCCAGCTGCTGTAAATCCACACAGCCCTGTTGACTTCAATGGACCCATGCTGCTTTATACTAAGTGAGGAACTAGCCTTATACTCGCAATACACTCTCTGATATAAAAGCATTCATTATTTAAAATATGTACTCTCTCCCTGCCATTAGTGATACTGTAATCAAGCTTCTGTCAGTTACTTAACCTTCACGATCATGCCCTGCCTTCTCCTTTAGGGTTTTACATGTTTTGGGGGAATGTCCTGCTAGCAAAACAGTTTACTCATAAGCTACTGATATTACACATCATCAAGTTATTCATGCGATAGTGTTTTCTCAGCCCTTCTTTATCCTCTACTGTGTTCAATAGAACAACTCACGTGTTTAAAGCTATGCAGATGGGTCCGTGTTTGCAGGATCGGGGCCTTAGTATGCAATGTTACTGGGCAATAATCTTATGGCGTAACCACAAACCTTGATTGTCTGTTTAATATCTCAGATGTTTCAATTTGCATTTCATTAAAACTTGGCAAAAGGTTATCAACTCAGATCCAAAATTCTCACAAAAATTGTTCTAATATGTAAAGTAAGTTTTGATTTATGGAGTGACAAAAATGTAAATTTCTAAGCATTTTATATAATTTTTATTGCCAAACTTTAGACTAAACTGACATTTTTTAAAAAATGCAATGTTCTGTTCTTTATTGTGGAGTAAAGACTTTGGAAATTGAAATTTTTTACCCGCATTTACAAATAATTCTTCCTAGGAAATATATTATATGTCTTTACTGATGATATCAAGAGGAATTTCTGTAGTAAGTAAGAATAATGTTAATATGAAGGATGCAAAGGCGGTGGTATTTTTACTGTGGCAGATCTGTTTGTGAAATGCTCTGTAACAATATTTAATATTCCCACAGAAATTGCCCTTGAAACTATCACCGAATACATGGTATTCATTTCAAAGGGCTTCTGTATTATACAATTTGACAAAGCATTATTATGTAATATATACATAATATTTCAAAAAAGGTGATTGATTCCACAGTAAAAATACCATTCCATCCATTGAAGTAAGAGGATTTACTTTGTCTAATATGGAGAATAGATTTACTACATATTATGTTTACTGTTGAAAATCGAAATTAATGGGATGCATACAGCATATACATAATTAAAATTTTAAACAAGGAATATACAACAGCATCCTATTGTATGTGCATCATATTGAGTAGAAGATATTGCACAGTAAGATTAAGGTTACTACATCATCCTAGGTGTTAACATTGTACTGGGCTCAACCTAGATATTAATTTCACTAAACATTATTTTCTACCTCTATTTATAGATTTATCTGTTTATATGGGGGATGAGGGGGAAAATTAGTCATCTCTTAAGGGAAGCAACAGATGATTCCTCAAGAAGGCCTGAACAAATTAAAACAGCCCTTTCAAAGGGTATTTCACAAAGGAGGCACCTCAGACAAGTCCTTGAGCCAAGCCACTAAATACTCTAGAATTTAATTTAATAAATGTACATGACATCCACAACTGGATGTCAGGGGTGCAATTAGCCAGAATGAAGTCTGCATAAAGAGATGAAAAGCCTGGCTGGACAGTAGCTGTCTACCTGTGAAAACACAGGTGTGATGATTCTTGGGGTACCAAGGAACTGAGCGTCATCTTGTTACCCCCCACCTCTAGCAAGAGGCAATCTGGCCTGTGGTGACTGAGAACTAACTCCTCAACATCACCAGCCTTTCAGCCACTTAAACTGAGCTATGCCAGCCCTGTCTTCACAGGTTTCAGGTTAACAATAGGTGCACCCCAGTTCTTGAGTCCTTTTGAAGCATTTCCCTGTGATATCCAGCCCCTAACAACGGTTACTCACAGAAATCCCAGATCTTCTACCCCAAAAGAATCAGTGTACCTCAGTTTACCAGTTTTACCTTATACAGGAGTAGTGGCTGAACACACAGCACTTCTGAGCACTTATAATAAAACAAAAATAGGTTTATTTAAGAAAGAATGGAGAAGTAACTAGAAATGAGAGAGTGATGGAAAAAATGGTTACAATACACAGCAAAATCATAAAATGCGAATTAGGACCCACCCTTATTAATGGTTACCTTTCATGGCTAATGAAGTAGGTTCCTTCCCTGGCAATGTTCTGTTGCAGAGCTGGTGGCTTCACAGGAACCAGGATACAACTTTTCACAAAACACCCCTGCTCGACAAGATGTCTCCTCAGTGAAGGGATCCAGAGTGTATTCAAACTGGAACAGGTGCAGAGAAGGGCTACTAGGATGATCCGAGGAATGGAAACCCTATCTTATGAGAGGAGACTCAAAGAGCCTGGCTTGTTTTGCCTAACCAAAGAAGACTGAGAGGAGATATGATTGCTCTCTATAAATACATCAGAAGGATAGATATCATGGAGGCAGAGTAGTTATTTATGTTAAGCCCCAATGTGGATACAAGAACAAATGGATATAAACTGGCCATCATTAAGTTTAGGTTTGAAATTAGATGAAGATTTCTAACCATCAGAGGAGTGAAGTTCTGGAACAGCCTTCCCAGGGGAGCAGTGGGGGCAAAAAACCTCACTGGCTTCAAGACTGAGCTTGATAGGTTTATGGAGGGGATGGTATGATGAGACAGTCTACTATGGCATGTTGCTGATCTGTGACTGCTAGCAGCAAAAATCTCCAAAGGCCAGTAATGGGATACTAGATGAGGAGGGTTCTGAGTTTCCCAGGTGTCTGGCTGGTGGGTCTTGCCCACATGCTCAAGGCCTAACTGACTGCCATATTTGGGGTCAGAAAGGAATTTTTCCCGAGGTCACATTGGCAGAGACTCTGGAGGGTTTTCACCTTCCTCTGCAGAATGGGGTATGGGTCATTTGCAGGTTTAAACTAGTGTAAATGGTGGATTTTCTGTAACTTAGTCTATAAATCATGATTTGAGGACTTCTGTAACTCAGGAGCAGGTGGGTGAGGTTCTGTGGCCTGCGATGTGCAGGAGGTCAGACTAGATGATCATGATGGTCCCTTTTGGGACTATGAGTCTATGAGAGTGTCTTTCTGTGTTATACTGAACCAACCAGCCTTTTGTCTTTATAGGTGGGGGTGATTGTGTGCTGTAATGTTCCTTTTTTACCTCCAAGTGGCTGCAATTATTTGCAGTTGTCTCTGATGGTTTTCCACTGAAAGTCTTGGGATGGAGCAAGGCTAGACAATTGAGCCTTGCTTTCTATCACTGGCTAGCCAGGGTCTGGTGATAACTCCCTCCCGCTTGAATGGGCCATCACCAAGTCATATTATACCCTGGTGACTACTGCAAGTCCAGAAAGCAGACTTTCAGCATTTGACACATTATTTCTTAATTATTACCTGTACATACATCTCACAATGATTATGAATCTTGAGAAGTTACAAACTTTCTCTAGATACCATGCATGTTACTCTTTATGGCTAAATATACCACAAGACCTATGTTTGGTGTAGAGAGTTTGTCAGGTCTGAGATGAGAGTTGCTTGCAAAGAACAGCGGGACCTTTGTCAAGGACCCTCTGTGTCACTGCAGGCCACCTTGACAAATGAATAGATATACTGTGTGTACAGTAAGTGGCAGTGTATGTAGACAATGAAGAAAAAAGAGCTGAAAGAAATTCCCTTGACAAACAATAGCGCCAACTATGTAGGCATGGGGGGAAATTCTAGCCCCAATTGAGTTCAGTGGGCCCAGGATTTCAATCCTGAATTATCTTTTCCTCCAAAAACAAGAATAAATGCTACTCCCCTTTGAGGCATACATTCCTTTATGCTTATTTTATTTAAGTTTTAAAAAATTAAACTGACTTAAGCACCCATCCTGCAAAGAATTATGCCTGTGCTTAACTTCATGCATTGTGAATAGTCCCATTGAACTCAACAGTGCATAAAGTTAAGAATGTGCAATAACTTAGTTTTTGCAAGATCAGGGCTTAATACTTAGTCTTATGCAATAAAGTCCTGTTTACTTGGAAAGAAGAATATGAAAGAATCATTGGGACCACTCAGCTGACATTTGCCCCATCACCATTATTATTAATAGTAATATTACATTTAGTAAAACACATAAAAGCACCCCCAGTGTGACCAATGTGTTCAGAAGAGAAGAGTCCTTTGTCAGCTCAGTTTCCATCAGGGCCAGCAGCTTGATCTTCTGCATTGTTATGTATTACTTCTTATTTAACATGTACATTGTGGTAGTGCCAAAACAGCACAATGGAGTCCCAGTGCTGTACAACACATAATAGTAGCCGTAACTAGAGTTAATTTAGATCTCAAGAAAATCTTTCACATCAACATTAGAAAAGTGATACCTCTTTCCAGCTAACATTATTTGTAGTTTTGCCTAGGGAAAAAAAAAATGCTAGAAAAAAATGTAAATACCTAATTTACAAAACAAAATCCCTGAAATTTAAATTTAATTTTCAGAATTTCTTTTCAAATAGCCAAAATATTAAGATAAATTTTCCATACAGTTCTGCTTTGTTGCTGTTTATATACATAAAACAGGTGGGGGGTGGTGGGGTGTCTCTTGTCTATAATCACGTTAATTAAAAGTCTGAATTTTTCTAGTTGCATCATCTTGAGTATCTTTTTCTACCAAAACATTTTCTATTGTGATGTTAATTTTAAATCTGGTTAAATTTTGACATTTCATGCAATTTAACCAGCTATAACCCATCCCATTAAGTGCATTGTTCTGGAGGGAAAATATAATGTAGTGTGGATTTGTGCCTTTTTATTGTTATATAGGGAAAAATACATAAATGGGATACTTTGCAAAAATTCTTTTAATTAGATCAGCTCATAGTGTAAGTCCCAAGGGGCCAAACCTTGCTGTCTTTACCCATTGGTACTGTTCACCTGCATAAGGCCTGAAGAATTTGATTCAGATATGCCCCAAATTTGTTAATTAAATAGCTGTCCATTTGTATTTTGTACTTAATACTGACTAGAGCTGTTTATCTGCGGCAGAAAATTTTGACACTTCAAAATTTTTCTCCATTCCCAACTAGAGCAAAAAAAGTTGAAATACTAATTCACAAACAGAAAACGTCTGAAGTTTTAGATTCAGAAGGGCTGAAACAGAAACATTGACATTTCCGATTGAAGACAAAATTTCATTTTTAATTGATATCGTTTTGACTTGAAATGAGATTTTTTTTCTTTTTGATTCTCCCAATCAGGTAATGAAATTTTTTTGTCAAAACTGACACATGTCCATCGAAAATGTCAAGTGTGAAAAACTCGGCTTTCTAATGAGAAAACTGATCAATCAAAAAATGCTAATCAGCTCTAATGCAGACACTCTGAATCACAAAGAGCCCAAACACAAATAGAGATGGGTGCTGTTATAAGGACCTAGGAAAGCAGATGCAGAATAGTCTTCACGGGGGAGTTGTTATTGTTTCTAGTTCTGTTGCTGTTAATCTGGGTGCAGCATCCCCAGAGAGGTTTATTTCAGTCCAGTGGTTAGCATAGATCAGAACAGGAGAGGAAGCCCCCCATTTTTATAGTTGTTATCACAGATTTCAATGTGACGTGGCACCGCATCAGTCTGGGGTGACAGAATGCAGCAAGAGGAGGGGAATGGGGACAAGAGGAGAAATGTATCCAAAAGCAGCTCTGTCCCCAAGTAGATCTATGGTGCTGATATTCCCCACCCCCATTTCTATTAATCCCATTATTTGGACTTCTCCAGAATGAATGAATGTATATATTCATATATATTCTTTCATATAGATATATATGAAAGAAAGAGGCCTAGGGAATTCTCCTCTGGAAATGTCTGAAATACGAAATGCTTTTTCCTGCATTTTAAAAGATTTCAGACATTAGAAAATTTAGACTGAAAGCAAAGTCTGTGTGTTTTGTGGCATTCATCTGCCTTTTCCTCCAGAAGGGAGAGGGAAACAGCAGGAATTAGGGGTCATCTCCTTACTCATTTTACCAAGGAAGGAAGAGGAACAAATCAAGCTCTGGAAGAGAAGAGATGGATAGGTCTCATCCAAGCCTTTCCTGTCTCCTTCCCCCGGCAGGTGCTGCTGCTCCACCTACTGGTGCTAAAGGTTGGGATCTCTGGATGGTTCTTAATCAGACTGCTCCTACTTCACAGTCTCCTACGTGGTGGGTGCTCACTTCATCACCAGAGAGCTGGGGAGCAGAACTTTCTCAAGTGAAGGAGAGTCGTGGAAGTTGTGCTGATCTCCCTCCGGACTTTGAAGACATGTTGAGTTTTGAAGAGCAGCTGTTCTAGTTAGTACAAGGAAAGAGAATCTATTTCAAAATTGTGTGTGTATATAGTGTGTGTGTGTGTGTGTGATATAGAGAATTAGGAAGGGAATCATTTTTATTTTATCAGCAAAAAGATAAAGAATGATCAAACCCTCACACATCACACACACAAATTGCTGCAATACATTATTGCATGGAGCCCAATACTGCAAACACTTATGCCTGAAATTAAGCAAGTGAATATGAGTACTCCCACTGACTTCAACAGGGCTACTCAGATGCTTAAACACGCAAATAAGTGTTCGCAGGATTGGCGCTGTGATCTGTAAAAGTAAAGTTCAACTTTCACTGACACAGAAATCACAACTAGAATTTCTTATGTACAACAGAGAAAAAACAATCTCTCGAACCCTAGTCTGTCCAACTTTTTTCCATATAAATGGGCTTTATTGCTAAATCTCCTTTTATTACGTTTTTGAGCCTGTGAACAAAAATATTACATTAGGTAACCTTCTTACATGTGATCTGCTTAAAGTAAAAAGTATTTTCAAAAACTTAAAAATCTTGTGTCTTAGTTACTAATGGGTGAAAACTAGAACCTCAGATAAAATTTCAGGGACTTCAGCTTTTAAATCCAGGCATATAAACCCATGATTTCTGATCCAAAACCAGAAGAGGCCTATTTTTCCATTTGGGTTTAGGCATGACAGAAATCATGTGATATCAACCTATCTTATGAGATTTTGCCCTAGGTGTCCTTAAAATCTCATAAATAAGAGTTGTGAGATTTCAGCTTCATTGAATCTGAACCAGAACCAAAACTGTAGCTGAAATTTGAACTCAAACCCCAAACCTTTGCCTAAATCTAATCCAAATCTACATACTACTTCCTTGGTTCACCTCTAAACCATTGGTAACACGAGTGTGAGGTTTAGATACAAGATCATTTGATAAATCGAGTGCATGTGATAATGCACCCAGTTACAGCTGTCCAAACTGATAATCTATCAGTATGAACATTTCACTATGATTTGGTGATGTCTTTGTCAGCATATGGTGAGTACTGCATGCTGAATTATTGTTTGCATTATTTCATAAACAAAAGAATTACAGTTTTAAGAAAGATTAGTATGCTTTCCCCTATATTTGCGTTAATTATAAGTACACTGTATCCAAGTACTGATATAACTTTATTGTATAGAAGTCTTCAAGAAAAACAGTATTTTTGTGAAAGATGATTGTAGTTTCAATAGCAACTCCCTCTTATTACTTAAAAAACATATATTTAGCCAGATACCATGAACACTAAGTTTAGTTTGCTTGGCAGCACTTCAACCAGCTCTTTTATAATCTTTGTATTTAACATCCCAAATAAGCCATAATTCGCTGGACATGCTGAGCAGTGACTATACAGATCCTGGGTTTTCACATAAAAGTATAAAATTACAGAGATTTGATCAATTATTTTCAAAAATGTAAATGCATTGAAATGGTGTAGAAGAGAACCACATTGGTCTTCATTACATCTGAAATCAAAAATTGCTGGGAACAAGGAAAAAAAAAAAAAGAGCTGACAAGAACTGGTTCTTGGATGGGGGGGGAATAGCTTTCCTTGATGCACTGAATGAATTCAAAAGAAAGTGGCTAATGTAGCATTTCTTAATAACAAACCTTTCATCTTTAAAATGTCAAATGTAATTTTGTACTCTGTTTTATCACAGGATTGCTTGAACCTATGCTTCTCTTTATCTCGGACAGCGTACGTAGCCCTCACTACTGAAATTGAGTGGCCACCTATTTCCAGGGTTATCCAAATCAAAGAGTGTGGTAAACTTCATCTTACCTTCTGTTAAGATCTTCTCATCCATTCAGGCAGAGCTGGGAGGAGTTATGGAAAAATGTTGGGCATTGAGCTTGATCAGATGTGTTTATTATTTTCCCTCCTGTCTCCTTCCCAAAGGAGAATGTTTTAAAGACACCATCTTCTTTGAATCCTTTCAAGAGCTGGGTTTTTGTCAGGGCTTGTCTACACTTACCGGGGGATCGACACACAGTGATCGATGCATCGGCGGTCGATTTAGTGGGTCTAGTGAAGACCCACTAAATCGATCACAGATTGCTCTGCCATCGACTTCTGTACTCCACCTGAATGAGAAGTGCAAGGGAAGTCGACGGGAGAGTGTCTCCTGCTGACGTTGCATAGTGTGGACCCCGCGGTGAGTAGATCTAACTGGTACGTCGACTTCAGCTATGTTATTCATGTAGCTGAAGTTGCATAACTTAGATCAATCTCCCCCATAGTGTAGACAAGGCCTCAGTCTTTAACCCAGCTTGGGCAGTCCCTTGGATTAGGAATGACACTTATCACAGCTACAGTAGCTCTGTTGATTGTTCCACACATTCAGTTAACCATGCAGTGATATCTTAGGAAAAAAACTTTCTAATTCCTGGGACAGGACTCTGGAATCCCTAGAAAATAGAATGTCCCCTAAAAAAATCCAACTCAGGTTTTATGCAAGATGCAGAGCATTCTGAGATGAAATCCTAGCCCCATTGAAGTCAATGGAAAAACTCCCATTGGCTTCAATGGGGCCAGAATTCCAGCCCTGGAGTTTTCATTCATTCTGTGTAGAAACCGGCTGCCTGGAATGGACATGCAAAATAAAGCTGATAGTTAATCACTTTAACACCAAATTCCAGAAACACTGTAACCTGAGGTAAAACAGAGCTTGTTTTCCACTACAGTAGAACCTCAGAGTTGTGAACACCAGAGTTACGAACTGACCAGCCAACCACACACCGGGAGTATGCAATCAGGCAGCAGCAGCAACAAAACAAAACAAAAAAGAGCAAGCAAACACAGAACAGTGCTGTGTTTAAATGTAAACTACTAAAAATAAAGGGAAAGCAGCATTTTTCTTCTGCATAGTGAAGTTTCTAAGCTGTATTAAGTCAATGTTCAGCTGTAAACTTTTGAAAGAACAACCATAATGTTTTGTTCAGAGTTACGAACAACCTCCATTCCCAAGGTGTCTGTAACTCTCAGATTCTGCTATATCACTGGAATGCACAATAATGAAGAGGCAGAAACTGCACATCATGTTACCTCAGACACTTCTCTGCATGCCAACAACTAAGATAAAAATGTGCCTTTTCAAACAACAGTCTACCTGGAGAGGAAGCTTGGTCAATTAAAAAAAAAATCTAGTGATACTTGGTCATAAGGGCTTAGTTAATGTTATTTTTCCTCAGACTTTTTGATGCTAAAAGGTACTTAACTATATTTTGCATCTTCACAGGTTATACTCTGCCATAAGAATAATAAAGCATTAAAGGCAGCTAAACGGTTATGGAAATATTTTCAAGAGCTCTCAGGATTGGCTTAATTCTGATTCAAATTGAGTTTGCCTTCAATGGGAACAGAGCAAGGCCAATACAGAGCGCATGTGAAACTCTCATCCTTAGTGGCATGGTTACTGTGTGAGCACTGGCGGACTTTGTGGGCAAAGGACACTTTTCACTTGCCTTAGGGCAAAAGAAAAGACCTAGGGCGAAATCCTGGTCCCACTGAATTCAATAAAAGTTTTGCCATTGATTGATTTCACTGGGGTCAGGGTTTCACCTCAAGAGTTCGTGCAGGGAATCAGTGCTACCCCTTCTCTTCCCTGGTTTTTAACAAGCAAGCAAATAAACTATTTCAAAGTCTGCTCTCCTTTCTCCTTTTTTTGGCTCTGTTCACACTCAACAATTCCCACTGATTTTTCTAGTTTCCCAAAGGTGCAAAAACTTCACTCTGCAATGTTCAGGACAAAAACACAACAGCAGTATTGGTGTGAAGCAGGGCCGGCTCTAAGTTTTTTGCCGCCCCAAGCAAAAAAAAATTTGGCTGCCCCCCACCCCAGCCCTGAGCTCTCGCCCTCCCCCACCCGCACCCCCTGCCACCCCAGCCCTGGGTTCTCTCTTCCCCCCCCCCGACCCGCACCCTCTGCCACCTCAGCGCTGGGCTCTTCCCCGCTACCCCAACCCAGCTGCACCCCCTGCCACCCCAGCCCTGGGCTCCCCCCCACCAGTGCTGACTCTGCCCACTCCCCCCTTGCCTCCAGCCAGTCTGGCACTGGCAGGGTCGGGGAAAGCAGCGAGGCTCCCGGGCCGTGCCTCAGCCCAGGGTCCCTCCAGCCAGGGCTCCCGCCTCCAGGACCAGCTGGGACCGGGAGGGCAGAGCCAGGGGACCACCCCGGCAGGGGGCTGAGGAGTCGGGGCAGGGTGGCCCCAGAGGGAGCGGAGCCCCGGAGAGCGGGACACGGGCCCTGCACGGCAGCGCCCCGCCCTCTATGGCCCCGCTGCTGCTTCTGGCCGCCCTGCCGCAGTCCCTGGGTGGCTTAGGCTGCTTCACCCAGCCCCGGCTGCGGCGCTGGGGGGCGGCCACCCTGCGGCACCTGCAGGCAGCTCCTTGTGCCCTGCAGGGCAGTCCCAAGCCCTACTGTCCCCCGCTTGGAGCCTGCCTGGCCCAACCACAAGGTGCGGGCACTGCTCCCCCGCAGCGCTAACCACAGTGGCCCTAGGGTGCCCCCCGCGCACGACGCGCTGCTGTTGCCAGGGCCGGCTCTAGGCTTTTGCTGCCGGAAGCAAAAAAAAATGGCCGGAATGCCGCCCCTGAAAATGTGCCGCCCCAAGCACATGCTTGGTTTGCTGGTGCCTAAAGCCGGCCCTGGTGTGAAGGTTGCCATATTGTTTCTGCAGCTCTCTTAAGCTTCTAGATGGTTGAGATTTTCTGTGAGTTTTATTGAGGCTCCCAGTGAAGTCGTTCTGAAAGTTATACAATGGTTTCCATGGCTTATTTGTTACAAAGGTTTTAAGCAGCTCATTGAGATTAACAATGAAGTCACTCATTTTTACTGTGAGCCTAATGGGTGAATGGCAGTAACTTTACAAGTGTGAATTTTCATTTGAACAGTTCATTCACTTCATTTCTTGTTCACCACATTCTATATAAGTCTGTCTATCTTGAGGTTTATTTCATCACTGGGCAAGAAGATGGTTCTTAGAAATGTAAACCAACATCTATCTTAAAAGGTCCAGAGAGGAAGGATGGTCCAGTGGTTTGGTCATAGGTTTTGGGAGAGCAGGAGTTAATTTTCTGCTCTGCCACAGATTTGCTGTGTGACCTTGGGCAAGTCACTTAGCCGCTCTGTGCTTCAGTTCCCCATCAGTACAATAGGGATAACAGCATGGCCCTGCCTCACAGGGATGTTGTGAGGATGAATATATTACTTTCTAAACATGTCACTATGGTGTTTCACTCCATATTCTTTATTAAAATATGCTTATGATATGAATATGACATAACTGAGATGTACTTCATGTAAGATGGGTCATGTAAGATATCATTGGTAAGGTTATGATTTATTGAATGTGATTATCTAATTTTTATGCCTGTATCATTTCTGTATCTGAAGTTAGGAATGTTGACTATGTATCTGTATTTCAACTATACTATTTTGGGTGACGGCCACTGCTGACACTTGAGGTACAACAATGAAAAAGCCAGACAGGGCGGATGGCCCATCAGCGAGGACAATGGACTGTGGAAAGGCTTAGTGTTCCTGGGGACGCTCCATACTACCACTAAAACATGGACGCTGTGATCCTACAGAGTCAGGTGGTCTTGTCACCTGATACTAAACATTACTTGGGACTTCTTGTAACTTTCCACTGGAAGGGAAGGGGGGTTGAGTTTGGGGAAAAAAGGATTCCCTCCTTATGTAAATCCTATTTAAGAGTGTGGAGGAAGGCAAATGGGATCTTTCCTCTCCATGGACTGTCTGCCCAAGAAGAAAGACTGCTAGAGCCACCGGAAGGGAAGACGGGGGAGTCCAGACTGAGACAGGGGTCCAGTCTGAAAAGGAATATAACTGGAACTCTGAACCACAGAAACTTTACAACCTGCCTAAAATAACATTTAGGGTAAGAAATTACATTTTGTAACCTGTTTCTTAAGGATATTGAGCTTAGCTTGCGTGCTTTGTTTTATTTCTCAGTAATCTGCTTTGTGCTGTGTTATCTCTTATATTCACTTAAAATTCACCTCTTATATTCACTTAAAATTCACCTACAAAATTTTGTAGTTAATAAACGTATTTCTTGTTTATAATATAACTCAGTTTATGTAATTTCTAACTGGGGGGGGGAGGACAAGAAGTTGTGCATATCTCCCCCCACATTGAGGGAGGGGGCGAATTTCATAAAACCTTTGGGTTTGTACTCCATAAAGGGAGTGGGCACCAGAGTGTTGGGGCAAGCCCCTGAGGCTGAATCTTTCCAGAGCGGATCTCTGTCTCTCTGTGCAGCTGGGTGTGGCCCTGCCTGTGTGCTTGACTGGAAGAGGCTTGTGAGCCTAGCCCAGTAAGGCCAGGTAAAGGGGACCCAGAATAGGCTGACTCAGTGGCATCCCAGCACATCAGGTGACACCCCCAAGGGCCCAAACCCCACAGTCACAATCTTTACAGTGATGAGGGCCATATAAGTATCTGAGATGGATTCTTGTTCTGAGAATAGTCAGTCACATTCACAATGAACCTTTAAAGAAAAAAGTAAATTTGAAAAGAAATGTGAATTTATCTTAATTTCTGAATGAGTGTCAATGAAATGCTGGCCTGAAGAGGAGCAGCGGACTCCTAGGTGACTGCAGTACAGCATATAGGTCAACTATTTTGCTTTCGCAGCTTAGTTATGAAATGGTATTGAATTTTTTAATTTCTCAAAGAGTAATTCTAAAAATGGTTCTTTCTAAATATAACAGCCCAGTTTCAGTGATAATTAAGGCAACGTTTTAAAAATAAAATACTGGGACACTTGTGTAGCGATATTTTTTAGGGTCTCAAAATACCCCTGCCAAAGATGAAAGATCACTTTTAAAAAAGTGCACTGGTGTCACGCCTGCCAGTCAACAGCCACACGTGTGTATTTCTCAGAGGGCAGGAGCTTTTCCCGTTACAGTTCTGCATGAGCTTATCATGTGAAACATCAAACATGTGTTAACATGCATTCTGGACTTGTCTAAATACAGAAGTTGCTCCAATTTAATGCCAATTGGTTCATTTAAACTGGTTGATACAGGGTGATTGGCTCCTTTAGAAGGAAGCAAGGTCTAGTGCACCTGTGACTATTTACCTGCTGCCCAACTGGGCTTGTGAGAAGGCACTGGGGCTTTATAAAGGGCAAGACAGCAGCAGGTGAAGGATGGCTGCCCACTGACGTGTCTCAACCCAGGGAGGTAAGGATATTGCTGGAGGAGGCTCTGGCAGATGCTGCAGAAAGCACAGGGTCCTGTAAGAGACCCTGAATAACCAGGGGAGGGCCAGGAGAGCAGCAGAGCGGGGTTGCCTGCTGACTTCTCTGATCCAGGGAGCGAGAGAGAGTTGAAGAAGGCTGAACTCCAGGTAGGAAGAGCTGGGTGAGTCATAGAATATCAGGGTTGGAAGGGACCTCAGGAGGTCATCTAGTCCAACCCCCTGCTCAAAGCAGGACCAACCCCAACTAAATCATCCCAGCCAGGGCTTTGTCAAGCTGGGCCTTAAAAACCTCTAAGGATGGAGTTTTCACCACCTCCCTAGGTAACCCATTCCAGTGCTTCATCACCCTCCTAGTGAAATAGTTTTTCCTAATATCCAACCTAGACCTCCCCCACTGCAGCTTGAGACCATTACTCGTTCTGTCATCTGCCACCACTGAGAACAGCTGAGCTCCATCCAATTTGGAACCCCCCTTCAGGTAGTTGAAGGCTGCTATCAAATCCCCCCTCACTCTTCTCTTCTTCAATTAAGCCCAGTTCCCTCAGCTTCTCCTCGTAAGTCATGTGCCCCAGCCCCCTAATCATTTTCGTTGCCCTCCGCTGGACTCTCTCCAGTTTGTCCACATCCTTTCTGTAGTGGGGGGCAGAACAGACTGGAACAGAGGAAATGCTCCAGGAGTGTCTGGAGATGCCAGAGCTGAGTATGAGCTTTTATGCTGTGGAGATGGACTTTATTTTGGGACTTTGAAGATTGTTTTTAACTGTTGGTTGTTTAACCAGCCCCAAGCCAGGATGATGATAGCCACAAGAAAGCATTTGTGGAATTCATTAAGAAGCCCCGAGAGACGGGAAAACTGAAACAGGCCTCTGCAGGATCACTCGAAACCAGCAGGGAATGCTACAGGGCATGCACGTCCTTTTACACCAGTGTAACTTAACAGTATGGACTCTCTTATATTGGTTTAATACTGGTTATCAAATTTAGCTTGTGCTCATAAATCTACCAATGCAAGTTTAGTAGCTATAATCCAGGTTTAAACTGAGATGAGTTTTTTGTTTGTGTTTTTTCCTGAGAATTTTTTTTCTGAATAGTAAATTCACAGACAAATGCAGTTTTTAATTTGATTTTTTTGGTGTGGCATTAAAACTATTTGTGAATTTGGATTGAATTTGGCAAATACTTGTGGCACAAAGAATCATTTTTTCTACAAAAATAAAAGTCAAAATGGTTTGTTTCAGGCATTTTGAAATGAAACATTTTGATTTTGTTTCAAAACATTTCATTTTGACCATTTTGAAACAAAAGGTTTAAACATCATTTGGAAATGGTATTTTATTTTGAACACTTTCTTTTGAAAAAAGAGAACCTCCCCCCAAAAGGCTGAAAAAACATCTAAAGCAAGAACAAAACAAAAATTTTGTCTTGGGAAGAACAATTTTTTGTCATCTTTTTGTTTTGATAAGAAAAAACAAAAAAATTCAATTTCAGTTCAAACCAAGCTGATTTTTTTCTTCTCTTTTCTTTTTGCTTTGGGGGGAGGCCTGAACCAAAGTCAATTATTTGCTCAGCTCTTCTCCAAACGCTGTTGATCACACTGAATGCTCATTCCTCTGAATTGTTTGTTCTTCATAAACACAAAGCAACTCCTGCTTTTTATAGCAATATGTCTTGAAGCAACGTTTTGTAGAAATAAAAAAAGCCCACACATTTTGACTGACGAAATGAAAAACGGGGACATTTCTCCTGAAAGAAGTTCCTGGGACACTGAGCTATCGTATGGGACTAGGTCTGTCCCAGTATAAGTGGGACATATCGTCACTAAGGATGATAGGCCAAAGCAGTGCTGTCTCTCCCACAAATACCACTGGTTAAAGTACTTTTATGTCTGGCATGAAAATAAGTGAGAGCCATGAGGTTCTGTGAGAAAAGAAAGTATTTGGGGTGAACACCAGAGGGCAGTTGTGCAGGTCAAGATATGTTAATAATAATAACTCCTATATAGCACCTCCTCCCAGAAGATCCAAAGGTGCCCTTTATTAATAGGAATGATTGAGCCTCACAACAGCCCTTTGAAGTGAGTAGTAGTATCTTCATTTGACAGATGGAGAATCTGATGCAAAGACATGGCACGAACTGCCCAAGGTCACATGGCAAGTATGATGGAGACAGAGCAATGGAACCCTCCTATCGAATCCCAGTGCTGTGCCTCAGTCAGGGGCACATGCTTTCTCTCGGGCACTAGAAAGGAGAAGGTCCCTTGAGGAGGAACCGTTGCAGCATTGACAGTGTGTGCTGCAATGACCATTCTGTGGTGAGCATTATGGGTATGTAGAGTATGAGGCGACAGCAGGCTGTTGGTCGGGAGCCCTCCCTGCCCCTCTTTGATAGTGTGATGAGGGCTCTGGAATGAGGACAGGGTCAGCTGCAACTGATTGAACATTGACTGCCAGTGTGTCTTGACACCTTAGTTTAAGGACAACTGTCTAGAGCACCTTACAATGTTCAGTATACACAGCAAAAGGTGACAGGTACACAGAAGCAAAATGTATGCACCTTAAATGTACAGGTTATGCCTCTCATTATGAAATGACTTTTCTGCTGATGGATATTTCCTACAGTGTTTGTCAAACAGTAGGTTCATGGCTTAGTCAGGGACAAAGTTATTAAGGACATAAAACGCCATCTGGATGATGCTAATAAACATAAAACCTAACCTTCAGATACACTGCTGCAGTGACCAGACTGTGCCAGACCAGATTACCCTCTGTTTGTGTTAAAACCTGAGCCCTGCTATAACCCTTTTGGCTGCCCTAGCCTCATATATCTTACTCTGAAAACCTAAAATGCAGTTATTCCAATAAGACAAATTAGTGCTCCCTCCCTGTCATCTTTCTGTCTTAAAAGGATTGGTTTCCCAATTAAGTTTCTTTTTCTGTTTCTAAACAGTTGGTGGCTTGTTTTAAAACTTTTATTTAGGATTTCTGCTTGTCAGTATAGTTGGCAATTCGTGTGGTGAGGGGAAAAAAAGAAAACCTCATGCCCACTGAAATGTAAAAAATGTACTGGGATGTTTCTGAACTTGTTTTTACAAGAAAATGATGGGATTTTCCACACAAAAAAAGAAAAAAACCCTCTGTGTGCTATATGAATAATCTACTAAACCCTTCAAGACTAGATTCCGATCCCCTGATTTCTGTTGAATAGTCCTTCACTACCTGAATGCTCCCTCTGAAATCAATACGACCTCTAGCTCTATTAACCATGTAAATTAAAGCTGTGATGACCTAGAACTCAGCCCAGTTCTGCTCTGCTGGTGGGATTTGGGGGGGTGTGCAGCAGGGAAGTATGGAGAGAGAGACTGTCCATGCAGCTGCCTAAGGATTGCAGAGTTGGGACAAGGATCTCCTCAGATTCCCATCTTGTGTTACCTTAGTAGGCCATGCTGTCTGCACTCTGCATGCCTGCTGGTCCTGTTGTAGGGAGCACATGTATACTCCTCAACATCTGTGAAGCTATGGAGTTAGGGTTTTAATTCATTTTTGCACCAGGTAGCAGTATAGGGACCAAAGTGAGCTCTGAAAAAGTTTCCCCTTACTTCAAGGTCTCAATCCTTGAAACCGGTATGTACATGCAGCAGTCCCATAGTGTTCAACAAGCATGCCTCATGTGAATAAAACTATGTATCTGTGAAACTGCTTGCAGGATTGGGCCTGTCTCTGGGGAAATGACAGCAAGTTAGAACAGTATAGGGGGCTTTGGGGAGGTTATTTGTATAATAAACCCTTCCAAACTTTGCCCTCTGGAAGGTCTTATGCTTTGTCTGTCCTAAGCGCTAACTGAATGATTGTGAGGTTTCCTCTGTTCCAAAAAGCTTTAGTATTATTTAAGATCTGATTTTTGAAGTCTTTTTCCTCTTGAGATATTGTGGTACCGCAGAAAGCTAATGTATCTCTTTTCTTCTTTATGAGCATGATAATCTGTGTTGTGTGTGTGTGTGTGTGTGTGTATATATATATATATGTATGTATATATATGTATGTATATAAAATAAATCATGAGGGTGGTTATGTGTGTGTGTGTGTGTGTGTGTGTGTATGTATGTATATATAGATATCTATATATAGATATATATACACAACCACCCTCATAATTTATTTTAAGTTTTGTTCAAGTTTTGCAAATGTGCTTAGTTTCGTCTATTTACGCTAACTTGATTAGAATAAATAAAATTTGATATTTTGCATAGTTTTTTAATGTAAAAACAAAACAGAAAAGAGGACTGATTACTTAAGTAAATTAATGACTGGCAATGGTGGTTGCCATTAAAAGGCCAACGTCTGCTCACAAATAGCATGCCGTTATTATGGTTATTTCTTATGCTAAATATGGGGGAAATTGTTGTATCTCAGATCCTGATGATATGTGATAAATGCTGGCTAATGTTGATATTTTAATGGTGATGACTGCATCTCCCCCCTCAGTGTAAAACTATGCAATGAACAAATCTATGGGCCAGATTCTAATACCTTTACGCACACTGAGTAGTATCTAATTCTGCAAGGTTTCTCACTGAAGCCAATGGTACATTTAACATGAGTAAGAGCATCAGAATCTGTCCCATTGTTAACAACTGCACCTTCACTGTCCTAGGCTTGACGGCACAGGCCTGTTGACAAATGCAGATTCTGATACCATTCAGCAGGACTTACTTTTATTCATGTAGCTCTGAATCTATTGGAATCTGACTGAATGGTAGCCAGTCACATCCTCTAAATATGTATGCACAGAAGTGATTCCAAAGGAAGAACAAAGTGTTGGAATGACAAACTTTTTAAAGCAAAAATGAGAATTACTAGTGTTAATGCTATGCAAAATGGTGCTTAAATTAATTTTTCTTATGCACTTCTAAGTGTGTTCATTGTGTGCATAATTTTAATATTTGCCATAGATCATGCTTTTGTTACAGAATTTTAGAAGTTGTTTCCACCCAGAATTAAATAGCAAGGGTCTATATTTTCTGTCTAATCATCTTGATTTACTAATTTAATGACTCTGGTGATTTGACACGTGCACACGAGATCTGCACAGAAGAAAGAAATACAGAAACACAAATGTGTGTTGCTAGAGGCCCCAACCATTTTGTTACCCTATGTGTTTGCATGGAGTTTATGTCTACACTGCAATTGCAGGTGGGATCTGCAGCTTGGCAAGGTATATTCGCATTAGCGTTAATCTGGCTAGCTCGCTGTAAGAGCTGTGAAGACATGATGGCGCAGGCTTCAGCATGGACTGTGCAAGACCTTCTGGTCTCCTGGGATACATATGTGCATCACTAGCCCAAGCTACTGTGTCTTCACTGCTATTTTAGTGAGCTAGCTAAATTAAAGCTAGCACAGGTATACTACTGAATCCAAACATTTTTGGTTTTCTATTTTTCACTAAAAAGTCTACGTTTTCCATGGAAAATTTTTATTTTATTTTGGTAGAAATTTTCCATGGGGGGCAGGAAGGCCCATTTTTCTGACCAGCTCTAATTGTCTGACTCTGAGACCCACTCTTTCCCTGATCCATCAGTACTTGGACTTGTGGACCTTCAGGGTATTCTGGAGAATTTTCCCCGAGAAAGGTGGAGGAGTGGAAAGCGGCCAGCAGGGTGAATGGGAGGTGTTATGACGAGGGCTGAGGTAATTTACTGCATATGGCAATTTTCTTTAGCGCTCTTCAGTTGTTTGGCTATTGATCCAATAGACTATTTGAATTTTTGTCATGATTCTAGTGATGCCTAGGATTTTTATTTTTTACTAAAATTATAAATGTTAGGCCAAATCCTAAGATCTTTGCTAAAGTTTTACTCAGTCCTTGCTGAGTCAAACTCCTGTTAAAACAACTTTATCTCTTACTAACCCACTAGGGCACAAATGGTGAAGAGACACAGAACCCTGCAGAGTTAATGACATCCCAAGCACCGAAAGCTGCAATACTTACTTTGTTTTAGGTATTTGTGATGTTATCCACCCTTGAAAAACTCAGTCTTGGAGAATAAACAAACTAACAACCAGACAAACCTTCATTTTCTTTTCAATTGAATGTATTAGATACTAGAGTATTTTGTATTCAGTTATTTCTAAAAGAAGTCCTTTCAGTTCAACTTTAATTGCATTTTATGGTGTGTGACTTAACCCATATCTGAAATTTTAGTGTCTCAAAAAAAAAAAAAGAAAGAAATTGTTGTGTCAAACAACTTTTTTAGCACCAAAATTCTTTTTTTCCAGTCTTTTATTTCTGCATTAGCTAAGCACATGCATTATACTGTGATCTAATGAAGAGAGCATAGGGGCCAGGTGTCTGGAAACGTCTGTTGACTTCAGTGAAACCAGGGTTTCACCCATGAATGCTATTCTCAGCTCTGCTATTGATTCAGTATGTGACCATGGGCAAGTCACTTGACCTTCTATCTTTGTTTCACCATCTGTAAAATAAGGATAATGATATTTTGAAAGTCCTTTGAGATTTACACATCGTGTTGAATTAATGACAGGTAATAACTGTAATAAGAGCTTGGCAAGAGCTTAGTAAGGTTTATCCATTGTGAACTAGTGGTCATTTAAAATATTTGAGGGTAACAAACAGAAGCAAGTCATTTGAAGCAAAATGCACTTCTTATTGAGTTTGGTTTGGACCTGATTCCAAGGGGATATTTATAATTACCAAATTCCTTCCTCAAGTGCAGAGTTCACAATCAGTGGATTTTATACTTTAGGTAAGAGAAACAACCTGCATTTGGATCTGTCCAGTTCTAATTTGAAAATGAATCAGTTTTATGTTTATGGAGACAAGACCCTACCTTTGATTTACCAGGATTTTGAATGTAACATTTTAATAGGTCCACACTTAACTACGCACAGAAGTTGCACCAGTTAATTTACAATACGTTTAAAACTGACTTCATTGGACCTCTGTAGACTCCTATGTTAGACCACTTATATGAGACAGAGCTGGGAATAGAGTTTGTGTCCCCTGACTCCCAGTCCAGTTCCCCTGTCTTCTAGATGCTGCTCCCTCCTCTGTATTTCAGTGTCCAGTATAGACTCTGAAGCATACTAGAGTCATTCACCAGTTCATTCACAGACTCAGATAATTGTTAGAGCTGGAAGTGAATGATAGTAATTTCTACAGTTTAAACCCTTCCTTTTTTGTCTAGACTCTAATATCACTAATGCATCTCCAATAGATGCTTATGAAGCCATAACGTCAAGATTGTATTGTTTTTAATTCCACCACCACTTTTGAGGATTTGATTCCATTCCCTATCTGGAGAAGTTGTTTTCTGTGTTGAATGAAGCTTATTTCAATTTAAATTAATTAGTTTGTAGCTTCATTAATAAGTATCCACCCCCTGGTCTGTGTAGCATCCCTTCATGTCCTTATACCCAAATTACATCCTCTTAGTTTTTAAAATTTTCCATGTGTGGCGCAGCTAGCCATTCTATCTGGCACACATTTCCAAGGCTGTAAAAAAGGAAAATAGCATTGGCCCTGATGAGTGAGACTAGAGACGATTTTCAAGGTCAAATTCTGCAGCATACTGCTGTCTTTTGTAAAATGTAGGAGACTATTAAGGACCTCCATCATTTGATAAATATTTAAGACTCAAGAAGCGGGAACTATAGAGTGAATAGAGCCTTATGAGACTGATTACCATGGGAATTTGGGGAAAAAAACCCAAAACAACCCTCAAGTAATTTTAATTATTTCAGTTGCATGTTCTTAGCAATTTACTTTTCACTTGAGGAAAATACTTCTCCACTGGAAGTAGTGAACAGGACATGGAGTTTTCCTTTCCCCCAGCCCAATCTTCCTCTATTAAGCCCTTAAATCCAGGAGTGGGACTCTCCTGGTGCAAAATGCATTTGCAGTAATGGATTTGTTGGCATCTTGCAGAGCTGAGGGACTGCATGGAATTGACAGTGTGTAGATAGATCTGTTTTCCTTCATTTCTAGTTTCTTAGCTGACCCTTAATCATGTAACATGGAAGGCAGATACCTTTTTGGGGTAGAACCAGATTTTTGCAAACTGTCATTCATTTCTTCCTTCTAGAAGAACTTGAAAGACATTTTAGGCCACTCAATTTAAACTTCTCTTTGGAAGTTTGATTTTTTGATGAAAGCATCATTTTCCTTTTTTTAAGTGCATGGGAACTCCTTGTTAGCATTCTGCCATTACACTGAAGGGAAAGTTGGGACACTTTCCCTGCCCCTCAATTATCTCTGAGCCTCCTTATAGGGCAGGTGAAAAATGTTCTGTCATCTTTTTCAACAGAAAATTGAGCTTTCAACTATACTATGTTTTCACTAAAAATGATGTCTGTTTTCCATGGAAAATTTTGATTTTTTTCATCAAAAAACTGAACATCTGAATACCAAAAACTTTCAACTGAAAATTTTTGCCCCAAAACAAACTTTCAATGAGGAAAAGTTGATACGCTTTGTTTAGATATCTCTGATCAAAACGTTCGGTCGTTCCCAAATTGAAATATTTAACTCAGTTTGACATGAAGCTCTATCCACCTGAGTTACTGTGGCCTTCATGGGGGTTGCATTTCAGATGCTTCATTCTCTTGTACGGGTTGAGCTCCCCAGCCAGAATCCATCTTCCATGATGCAGCCATGTGACTCCATGCTGCATCTAGACCAGTCAGCAATTCTCACGCATCTTAAAGTTTGTTTGCCCCCTGGTGTTTCCTCACGCCTTGGTGTTGGCTATGAGGAATTGTTTGTGGGGAAATACATGAATATAATTCCCCAGTCTCTCACTACTTCCCTCTGCAGCACCCAGGTCTCTAGAACATGGGGCTTATCCCAAACATTTAGAGGGAGTTCCCTTGTTCAGATATTGGCAGCACATAACTGGCATGATTTTGCAAAGGTTCCCATAATGATTAATATTTGATAGTGAATGACAGCACTTCTGTCTCATATCCCAGATAAAACATTCCTTAAAATGGTGTTAAGGATGGAAAAAAAACCCAGTGAGTAAAAAAAACAAAAAAAAACAACCTCTCACGACACTGTTGTAGATATAAAAAAACTAAGCCCTGAAACCCAGGAAATTCAAAGTTAGCACTAAACCTAAAAGAAACCGAAACACTTGAAAGTATGGCCATAGAGACAGGAGCGCCGCCAGCTTTTTTGCCACCCTAGGCGGCAGAAGGTCCCGCCCCCGAAATGCCGCCCCTGACAGAGACGGCTGAAGATCCGGCCACCGCGGTCGCCGCCCCCCAAATGTTAGTGCCCTAGGAGACCGCCTAGGTCGCCTAATGGGTTGCATCGGCCCTGCATAGAGAGGGTATGTCTACACTGCAATCTGAGGTACGATTGCAGTATATGTAAACATACCTAAGCTGACTCTAATCTAGCTAGCTTGGGTACCAATAGCAGTGAAGCCACTGGAATCATGGTCGTTAGCATGGGCTAGCCACGTAAGAACATGCATGCCTTGCTACATACTTGGGTGGCGAGCCTATGCTGCAGTCCATGATACTCTGGCTTCACTGCTGTTGGTATCTGAGCTAGCTAGACTGAAGCATAGACGTACCTGAGCTTGCATGCTGCTAGCACACCTCTGATTGCAGTGTAGACAGACCCAGGGTTACAGCACCCCACCAGCCATAACTATCATTTTCATGTGATATTTGAGCATCATGCAGGGGTTGGAGGAATGGGCAGGGGTTTTCCAGGATCCCATGCATGGGGCCAGGTAGCATCAGGACGCAGCACATGGAGGGAGCAAAGAGTTCTTCATTCCCTGGGATTACCGTCTCCTCTCCCCACCACAATCAGCCTAGTCTCTCTAACTCCCCCTCCCCCAGGGTTCCCTTCCCAAATCCGTACCTTCTCTCCCATCTCGCCTTCCAAAGTTCCATTCCCCAACTTCTTCCCCTTGTTCCCCTCTCCTGTCCACACCTTCTCCTCCACCTCTGGGAGTTCCCTCTCATTCTCTCATCCTGGAGGACTTCTACGTTCTTCCAAAATCCCAGAGAATGGTAAACAAATAGGCAAGACACTTCCCACATTAAAGGAGCTGGCTTGTCTAGCCTGATCCCTTCCTACTCTCTATGATTCTAGTCCATGAAGCCAAAGATTTCACAATAGGCCACTCAAGTATAGATTCATAGATTCTAGGACTGGAAGGGACCTCGAGAGGTCATTGAGTCCAGTCCCCTGCCCGCATGGCAGGACCAAATACTATCTAGACCATCCCTGATAGACATTTATCTAACCTACTCTTAAATATCTCCAGAGATGGAGATTCCACAACCTCCCTAGGCAATTTATTCCAGTGTTTAACCACCCTGACAGTTAGGAACTTTTTCCTAATGTCCAACCTAAACCTCCCTTGCTGCAGTTTAAGCCCATTGCTTCTTGTTCTATCCTTAGAGGCTAAGGTAATTTTAATAAATTAATGGAGATATCCTATCTCCTAGACCTGGAAGGGACCTTGAAAGGTTATTGAGTTGAGTCAAGTTGAGTCTAGCCTCCTGCCTTCACTAGCAGGACCATGTACTGATTTTGCCCTAGATCCCTAAGTGGTCCCCTCAAGGACTGAACTCACAACCCTGGGTTTAGCAGGCCAATGCTCAAACTACTGAGCTATCTCCTCCCCCCCAAAAATGTCCTGTGCTGAGTGTGCAAAGGGCCATCTATTGGTGTGAAATATGGAGTTCTACAACATCATTGCTGAGAACATGTGGGTTGGGGAAAAAACCAGAAGACACTAGGGAAAATTTTAAATATATGTAACTTTTGATTAAGTACCAAATAAACATCTTTAATTCAGCAGTTATCAAATTCTGAGGGGGGAGAAAAATAAACAAACAAAACCCTTTTCTACTGCCCTGTTTTAAGCATAGTAATTTGTAAGCAGATCAGTGACCCCATCAGAAGTTGTGGCTTAGACTAGAAGGCTAGAAAATAAGTCGTTGAATGGGAGCCTAGGCTCTACCTCCATGATACAATAGGTGGGAGAGTTTTTAAGCCTCCATGGGAGAGGTGTGGTATATTCATCTCAAATAGGTAAGATGGCACTTCATTAGATATAAATAATGGTTGGTAACCCTCAGTTAAATGCTATTTTATATTTCAGTGGATGAGACTTGCCCAGTGACAAGGTCGGTATTGTGATTTTATACTAATGTCTACTTGGAGCAACTATTTTCTTGTTTAGTGTTTATTACATGCAGAATGTGTGGAATAAATACACCAGTTATCTTGCAATAAAAGGCAAATGTTACGTGAGACAGACGGGGAGAGAGAGGGAGTGGTGTCATGCCAGTATTAATCTACTATCCTCTTGTTGAGAGAAATTGACTTCATATTAGTCATCAAGTTCATGCCTTCTTCAGCAAGTTTAATGTGCAATAGAATAGCACATTGGGACACATTTTCCTATTAGTGTCATTTCTGTAGAATGAAAGAAAAGTGGTGTTGGGGAAATGATTCGCGAATCAGATACATGTCTTCAGTTCACACAAATTAATTATTTATTGGAAGCATATTTTTTACATATTTTCCCTTTTTTTGGCTTGAGGAAAAAAAGCTTGTAGGATGCAAAGATTTCATAATGCTTCCCATTTTCAAACAATTTAGTATGACTGAGATAAAACCAATACATCGCAATTGTTTTTGTAATTGTTCTGCCTCTCCTCTTCTTCTTGTACTTATATCATATCCTCCTCAGAAAGATATGGCTGAAGTTGAATACATTAATAGAATAATGATGTTAGCCTAGATGCCGACCGGGGCTGGAGCACCCATGGAAAAAAAATAGCGGGTGCTCAGCACCCACAGGCAGGCCCTGGCAATCAGCTCCTCCCCTACCCCGCCCAGCACCTCCTGCCCGTTGTTCAGGGGCGGGCAGGAGGCACTGAGAGGTGAAGGGGAGGAGCGGGGGCAGGAAGAGGCGGAGTGAGGGCAGGGCGCACTCGGGGGAGGGGGTGGAACAAGGCGTGAAAAAGCGGGGTGGGGTGGGGTCTGGGGGAAAGGGTGCAGTGGGGATCGAGAACCCCCCAGGAAATCAGAAAGTCAGCGCCTCTGGATGTTAGTATTCATTATGAATGAAACCAGGATCAATCTCCGGCATAGACATTTTCTCAGACATGTTATCCTGATTGTCAGGACTTGGGTGAAATTCTCCCCCTGCACAAAGCCAGAGTAAATGGGCACTATGCAGGAGTTGGGGTGGGGGGGTTGAAGAAAATCCACCCCCAACATATAGGCAGAGGTCAGGGCTCCTTTTTAGCCTCTTCACAGTCACTATTCCAGTTCCTGGGCTGAAATTGGGGCTGTGACCCCATATGTCTCTTGTGCTGGGCTTTTTTGGCCACTAGATTCACCTATTTGTGAACTCAATGAGCCTGATTTTCCCAGCACCCTACACCTTGTGTATTCAAAGTTGCAGTGCAATGGAGAATTGGGTCCAGTGTCTACCTCAACCCCACCCCAATGTACTCCCACACACTGTACTAGTAAAGGGCCCAATTCTGCCATTTGCAAGAGGTGGAATCCCTTCCAACTGTCCCCCACCTTCAGAGAACTACTCCAGTACCCCGAGTGAATGTCATCTATTGTGAGTCATGGCATATGAGGTTACAGTCCTACAGCTGCTTGCCGGTTAAAGCTCTAATCTTGTCAATACTTACGTATCACGTACCTAGCTTTAAACCCACGAGTAGCTCCATTGAAGTTGATGGGACTGTTCATGTGCTTTAAGTTAAACACATATGTAAGTGTTCATAAGCTTGGAGCCTCGTTTAACAAGTGCCACTTGCAAATACCAAGAGAAACCAAATCATCCCATCGTAGTGAAATATGACATACACACCAGTTGTATACAAATATGTTTGGATGTTGGCTGGTGTTTGTAGAATAGGAGAGAGTAGCTTGGAAGTAAATGATGTAGGTCTTCCAATGTTTGACTATTCTTCCTGGCCCATGCTTGCCAAAATTTGGCTATCATGTCTCCCTCGAACAAGATGCAGGGGATAATTAATTTTTAGCATAAATGTAATTTTTCATTTGATATAAATATAATCAATTGTTTAAAAATGTTATCCCCAAATATTTTGCTATACATATATATGTCATTAGTACACAAATCTTCATTGTGAAATGGTTACGGTTGCCACACACATACTATTCCTGACACACAGCAAGGAAATGAAAAGTTGTCAGCTGAAAGCCCTCACCTTGTACGCCATCCACAATCACTGATGTTACCACTGAAATTACTGTACCCACCAGAAACTTAATCCTGCGCCCTTAATTCTCCCTTTTGCTCACATCCCTTTTACAAAACAGCCCACTACTGATCTTGTTAGTTGTAGCTGTAACAGGCTGGTGTATTAAAAAAATCATGGCATTAAAACCACAGAAGACCGTACAGTTAAATTTTGACTTTTTTCCCCCTCAGTTTTTAAAAAACCTGCAATACTGACCAGCCAGTTTAGCATCAGCCACTGTTTAACACATCCAGTTTGGTTGGTTGACTTAAATAGTGCTGTTGTAACACTATGCCACTGTGCCCTAATATGCTTGGTACAAGTCTCAGAGAGGAAATATGAAATTTTGGAATGATCTCCACTGTACGTGTCAGCAACACAATGCAATGAAATATAATCGAGCCATGGTTTAATCATTCTAATCTCAGCTAAATTCAAACTCATCAGATTGAGAAAGTGTGTCAGTCTCATTTGCTGTGTGTCCTTCAACATTTGCTTTATCGGGGTAATTATTTGTATGTAAGATGATTAACCTGACAATAATGTAGATTATCTGACATCAAGCAGAACAAACACACTGGGGTTTTATGATGTTCAAGATGCCAAAAGCAAGGTTCATAAAGTTTTTTAAGTTAAAAATTCTTAACATGCAAATCATTTTAAAAATTACTTTAATAAATTGCCTTCCATATTACAGTGAAAAAACCTATCAGTTCCACTTTTATTTCCTTCACAGTAATAATGAAATTCCATGACAAAACCTTTAAGGAAGGGCATATATTAGGCTAAACTCTGAACACAGATCTATAAGAGACGGCATAATTTGACCTACAGTAGGTAATATATTTGATCTTTAAAAATATTAATAGATCATGAAAGAAAAGGGTTTGCTGTCTCACTTTCTCAAATACTTGACCAGATACTGCTCCAGAATTTTTACTTCACCTTTTTTTCCAATGTTACAATGTTCAAGTGATTTGGTTTAGTAGCAGATTCTAATTTCGGCAGGGTATGAAGGACATGAGTTTTGTACTGAAAGGTTTGTAAGCCAGGGTAGGTTTAAATGCAAAACTGCATCTCTAGAGGACATGTGCAGAGTTGGTCTGAATGAAGTTCACACCTTAAAGTTATTGGAAGAACAGTTCAGAAAAGGAAAGGCCACAGTGGGAGTTGTAAAGTATGGAGACACAGTTGCTGTGAACGCTAGTAACAGCAATGCAGTCCTGTATCTGGCCGGAGAGCTGAAAATTTTTCCTTGGTGCAAAATCCTCCCTAGATGCATTTAGGGCGTGTCTGCATGGCTCTGCAGTGCGGAGTATGGGATGTGAGATGCAAGGCAGGTGAAAGTGTGGCGCTGTAACTGCCCTGCGTATATCCCGATAGTACAAACGAAAAGGTACATAGTTCACATTAATGTTGCAGGACTACATTAACATGAGCTAGGTACCTTTTGGTTCGTGCTAACAGGGGCTACACAGGGCAGTTATAATGCAACATTTTAGCCAGCCCTGCAACTCATATCCCATAGTCCCCACTGCGGGGCCATGTAGACAAGCCCTTAATCTTCAGAAAAATTGGCATAACGTGGCTACCAAGGGGGCTTTTGGAGATGCTGGGCCAGGTCTTCAGCTGGTGTAAATCATCAAAGCTCCATTAAATTGCAGACAGCTATGTCCATTCACACCAGCTTTGGATTCTGCCCTGGTTTGGTTTTGGTTTTGGTTGTGGGGTTGTTTTGGGTTTTTGTTTATTTGTTCATTTTTGATTAAGCAGTGCTAGTTTTGCATCTTTCTATCTGACTCTGAAAATATTTAATTAGCTGGCTGTTAGGGAGGGGCCTAAATAGTACAGCCTTATTTATGAGCATTTCTGTCACTGTGTGTGTGGGGGGGGGCGGGGGGGAAGGGAAGAGAAATGAATATCAGGCAACAGCTGGAATTTAATTTAATAAATGAACCTAGCGGATGGAGAGCTGACTAGTGAAGTGAATTATTGGCTTTTCATCACTGAGATCATGATTCACATTCAATCCTGATCAGGGAAAGAGAAAATCCTTCTGACTAAATAAATGTAAGGGGTCCTAAAGGAAATTTATTTGGAGGTAGGTCAGTTCTATTTCTGGATCGCCGCATGAAGATTATGCCTTCCAGCCCCATTGTCTGCTCAAAAAGAGGTATTAGTGGTGAAACAATATAGAACTGCAGTATTCTGCTAGCACAGTATTGACTGTGTGTTTAAGCATGCAATTGCATTTCTATTCTAAACCAGAATTTGACAAAACCCTATCAAACAATTCTTCTCCCTCCAACATACACCACTACCAGCACCTCCATTAAATTAACCAAAAAAATCCTTTCTACACAAAATTTCAGATGGGTTGTTATCTATCCCAGGACAATTAATTCTGGGAAGTTTGAGTTTAAACAGAAAAGGCAGTTTGGACATATGTGTTTACAAGTATGGTTCTTTTCATTGTTTGATACCTTGGGTTTTCTGTAGAGGTGACTGTGCTATCAACTATGAAAATGTCTTGGTCTAGAAAGCTCACATCTGTTTTATTCACTTGCCCTCCCTGGGAACTTGTGCATTTGATTAGGTTTTGTGAGGCACAGGGCATACTTTTGGCACCGTTTCCACTGAAGTTTTGAGAGTCTGAAAGCTCCATCAGTTGCAATAAGTCTTATGAGGTTAAAGCCAACTGGCGAAGCTATCATTATTTGCTATTTTTCAGGCACCTAAAGTATGGTTGGTGATGTGTAAGATGCAAACATCAAGACAATCCCTGCCTCAGAAAATTTACAATGTAGACGATGGATGCAGAAAATAAGGGTGACATTCTGATCCCATTGAAGTCAAAGGGGCCAGAGTTTCACCCAAGAGGTACTAAGATGTATTGAGGGACCCAGCTGAAGACATCACTTTAGTTACTTTTCTCTCCCTTTAATCTGGTACAATTTCATGTATTACATGTATGGCCTCTGGGAAGAAGTGTTCCTAAGAGGATAGGGGCATGGGCATTGGACGGATGCACGGTGCAAGGAAGAGTGCACAAAGATGGGTTAGGAGAAGGCAATGAAGGGGCATCATTATCAGTGATGAGGTCAGAGATATGAACCAAATCAGAGTTGTGCAGAGCCTTGAACGCAAGGGTGTGAAGTCTAATCTTGATACAATTGGAAGCAAGTGGGGTGATCTGAAGAGGGCAAATACATGTTTCAATTGATGGGTGAGAGATTATTTTACACGAATTAGAGGGGAAAGGTACAGTCTGCCAACTACCTGTATACTCAGTAGTCCTGATTCTCCATGGCTCTGCCTCTTGTGTAGTCATTTATACCCATGGAAAGTGGGTGCAAAATGCTACCATTTTCATTTGATAGCATTTAACATTCACTTTGCACTACTGTAAAAGACAACACAAGGGCCAGACCACTGGATCAGCTCTGATTCAAGCTCCAACACCAACATAAGGGAACATGTCATGTCTCTAAACCTAACAGAAACACTGCACGTTCCTACGTGCAGCAAAACACATTGAAAGCAGTTAAGGAAATGTCCAGTTCAGGGTATCTTCCTTTGTCATATTTTAACCCACGCACATCACGCTTACCACTTTCACTGACAGACTCTATAAATAAGCCCCCACACCTCCAACATGTACAGTAACACAATATACCAGAGGTGCCAAACATAAGGCCTGTAGGCCAGATCCAGCCCACATGACGTATTCAGAATCTAAACTTTCATCTTTTTTTTTTAAGTAAATTTCTAGAACTTGTAATTTTAAAGAAAACCTTCCCAAATGATCAGAATGGAACCAATGCAGTGTAACACAGACAGCCTGAACCAGAGAATGAGAGAGTGTGAATTTCCTGATTTACCATTGGGATGTTAACACTAAAGCGTAATGACATCTTAATGCAGGTTCTAACTACATCATTGCTTATTTTAGGGGTGGAATGGGGAAGGGGTTGGGAGTGAAGCTCTAGGGTGGGCGATGGGAAAATTGGGAGACACTGCAGGGATGGAAATGCAGAAAGGAAAAAGGAGAAGACCCACAAAAGACAGGGAAAGGGGAGTGAGAGAGAGAGAAAGGAGGATGGGAAGGCAGAGCATCGAAGTGCAGGATTAGCAGAGGGTCTGGGGGTGAGAGGGCATATCTTCTCATTGAGCAATATGGAATGCAGCAAGAAGGAACTGAACAAATAGTAAAGTGTGAGTTTAGTTACTACACAAAGGCCATGCTCAACAGTTGATCACTGTGTAAACTTCCCATTGACATCAGTCGGACATCCGCTGTAGATTGAGAGGATTATGGAGCTCTACATTTTAACCCTGGCCAAGAGACCATAGCTAAAAATAGAATTAAGCCCTCTCTTCAGAATGAATTTGATATCCCTGCAAAACACACACTAGATTTCTCACCATAGTGCTATAATGGAAAAGCTTAACTCCGACCTCAGGGACATCAATGTGCACATATGTGTGACATGTTCAAAATTACAAACTGTCACTTTAAATCCTAAGTAGTAACCTAGTCCTGCTTCCAGGCTAGGGAGCTCTGTAGGGAAGTGTGCGTTCAGAGGGTCAGTCTGCAGAAATCAGGCCTAGAGTGAGGTGGGTTGAGTTGTGCCTCCCTGTTTGAGGGAGCAGCGTGTTTTGTCTCTTTCTTTTTGGGATCTTGTGTGTTATCGTTCAGAAATAAGTATTGCTGCATTGCAGCCTTCCAGCAGAAGTATTTGTTTTTATCTCTGTGTGCGAGCCGTGAACATATCAATCTGTTAGTCCATGCACCGGTGAAGCATATGATGGGTAGAGAAACCCCATCCCCGCACAAGAGGTGCCAGTGACGGACATGTGAAGTGGGGTGGAGGGATTGGGAGGTCAGGGAGGATGGCACTGGGAGCTGGAAGGGGGTGACAGAAGACAGCAGAAGGAAAGGAATAAAGAAGGCATGACCCAGAGAAGAATTAGTACTAATTAAAATATTTCTGATTATCATATTTCCTTAATTAGTACTGCATTCTGACTGGACAGTCCACCTTCATTCATCCTTCACTTACTTTCCATACTCTCCTACTCTGGTGCCCAAGTTATTAACAGAAAAGAAAAGAAAAAAGAGGGCTTCCCAATACAGGTTATGTATTCTTTCATTTATTTATTTTGCCAGAAATTTCCAAAAAGAAGTTGTTTGTTAATGTCTTGCAATTTTTTAAAATATATTTTTGAAATAAAATAAAAACTGAAAACCATTTAAAAAAATTGGAAAAAATCTTTAGGGGGGGGAGCCATTCTCCAGCCCTCTCCCCCCCAAGATGTTTGATGGAAAATTATCTACGAGCTCTTAAAAATAGTGCCTTCTCTGGTGCTCCTAGTACTGCCACATCTATTCCTTTTATTTAGTGTGAGATAAGTGATTGGCCACTTAAGGACAGTGCCCCCAAGAACATACAAGGCATTAGCTTGAAATCAAGGTAGTGCAAGAAAGTCAAAATACCAATTCCTGCCTGAATTCCAGATCTGTGTTTGCCTCGTCCATGGCTTGAGGTGAGGCACTGCTTCCCCAGCCTCAGTTACAGAAAATTAGGTCAGGTGGGAGCTAGACACTTCTCCGTAAAGGAACAGTATTAGCCTCTGCTGGCCAAGGTCCTTAACGATCATACTACAAACACGCTGGGATGCATGTGGAATTTCGCCTAGAAAGATACTTGTGAAACTGTGGAGGTGTTTTTTTCTGGTCCAGTCTGAAAGCTGGCTAAAAGGCCCATTTCCACCAGCTTTCTTTTATGTGCAAAATTGTTCTTGCTGTGCTATGTGCTCTGAATTTATTACTCAGTAGCAAGGGAGTTGGACTGTGTTCCATCAACTATCTTGAGGGGCTTTTATGACATTTACATGTTTGCTTCTCTTTATGTAAGCTACACATTCCCATGCCTGCCCATTTAGGGCACATGTAGCCCTCTCAGCGGTAAACCAAGAGAAACCTATTGGGGGAAAACTGGAGTTTATTACATCAGTGTGAGAACACAACCGCAATGCATCCACTTCACTTACTGCTGGTTTTCATTTAGAAGACAGGAGCACTTAGCATTCTCATGCTCAGGACTTTCCTAGGAGAAAATCTCACTGGGATGCATCTGTTTTCAACCATGATGCTTAACCTGCTTCCCATTTTAAAATTCAGGTTATTTCTGCAGTGAGACTTTTGTATGAGTGTATAACACAGGCCAATATGCCATATTCACCGGAGTTGGGAAAATCAAAATTACTTTATTTTTGACCCTTGAAAATATCTGAGTCCCATTTGGCTTGGATTTTCCCCAGTCTACAGAATGATGCTGTGGTTGAGCATACGGTCCTAATAGATATTCAGTCCAGATGTTAGTTGTCTAATATGTATCCTGGGCTGCTGTGCTTAGCAGCGTATAAGAAAAGCTGGAGACGCAGTTAAATAAGGAACATGCACATTCCAGTATTCTCACTAGTTTACTAAAGTTAAGAGTTCCAGATTGCGATACCTCCGGTTCTGTCACTTTGAATTTCTGGGAAACGTTAAGAGCATGAAACTTGCTGTACCTGTGACACCAAGTAGGGAAGCAGGGCCACCCCAGATCTGATCACAAAAGTGAGCCGGGAAGTTCTAAAGTGCTGGCTTGTGTATCTACATAGCATGGCCATCCACTAAACGCTGCATGTGAGAAGTGCTCAGGTGATTATAGCTGGCTGATGTCACATAAGCTAATGTGGCTGCTCCTGCAACGCACTTGACAAAAGGCACTAGAACTTTGGAGAGGGAGTTTGTAATGCCTCACACTTCCTATATGCAGACAGTGGGCCCGATTCTCACCTCACTTACTGTACTCTTTGACACTGCATGGGCTTCAGTGGAGCTATTCCCTGACATGTAATGGTGTGAGTAAGGGGAGAATTGGGTCCAGTGTCTGTGCGGTAGCTGAATGTAGCCACATATCATCAGCGTCAGCACTGAGTCATTCTGATTTAGACCAAGCCTGACACACTTTCCCTGTCTTTCCTCCCATTTCCCTGGTCTAGAGTTAAGTAGTGCAAAAGGGTGCTCATCAGTACTGGATCAATGCTGTCTAATTTAGGTTTTAAAGTCAAGATACAATTTGGGCTGAGTCCACTGAAGTTCTTCCTAGAAGACAGAAATAGGAATCTTTACTTAACTGGTATGTGTCTCACTGAGATTCACTCAGTGCAACAAGTGGTAGAGAATCATCCACTATAAAACTGTAAACAAATCAATTGCTTGACCTTGATCCCATTGAAGGCTCTGGCAAAGCCCCACTGATTTCAATAGGCACAGAAGCAGGTCTTAAGAGGAAAGAAGATAAACAGAGTCACTGTTTATAGTTCTGAAGTGCAAATGAAACTTATTTCAGCAGGGAAGTGAGCAGCTTCTAACACATGTACAGGTAGTATAGCCCCCTCTGTTTCTCAAATAAATCTGAAGGGAATTTGTTGACAGTTCAGAGCTGAGTTTATTGGCTGGGAAGTCAATAAAAAGGATTAATGTTTAAGATGAGCAGTAAATCTTTATTGCTTTGTTCAGCAATTAAATTAATATTTTAAGGAACAGAGACATCAGAAGCTGTGGATCTCACACAAAAATGTTGGTGAAGGTCTGTGAAAAGGATTTTTTTTTTTTACTCGTGGATGGAAATAATTTAATCCACATGAAGAAAGCTAAACTGTGGCTTTTTCCCCCATTGTCATGTAAAGAAAAGAAGACTTTGACCTTTTTAGGAACAAAAGGAAAGGTTTTCTTTATTAGAAATTTTCTTTAGTGATTAAATACAAGTGTGTTGCTGCATTAATCCTCAAGGACTATTTTTATTAATGTTCAGTTGTTGATATGCCAGTAATGTACACACATGATGATATTTGCACGTCATCAGGAATGGTAATCTTGTTAAAAAATTGTGGCCTTGAGAAGTAAACAGAGGTTAAGTGCCATATAGGACCATCAATCCCTGTTACATGCTGTTGGACACTGTTTTATGAGGATGCTTGCAAATCCTAGCTCCACTTGTTCACTAAGACTGTGTCTTTGACTGCAGAGTAAATTTGAGTTAGTCCTTTCAAGTTAGCCTACCTCAAGTGGGAGCAGCCATACTGCAAAATAATACTTGAGTTTTGCATCCCATCTGGTGCTCCACTCCTCATGTGTAGTCACAAGGACTCAGATATATCCCACCGTTCTTTATGTCTCCATAAGCTAAGCCACTGTTAATTCTTTCTCATTGAATTGTGGGAGAATACGTCTGTCCTTTCTGGGCGAGTGGGGGAAGTGTGGGAAGCATTGGAGGATTATTGGCACTTGGCTAGAGCTAACCTGCATTCCCAGGTTTTAACCACTGTGTCATCCTACCCTGCCCAGAGCAGATCTGGAAAACACGGGTTAAAATGCCAGCCCCTGATAGTTTCTTCTCTACATGAACACTCCTGCCATTGGAGTTGCAACAGTGGGACACTTTGTGAAAAAATGCTAATGTAGACAGGTTGCTGGTCAGCACCATGTGCGAGGAGAGTGACTCATTGCCCCTCCTTCATCTCAACTCTGGGTGCGTATGGAGGGAGCAGCTCCTGCACGGCCCCATGTAGATACTTTCATTGTTCCTGGCTGTGGCATGAATGGAGGAAACTATTTGTACCCAACATCACCTCCCCCAAGTAGATGTTGGAGAGAAACCTGGCCCTGTCCCTGGAAGTCTTTTGTGATAACGCACTTAGGGCAGGTCTACATAACCCCCCAATTCGAACTAAGGTACGCAACTTCAGCTACGTGAATAACGTAGCTGAAGTTCGAAGTACCTTAGTTCGAACTTACCTCGGTCTACACACGGCAGGCAGGCTCCCCCGTTGACTCCGCGGTACTCCTCTCGCCGAGCAGGAGTACCGCAGTCGACGGCGAGCACTTCTGGGTTTGACTTATTGCGTCCAGACAAGACACGATAAGTCGAACCCAGAAGTTCGATCGCTCGCCGCCGAACTACCGGGTAAGTGTAGACCTACCCTTAGATTAACTAGCCTGATGGGAGGTGGGGGGGTGTAAAGATATGTTAACCAAGCTTTTTCAACACTCAGCTAAGCTTCAGTTTTAGTTTGTTTTGGGTGAAGTTCTTATTTTATCTAAACTAACTCACTCATTTCAAAGGGTAAACATAAACCAAGCTACTCTAACATTCCCTGGACAAATAGAAAGTGTTTGTAAAAAATAAAAGCTTGGCGTGAGACGCAGGACAAATGCCTCACCATACTCTCACTGATATTGTAGCATCCTGGCACAAACCAACTTTTGAGCTAAGCCAGTGATCTTGATATCAATAGGAATTGTACTTGAGGATTATGGGTACCAGAATTAGACACTGGGTATAGCCCCTGTGGGACCTCCTTTTTCAAACACGGTTCTGTTTATAGGTTGTAAGGCCAAAAGGGAGCACTCTGACCATCTAGTCTGATTTCCTGCATACCCCACACCACAGAATTTATCCCCATTATTCTTGAAAGGGAGACTATTGTTTTTCTTACAATGTAAGTGAACACTATCAAACCCCAGTACGTACTGTTAATAAAGAGAGTGAGTGAACCCCTTCAGAGTAAATCAAAATTCATCTGAATCTTCCCCCTGCCTCCCCAAACAAAACACGATATGTATCTGAGGATCCAAAATGTTCAGCTTACAGCCATTATGCCTCAGACCTCCAGAGAAAGGAGGAAAGTAGCAGGATCTGGGCGTATTTGTGCATCCATGGGCCTGCCATAAAAGTGTCATAATAGGTGTCTATCTTCATTGTGGAAGAAGCTTCAGTTTTGGAAGAATAAGAAGTATTTAGACCTACAAATGCTGTTATAGGCCAAAGAAATAGTTGGGTATGAAACGGTACAAATCTGAAGAAGGCAGGATTAGTCATCCAGAAAAAAGAGCAATGGGGGAGATGAAAAGGTTCCAAGTAAGACTCTGGACAGAAGCAGAATGCGTAGAAAAGTTTACATTCTATTAGAGGAAAACAAGCTTCTTCGACCCTCCTACAGAACTGGACAGATTTAATCCAGTGTTGACAGTATATCCAAGAACACAAAATCCAAAACAAAGGAGCTTGTTTTCAGTTGAATTGAAATATCAACTTGTTTCTTTTCCTAGCTATTAATGAACATTTGCATCCAGAAACACTCAGAAGATATAGAGCTTTTATTTTAAAATGACTTTGTCTTTTCCTGTTGTGAAGAGACAATGTAAACTGTGATGGAAAATTATCCACAGCAGTAAAGGTGAGAACATCCCCCATCACAGCCTATTGATTGGAGTGAAATGGCTCCCCCTTCTTCACTGCAGCAAACACAAACTTCTCATCTTTCCTTTCCAGGCCCTTCACGGCCTATTCTCGCCCTGCCTTTCATCTCTGATATGCTACCCAGGTTTCGACACCTGCATCTGCTGTGCCAGTGGTGCCAGAGTCTGCTTGTTAAATGTTCAAACAAGCACTTTTGTGCATTCTCCCAGGTTGTCCCTCAACTGTGGGAGCAGTCCCTGGTAACAACCACAAAGTCACCACATTGTCCTTCAAATCCCTCCTTAAAACTCTCCCCTCTGCTGTGATGCTCACCACAAACAAAAAACAACAACAACAAGCCCTCAACAATGGCTGAACAGCTGGTGAGCTCTGAACATTGCTTTTCATGCTGACCAGTATTGTCTCATTGTTTCTCTGTGATCCCTCCCATCTGTCTGTTGTTCCATTCTGTTGTCTTGTGTCATATATTTAAATTGTAAGCTCCTTGGGGGCAGGGACTGTCTTTGTTATGGGTTTGTACAGCACCTAGCAAAATGGGGCCCTGGTCTATGATTGGGCCTGCTAGATACTACCTCAATACAAATCATAAATAACTTCACAGTATAATTGCTGCCATCTTAATGCTAACATTATTAAACACAGCACATTTTCCCTTGTTTTTTAAAACCAGGAAATTAAGTGCATGGAGGCAACACTAGATCTATACAGTTGAAACCACAGAAAGTCAGAAAATGCACCAGTGAAGGTTTTCAAGAGCAACATTAATTTCATGACATTGCACATATGCAGCATATTCTATTCCTCTTTCGGTTCTGATTTAGTAAGTCTCTCAGTCTTTTTTTTTAAAATTTGTTTAAAAGCTCAGCTAGGAACTTGACAATTGTCATAATGATGAACACCCTGGCCACTTGCAAATTCATGATGACAGCTAAGCTAGAACTCAGATAAAGCCCAGGCCCCCCGCTCGCTCAGTTAAAAGAAAGCCGTAGGGGCTTTGGTACACAGTGAAGTTGTTCTGAGTCCATCCAGCAGAGGACAGTGTTACAGACACACTAGCCATTTCAGTTCTCTGAGCTTTTATTGCCTTGACAAGCTGTAGACGTGATGCCAATGTGCAAGAAAAAGACAGACCCCTCTGGTATCGGTCAGAGGCAGGAATGACCTGCCCGTGGTAGGATTACATACGGTGCTTGGGGTCTGATCCCTTGTGTCCATTTGTGAGCACTGTCCATTCCTCATTCGGTGGCAGACTGTCACGTAGGGCGATGCCATCTCTCCTTTTTGCTGGATTTAGGCAGTTTTTTCCTCATCACATTTGGATGAGAAGCCATTTATAATTCCTGAGCATTTGAGGAAATGTCTTTCTCAGACAGTCTTGTATTTTACACAGCAGGGCATTATTATTTATTTGCATTGCAGAAGTGTGCAGGTGCCCTAGACATGGGTCAGGGCCCCATTGTGCCAGATACTGTACAGACCGAGCGGAAAACTTTTAGTCTCTGTATTAAATTACAGTTTACAAGGTGGAACTGAGGTGCTTTGAAGGAAGTGCCTTGCAGTCCCCATTATCTGGGTGTTGGCTGTGACACTCCATATCTAGGGTGAAAGGGTATAAAGCACTGGGAAATGAGGCTCCCTGAATTCTGAAGGAAATTTGCACTTCCCAGCTCCCTCTTTCTCAAGCTAAAAATGAAACCGTATGATACAAGGGAACCATTTCAGTGAACTGTACTGAATGCATTGCAAGGAGGTTGTAGTATTTCTTTCCCCAAGTCTCTGGTTCTCAAATTGTGAGGTGAGATGAAAAAAGAAGAAATTTTTACTTTGTCAGCTGTCAAGCTAGTTACAGTCAAAAGCATAGAGCAGGTATTCAGCAAAATACAGTCATACTGAACATCTTCCAAAGAGTTTGCTCTGGCAAACTCGCCGAGAGTTTCTTTGGCTTTGTTTATAACAGAATAACAACAAGAAAAAGGAACTAGAGTTAGTCCTTGCTATTTCCAGCCTTAAAATTGCTTTGACAATTTGAAAGCTCTTCTTTTTCACAGATCTGAAAATGGGTTGTACATTAATAAAACCTCACTTTCTCAAATGAATCCAAACATGTTTTTTTTTTCTTGTCCCTCGCGGCATATCAACCATGTTCAGCATCAGTTCACCTGTACCCCACTGCTAACACCCAGTGTTAGTAACAGATCATTTTCCCAGTCTAGGCAAGTCCCTAGAGTGTTAGGCCTGTTTAATATGCTCTGTCCATGCAGACAGCTTCCATGACCCCCAATGAACACTTGGATTGTCTTTATGTGCATCCACCTGTAACATCACTGCAGTTGAAACTCAGCTTGTTGTTCTGGCTCATCGTAGGGTGCCCAGGTGTCTGGTTTTCAACTGGAAAGTCCGGATGAAAAGGGGACGTGACCGTGTCCAGTCAGATCTTCTGACTGGACACCCAAAGTCCAATTACCACAGGCGAGGGAGGCAGGGAGGCGCTGGGTCATCATCTGCACCAGCCCCTGCTCCGCTGGGGCCACCTCCTACCTGTGTTAAGCAGCGGCAGCTCCCAGCCCTGGCTCCACAGGGGAGTCCCTCCTGACACGGTCTGCGGGGGAGGGGGAGAAGGGAAGAGCAGCGAGCAATGGGGGGAGGAGGGAAGAGAAGCGAATGGGGGCGGGGCCTTGGGGAAGAGATGGGATGGGGCATCGGGGAAGAGGCAGGGCAGGGGTTTTTAAACATTACAAAGCTGGCAACCCTAGGCTCATGTCAAGCCTGCAGCATATCACAGTAAGAAGTTGGGCCTAGATCCTCAAAGGTATTTAGGCATCTAAGGTACCTAAATAACTTTGAGGATCTGGGCCTTACTGTTTGAAGGCCTGATCCTCAGTGCAGGGCAATAGACTAAATGAGCCCTTGAGGTCCGTATTAGCCCTACCTTTCTATGAGGGACTCTTATTGACTCCCATAGGCTTGAATTAGACCCTGAATATCTTACACTCCCTTGTCTTAGGTGTCTACTATGTTTGGCACATGTTCCAAGGCTTCCCACTGTGCCCAGCACATGCATTCCAGATAACTGAGGTGCTTGATGCTTTTATTTAAAAAGTATGGCTCCTTGTGAATCATCCCAAAAGTGTATATTACATCAAAGTTCAGAAGATTTCATAACCAATTAATTCAGCTTCAATCTTTTGTGTACGTTTCTAGGTTATCTTCTTTATTTTAGGAAATCCTTTAAGCATTTCTTGGAAAGATGTAAAACAACGTCAGTGGCAATGAGACAAAGATACTGCGCCCTTTCAGAAAAATCCTCCTCGTGCCTATTTCAAAATTAGGCTACAGTTTTTCAGAGAAAAAAATGTGATGGGGGCAGCATATTTTGATGTGGGGAAAATACAGTCCAGATTTTGAAGTTTAAAAAAAAAGAGTCTGGCAAATTATAAATTAGGATAATAATTCAGAGAAGTAATAAAATATCCAGCTTTTATTGCACCATTGAGAAGGGTATTAAAAAGCATCTGGGAACTTGAGGTTTGGAAAGATGGGCCTTGAAAGACTTGGTGGGTTCAATATTAATGTAGAAAATATGGCATCTGAAAATGCATGGAAATCAGCAAATGGGGCTCAATGTGGTAAAGTACCAAGCCCTGCTGTGAGGTGCTGAGTGCCTTCCACGCCACTGTTTCCCGGGAACCTGAGGGTGCTCCAGCAAAACTGGAGAGTCATTTGTGTCTGGCAGGATCGAGCCATAAAGAATATCCTGTGAACACTCCGAATGTCTGTTGAGCAAACTTGCAGGAACCAAAGTTATTCACAGTGGGTGAAACTCACCCCTAGTGCAGAGGGCTTCACCTTGGCCCTCTGCCCCTGCCCAGGGGTCCAGTGAGGTAAGCGGGCAGGCAAGAGCCCCGCCTCATATGGAACTCATTTCCATGCCAGCCTCTGTAGACATTATGTGGAAGGTTACTATGGAAGCCAGGCCTGCATTGCGGGCGGGGCAAGGATCTACATTTAAGTAGATCAGTGGCCCAAGCACCCTGCAACGGTTATATTTTTAAGTCTGGTATTTGTTTAGATTTGAATAACTGAGGTCTTGTGGGTGCTAGGGTCCTTATTCGTCATTGTAGTCTTGTGTGTGCTGGGGAAACGAACCCTTATTAGTGATCAGAACCGCTGGGGCTGCATGCCTTGTGTGCTGCTGTTTGCCACAGTAATCACAGTCCCACTGCTTGTGGGTTGGCTTTGAAATCTCTGTGAATTCAGAGTCAGATTAGCAAATCGCTTTATCTCCTAAAGTCACCGTTAAGTCCCCTCCTCGCTTTTGCTGTGGCCTCTCTGGCATGTTAAGATCTTGCTTTTGGAATAGATCATGTTGGCTTCCATCATTGTCACTGAATGACTGGATCACCCCAACTATGGTATGTAACCAAGCAAGCTATTAGGGAGCATCCATTTGTTCTTACAGCAGTGGTTTGGGGTTTATTTACTCAATTATTTTCGAATACATTTTCCTACCCAAAAGATTGCTAATCACAAAAAGTCTTCTATTGCTGTTTGCTCCCTAAGACCTTTAGTTACAGTGGCAATAAACCTCAAAAGGTGCACAGGGATGATGGATTTCCAGGATTTACCATCAGCCAGATCATCACTGGATAGCAAAGCACATGTCAAAGGTCAGCACCATAAAGGGGGTGGCGATATGGGCACAAGGTGCTGGAAAAGTGTTTTAGGAAGTCTAGACCTAGTGGATTTTATGGCTTTTGTTCATTCCTGTCACTTAATGTGGTTGGAAGGGATTCACTTACTGCATTTCCTAGGACAGAATAAATACTCCTTGGCTTTCTGGCAGTCATTTTTGACAAAGGATTCAAGAAGCTGCAGCTGTGTATGCGTCTGTCTCCCCTCCCCCGCTTTATTACAATGCGTGTTGTTCTGAAATACTCAGTTCAGCTATAAACAATCTACTCGATCAACAACATGCTTTTGCACTTTTTGAAATGGTGCTTTGAGGCAGATAAATGAAAATAAGTATGGCAGCCTGCCAGTAAAAATTCTGCAAACTGTATCGTCACAGGGGCAATGACTAAGACAGCACATTATTTTATTTACTGTAGAATCTGAAAATCCATTTCTGCCCATAAAATAGCTGTTTATTTTCTCTTTGTTTGATGTTTGTGCTAATCTTAGCTGACACTTTTAGCTAGTAATGGTTCACAAGCTGTTCAGCTCAGTGTTTAAAAAGCCACATCATCTAGCACTTCTTTTTGGTTTTAAAGTCTGGTGGCCCCTTCAATGCCATGTCCTATCAAGACAATAGGAAGCTAATTTGCTGATGTCTCGGACCCAGGGAAAGTGCTATTGTGTCCTAAAAGTAGCATGTTGGTGCTATAGATTGAAGGTAAAGTGAACATGTCATCATGATATGTGAGGAAGTACATGACCTGAATGTTTTGTATCCTGGGAGAAATTGATTTACCTTGTTTCTAATAGAGTTAGTCTTTCTAGGCACTGACATCAAGGCCTTTCACGCATTTAAGTTAGTTGTCTGAATTGTATTATGCCACTCATGCCAACCAGAAAACCAAAAGTAAACAAATGAGAAGTCATTCCTGCTATGGCACGTTGAACTCAGCTTGGTCCTGCTGGTTTCTAAAAACCTCAGTGTCTGCTCTGATTACGCTCAAATCCACCTCCCCAAATCCTATCCTCGCAGGAATCAGTGCTCTGACATCACTCACCAGAGCTGGCTGAAAAATGTATTTCATGAAAATTGTTTCAATACTTTTTAGGGCTGTCAAGCGATTAAAAAAATTAATCGTGATTAATTGCATGATTAAAAAAATTAATCGTGATTAATCGCGCTGTTAAACAATAATAGAATACCATTTATTTAAATATTTTTGGATGTTTTCTACATTTTCAAATATTGATTTCAGTTACAACACAGAATACATGTACAGTGTTCACCTTATATTTATTTTTTATTACAAATATTTGCACTGTAAAAAAACAAAAGAAATAGTATTTTTCAATTCACCTAATGCGAGTACTGTAGTGAAATGTCTTTATCATGAAAGTTGAACTTACAAATGTAGAATTATGTACAAAAAAATAACTGCATTCAAAAATAAAACAGTGTAAAACTTTAGAGCCTACAAATCCACTCAGTCCTACTTCAGCCAATTGCTCAGACAAACAAGTTTGGTTGCAATTTGCAGGAGATAATGCTGCCCGCTTCTTGTTTACAATGTCACCTGAAAGTGAGGCCATGCGAACGCCTGTTACAGTTGTAGCCGGCAGCGCAAGATATTTACGTGGCTGGCAGATGCGCTAAAGATCTATATGTCCCTTTATGCTTCAACCACTCTGATGACGGATTCTGCTTGATAATGATACAAAGCAGAGCAGACCGACGCATGTTCATTTTCATCATCTGAGTCAGATGCCCCCAGCAGAAGGTTGATTTTCTTTTTTGATGGTTTGGGTTTTCTAGTTTCCGCATCTGAGTGGTGCTCTTTTAAGACTTCTGAAAGCATGCTCCACACCTCGTTCCTCTTAGCTTTTGGATGGCACTTCAGATTCTTAAACCTTGGGTCGAGTGCTGTAGCTATTTTTAGAAATTTCACATTGGTACCTTTTTTGCATTTTGCCAAATCTGCTGTGAAAGTGTTTTTAAAACAAACGTGATCATCATTCGAGACTGCTATAACATGAAATATATGGCAGAATGCGGGTAAAACAGTAGGATACATACTATTCTCCCCCCCCAAGGAGTTCAGTCACAATAATTAACTCATTATTTTTTTAACGAGCATCATCAGCATGGAAACGTCCTCTGGAATTGTGGCCAAAGCATGAAGGGGCATAGGAATGTTTAGCATATCTGGCACATAAATACCTTGCAACACCAGCTACAAAAGTGCCATGCTCATGCCTGTTCTCACTTTCAGCTGACATTGTAAATGAGAAGCAGGCAGCAGTATCTCCTGCAAATGTAAACAAACTTGTTTGTCTTAGTGATTGGCTGAACAAAAAGTAGGACTGAGTGGACTTGTGTAGCGGGGCGGTCACCCCTCTCTGGTGTGGAAGGGGTTAAAAACAGTCCTGGGAAAGGGCTGCCCCGGGGAGCCAATCAGGGTTGGGCTGGGAGTATAAGAAGGCCTAAGGGAGGAGCTGGGTCAGAGTCTCTCTCTAGCTTTGGAGAGAGATGGACCTAGCTACCTGAAGGAGCAAAGTGTACCTTGGATAGAGCAGTGCTGGGGAAGGGCAAGAGGAGCTGGGGAGCTCCAGCAACTCCCCAGGCTGAGGCCTTGATAAACAGGGCCGGCTTTAGCAAGTGCGGGGCCCGATTCCTGGGGCTTGTACTCACCGGGCGGCGCTCCCAGTCTTCGGCGGCACTTCGGATTGCCGGCTGGGGGAGGGGGGTCACAGGTCTTGCCGCGCTCCGGCCGGCGTCGCAGGGCCGTGGGGCAGCTGTGCTCCGGCCGGGGTTGCGGGACCACAGGGCTGTCCGCGCCCCGGCCGGGGTCACGGGGCCACGGCGCTCCGGCCAGGGTTGCGGGGCCGTGGGGCTGTCGTGCTCCAGCCGGAGCTCCAGCCGGAAGAGCGGGGCCGCGGGGCTTGCCGCGCTCCGGCCGGCGCTCTGGCCAGGGGAACGGGGCTGCCAAAGACCCCGGAGCGGACCGCCGCCGCCCGCCGGGGTGAGTAAAAATAAATTAAAAAGGCTCCTAAGGCGCAGGGCCCGATTCCGGGGAATCGGGTGAATCGACCTAAAGCCGGCCCTGTTGATAAAGGCCTACTCAGGTACTGGGGCTGGGAGGTGCAGCCCGGGAATAGGCAGCGGCAGCTGGTCCAACCCCCTTGCCAGTGATGAGTGGCCATTACAGACTGCAATTTGCCCCAGAGAAAGGGGGCTAGATGATGACTGGCAGTAGCCACTGAGGCAAAGTAGGTGTAGAGGGTTGGGGGGTTCCCTTGGGAAAGGAGACCCAGAATGTGGGGGTACTGCTGGGGCAGAACCCAAGGTAAAGAGGCACTGGGGTCCAGGAGGGACACGGGGGCTTGAGGCAGGTGAGCCACCAGCCAGCAGAGGGTGCTCCTAGGTTGGAAAACAGCTAATTCCCAGGACGACCAGCAGGAAGCGCCACACCGGTGAGTCTCAACCTTGCTACAACTTGTAAGCTCTAAAGTTTTACATTGTTTTGGTTTTGAGTGCAAATCTACATTTGTAAGTTACTTTCACAATAAAGAGATCGTACTACAGTACTTGTATAAGGTGAATTGAAAAATACCATTTCTTTTATTATTTTTACAGTGCAAATATTTGTAATAAAAAATAATAAAAAATGGAGCACTGTACATTTTGTATTCTATGTTGTAAGAGAAATCAGTAGAAAAATGTAGAAAAACATCCAAAATATTTAATAAATTTCAATTGGTATTCTATTGTTTAACAATGCAATTAATCACGATTAATTTTTTAAATCGTGATTAACTTTTTTGAGTTAATCGTGTGAGTTAACTGATTAATCAACAGCCTTAATACTTTTCATTCTAGTGGTTTTCAAATGAATTATATATTGTTCACAAATGTTCAGTTTGGAAAGTTTTCATTTTAGTTTTTATTTTTTGTTGTTTTGTTGTTTCACTTTTTTTTTTTTTTTTACCTTTTTACCTTTTAACCTACTTCCCCCGACACACACACCCTACTTCTCTACTCCTTTTTTCTTTTTCCATTTTGCCACCAGAAAAAGGGGAGTGGGAGAGGGAAAAAGGAAACCCCAAAATAAAAAGAACCAAAACAATCAAACTTTTTTCATTTTCCAGTTTTATTATAAAACAATTTGTTGGTAAAATTTCTGATGTTAAAAATCATCATTTTTCAACAATATAAATTAATTTTCAAATTTCTGACTAGCTCTATTTACCGATCTACCTACCTATATTTTAAGAATTCCCCATTCTCCTTTAAGTAGGAGGCATCTCTCCCATAGTGAGGCCTAGGGTGCAGAATTTCCTTCCCAGTGCACATCTGTCTTAGCCCATCCCATCCCATCCCACAGTCCTGGAACACTTGGAAATTCTTGTTTGTGTTGGTGATATGGCTGTTACTTTTTGACCCCCTCCCCCTTTTCCCCATTTTCCTTCTAGCAAATAGTACCCCTATCTATTTATTTATCTGGTTTTTAGTTTAAGGGGGGGTGATTTTTTTTTTTTAAAGCATGATGTTATTGTAATGGTGTATATATTTATTATGAATCACAGCAAAATACCCCATTTGCTGAAGGGGTTGCACTTCATTAATAAAATAAGTCTTACTGTTATTCTCACACGCTGAGAGCAAGACTAATTCATTTTATACTAATGTATTTCTATTTTGCTATAATTCTCCCTACAAAAATTAATAGCTTTGCATATTTCACTGAGCTGGGGAAACACTTAGTCTAGAGTGTTAACCCTCAGATGTTTGTAAATTAGTAAGTTTTAGGCTACTGTGTCTTCTTTCAGAACTCTTTTGACTGAGTTTTCATTCAGAAAATGCACTTGCATATAGCAGCATCCACTATAGAATCATCATGTAGTGTGCTAATGAAATAAAGCTATGATATTACATCAAGATACATTTCACAATTATTGGTTAAAATTATTATATGGTTAAAAAAGAAAGGAAAAACAACTTAACACATTGAATCAGAGAGAACGGAGGTTAAATAGCAGCCGATTATTCAGAAATATAGAAAATTTTAGACATCTGTCACCTTCTGAAAACTGCTGCATGTACAAAACATCTTTGAAAGACATGATCCATAGCCCACAGGGAACATCTATTTGACCCTTTCTTCTCAGGGAGTGAATCCACAGCAGAGATTCTCCAAAGGAGAATCAGAAAGGGAATATACCTAGAAAAAATTCTGGTGTGCAAAGTGAAGATCTCTAGGGAAGCACCAATGTGCAATTGGCACTTACCAGGCAGAAAAGCAATGCATAGCCTCATCTTGGAAGCAGGATAGGTGGAGGGGACAGTTATTAGCAGAGAAGGGTCTGGTTAAGCTTCATTATTGTCATCATTATATTTTTATTTATTATTTAATGTTTGAAGTTTTTTTTTTTAATTTGTTGGTTCAGTTGATTTAATTGTATGCTTCTAAGATCTGCCTGCAAATGGATAATATAGATTTCCATCTGAAAAATGCCCATAAATAGAACATATGGAACTCCTAAGACCTTTTAAAGTATATATCCCACCAATCCTGCTGCCAAAATCAGTATATATATGGTTTTTTATGCATTTGTCTGCTTTAACTTATCTTGATAGCCATTCAGAATAAGGTAAAGCTGGCAATTGCATAGAAATGTACATGCATCAGAGACAAATATGTTGAGATTCTCAAAGCAGTCTACAGGATTGAGACACACATCTTTCTTTAATTTTAGTGGAAGAGATGTATAAACCCCTTAGACTGCTTTGGAAATCACCAAGGACTCTTATTGAAGATGGACACTTCCTATTTTTATTTTTGCAAAACGTTCATCCATTTCCATTCTCAGTCAAATGTATGTCAGAGGAGTTAAAAGGTGGGTTCCTGTCTTCTTTAACATATGTTCCTTTTTATAGTTCTCAGATGATAACATGCAAAGTTTTGAGCATTCCGATTTGTATAATATTATTAAACACTGAAAAAGATCCCAAAGCAAACTCCAATCACACAAAGCAAAACCCATTACCGCTTTAACTATACCAGGCTAGTTACAGCAGTACAACCTGGGGTGTAGACAAGACCTTAGACTGAGATGATTATAGGATGACTACAGTTATAGGATGTTTAGAATGGTCGGTTACAGAAATGATTTGAGTCAAACCCTCTTTTTCATCCCCCAAGTATGGATGGATTCAGATCTGGAAAAAAGTATAAGAACAATATAAAGGCAATTCCATAAACTACAGTAACATGATCCCCAATGCATGCACATGTTTACAGGAGAATACTGTCCTCCAGAGTGTCTAGGTAGTGGACTAAATTGTCAAAAATATCAACAGCCACCTTTCCAAGACTTGATATGGGACCAAGGAGGAAAAGTCATCCCTTGCAGTGCCAGAATTCTGGTTCCTTCTAGAGTCAAAGAGTGCTTCCCAAGGGAACCTGGTTTCAAAAGAGATGGAAGTAGCCATTAGCACATTGTACATGACAATGCTGGTACGTAAAGCAAACCAAAACCAAATAAATTACTGTATGCGATCATAAAAAAGAGTGAACTGAATAACTTCTATGGGTAGGAAAACACCCCGCTGTCCTCTCTTGTCCTTGCCAAATCTCATAGGTGTGAGCTGCTAATTAAAAATAACCCTCTGCCCCCTGAGAGAGGGTGCCAGCATACACTTTGGATCAGAGCTGGTACATTATGATCATTTCCAATTGCCAGCATCTATCTTTCCCTGTTCAATTATGCAACGAGTCAATGCCCAAACCTACTGTCATGAAATATGTACTTGTTCTTGGTGTCTTGCTTTCCTGTTTGCTTTCCATTTCCCCCTGGCTAATTGCACATTGTCTGTAATGTTCAATGCTATATAAATCAGCATGAAACCTATCAAACGTGCCCTGTGCCCTACATCTCCACTGCACACACCTTGTGTGTGGGGAGTATTTTGTTACTCACATATTGTTGTAACATAGTCAGTCAGTATAAAGGCCTGAGCTGGTCACAATAAAGCAACCCACAGGCCTATTGTTGAAATCAGAGCTAGGCAAGTCATGCAGGAATGCAGGATTCGGAGATGAATGTAGTAATGGGAAAACCTCCAAATGGTTCAGAGTTGAAGGTTCGTTTAACGTTGCTGCTTTGCCAAACCTAATCCAAATGATGCGAGGCCCTTGATTGTACACTGCTATGCTGGAGAATCCTATAAGAATAAAATGACCCATATCGATCTGAGGTACTTATACAACCCCTGTTCTTGTAGTATCTGAGCACTTCACCATCTTTAATGTATTTATCCTCACATCACTGAGGGAGGGCAGTGCTGCTATTCTCCATTGTACAGTTGGGAAACTGAGGCACAGAGAGGCTAGGTGACTTGGCCATGGCTCACACAGGAAATTGGTGGCAGAGCAGGAACTTCAGCCCAGGTTTCCTTTGTCCCAGGCTAGCTCCTGAACTGTTGCTTAACATGTACAAAGGAAGAATGTTTCCAATGGAGTAAAACATTACATGAAAACAGTGTGCTCATGGACCTTCGGTGTTTCTGCTTCCATTCCGAGAGGTGCAGGAAAATGAGAAATAATGGGAAACCGACTTTGCTAAACTTTCTGAACCACAAGGAAGTTCGACCAAGCTTTGGTTCAGTTATTGGACAATGGATGGGTTTGTTCTGTTTGTTTTTCTCAGTTGAGGGTGTAGTGGGTTATTTTATACAAAATGGTTGGCTCATCCATTGTATGAAGGCTATATCAGAATGTAATAGACAAGAAAGCCAGTCTGGGGGGCATGTCTGGGTGAGCTGAGGGAAAGGTGGGAAAGCTAGGGGTGTCGTTGGAGTCCATAGCATGGGACTTCTCTATGAAACAGCCCCTCAGGCCAAGGGTAGCTATGGATTGGAGGCATTTTTAGTAGCAAAACTCCAGCATAGCCATGCTGCCAGAAACTGGATACTGGGGGACAAAAGCTAGTGAAGAGCCATGTGGCCTTCCTCAGATCCAAGCAGTCCCTGAGAATCCACTAAGTTTGGGGAAAATCCCATGGCTTATTAGTGAGGGGGTGAACCCCATCACCCCCCAAGATGAAATGCGGGGAAGGGAATCACCATCATCTTTGGGGAAATGTCCTCTCCTAACACCCCCTCCCATGGGTTGAGCATGTGGTCCACCATCCTTATGTGGGCAAAACTGCCACTGAAGTCAGCTAGAGCTAGGATGGGATGGGCCCAGAGTTTGGAAATCTCCATGCAGTGAGAGAGAAAATAGCCCTACATTTTCACTTGAGTACTTCAGAAGTTTCATGCAGGCTTCATCCTCTTAACAAACCCTATGCTAGCAACTGCTTCCCGAAAAAAGAGTACCGTGTGGCTTTGGTAAGTTACTCATTAATACTGTTAACATGTAAAAATGTTAAACATTAAATAAGGCAAAATAAAGTGATGAAATCATAAGGGATGTTTATGCAGAATACAAATGAAGAATAGCATCTGAGGACTCTACTGGCTTTTCTAATCCACGCAGGTTCCCTTTGTTGTTCCTTTCACCTTTCTATGCATCAGGATGGACTCGGTAGCCCCAGCATACAAAGTTCTACCCTAAAAGCATCGGAGTGCGGTGCACTGATTTCTGGGTAGAATCTCTGTGGAGGAATGAGGTTCAGATCTGGGGTTGGGGGAATCCTATATGTTTTAGTTGTGAAAGGGAGCAACACGTTCACTTTTATGCTCACCATGCTACAGCAGAAGCGTCTCCCATTTAGCTCCTGGGAAAGTGATCCCATTTAACTCAGCAGTAGTTGTGTGCACACATCCGAGGGCATTATTGGGCCCAGTATTTACAATTAATAGTGGTGACTGTCCTATCACTCACTAAATCCTACTTGCCTTACTCAGCTGAGTAATCCTGCTGCTCGCCTCACTCACAGACAAGTAGCATTTGGCCATACATGTTTAACAGTGCAGCTGCTCGTCCCTCCATAGCCACGCTGCTGCGAGTGCTAATTCTCATTAAAGAAATGAGCCAAGCGGCACGTATTGGATCCTCACATGCCCAGATAAGAGTAAGCGGCTCTCTCTCTCTTTCCTTAACAAAAATGTTAGGGAAGGACAGTGAATGGTACTAGTGACTTTAAGGAAGTGGCACTGAAGTAGATTTCTTCAAGAAAGCAAAATTAAGAAACCATAAGATCAGGCAGTCCTTTAGGCTCCAAAGGGAACTGACAGAAACAAACGTAAGTGGACAGTGGGATTTGCCATGCAGTGGGCACATTAAATCTGATTGCTGGAAATAAAAAACAGGTGGAGAGATAAGACATGCATGCCTGATGTTGATGGAAAGCATGTTTGTGCCTAATACATTGGAGAAATTGTTCCATAACAGTTCATCCATGTGAAAATATGACCCCTGTAATATTGCCACGGTCAAAAAGACCTAAAAAGATGTGCTGAGTAAGTGCCAGTTGTACAAGAAATAGCTGCCTGGGGGTGATGTTAACTCACAAGAGACAGTTTTCCCAAGATTTCAACAACTGTTAGTACTCAGGTAGGGTGGGGGGAAGTTCCTTCCAATTTTCTATATTCTCTCCACATTCTTTGGCCAGCCCACCAATGCTATGCAAAATTCCACAGTGGAACCCCAAACCTGCTGAACCGTTTGGGGTTTCTTCACCAATCCTAAACTCACTCTAAGGGGTCACTCCATTTCCCAGAGGTTTACAAAGTTTTGGATGGGCTGTGGGTCCTATTTTGGGCCGCCTTTTCATATGGTCTCTTTCTTCACAACAGACCCCTTGTCTTTTGCTCTAGGCTGAAAGCAGAAAAGGGGAGACCTATTGGACCGCAACCCTTTCTTCAGGGGATAATCTCTTTGCAGGAAGGAGGGGAAGGACCAGTTCTCCCCATCATCAATCTTGTGGCAAAACAAGTCAATTCCAAGGAAAGTATCTCTAGGTGAGTGAACAGCATGGAGCTTTCTGGGGTATATCAGGCTCCAGAAGAAGGCAAGTAGCTATAGCAACAGCAGTTGTTCTCCATATAGCCTTTTGAAGTGGGGAAGAGAGGATGGTGGTCAGGCAGGCAGCCCACCCCCTGAATCATTTCCGGTGGGCTTATCTTACTGGGCCTCCTCAAAGACTTAAGGTAAAAGGAGCAAGCAAGCCAGCTAATCCCATGGCCATCCAAAGGGCTGGATGTAGGGAAAGCAATAGCCAGCTGTTCCCCCAAATAAATTAGAAATGAGGTAGGAGTTAGACCACTGCCATCTCCCCAGCAAACAAACAACAGGAGGTAAGAGGAGAGGGT
>NW_020664413.1:54653466-54717144 GCF_002925995.2 Terrapene triunguis | reverse complement strand
TACCACAAGTTTCCATTGTTCCCAGTGAATTGTGCTGCATAGTTACCACTGAGCATATTGAAAATGTTGTGGCAAATTAACAAATTGCCCTGCAAATCCCCAGACAAACTGTTCTTTGGCTCAACGCTATTAAAGATTCTATGGGCCTGGATACCAATAAATAATAATACCTGCCTATCTCAGATAACCCAACTACAGATTGTAGGACACATCTGGATAATATAAGGAATGGCCTAGACCTTTGCTCAAGAGTCAGACCAAGTCTTTTGAGGGTCAAGGTAAGTTTGCATGACTCCCTCCCTCTCTCTGACTTATTTTTCATTTTGGGGGCATTTTACCATCTCCTGGCCCCCAACCCCACATATTTTGAACTAAATTACACATTATATAAAAATTAGTGATGAACCTCAGACAGGGCCGGCTCTAGCTTTTCTGCCGCCCCAAGCGGCTAAGGAAAAAAAAAAAAAGCCGATCGGCGGCAACTCAATCGCGCCGCTTCATTCTTCGGCAGCAATTCGGCGGCGGATCCTTCACTCCCTCTCTTCCTCTTTGGCGGCACTTCGACGGCCTCTGTATTGGCCGCCCCAAGCACCTGCTTCCTTCGCTGGTGCCTGGAGCTGGCCCTGACCTCAGATGCAAAATTTGGATATGGATTTCAAGCTCCCATTTCTTGTGGTGGTTTCTGGATCTAGGGTTTTGGTTCAGGCCTATCTGTAATAGAAACATGGCACTCATTGAGACTCAATTTAGCACATGCCTTCTGACAGGATTCACGTTGCATCTGACCTCCGCTGACTTGGCTCCAAGTGGGAGTCATCATTAATACTAACAACTGCACAGAGTGGGGGAGGTGACATGAGAGAATGAGGAGAATGGAGGGGGGAAAGGGGGAAGAGATCTGAGGGGCAACACTAAAAGGGGAAGAGAAAAGAGGAGAGGGAACCCCCTTTTTTCTGCTCATCTTTTCTCCCTTCGCTTTTCTTATCTTTCACCTTCCCAATTTCTTTCTCCCCTCCCTTTTCTCTTGTCTTTCTATCCTTTCTCTTCAAAAGCTGTGCACTCCCTCCTTTCCAAAAGACTCAGCCCCCTTCTTCCAGTATTATGTATATAGCCTCATAGAAGTGCTGGCTATTTTACAGGTAAAAATAAAAAAAAATCCCTTCCTACCGTGAGGAGCTCATAATCTAATGTTGGCCCAATGACTAACCTAGTTGTCATGGTTCCTGGGCGAGCTGGGCCTGAAACTCCTTGTTGTCCGTCTCAGGTGCACCCCTTTGAGGACAGGATTCCCTATCTTCCCCCTCTCTGTGTGGAACCCACAGTCCTAGCTCTCTTACACTGGCTCTTTCAGCTGCAGCTCCCCTGTTTACCAAGCATGTTAACCCAACAGGCTCAACTGGATTAAGCATCTCTAAGCACTTTACCTCTGGGAGCCTGTGCCAGCATCTGATTCAAGTGACAAAAAATCCAAACCAAACCAAAAAATCCCACACCCTACTCCTGCAAAACACACTGGCATTTATTTGCTGAAAGGAACACAGAATCTAGGAAAATGGGTTAAAACAATAGAGTGTCTTAAACATACATTTCCTTACCTGAGCTTAACCTCTCCATCCATAGCTCAGGTAGGGTCAGCTTATTCCCATATCTGGGTTGGGAGAGCCAGCCTGCTTCTTGCAGTACTTCTCTCTCTCTCTCTGGGTCTCCTTTCATCCCTGACAGTGCTCACTGATGCTCCCTGGGCAGCCCTCAGCCACTCACCCTCCACCCCCTTCTAGGCCAGTAAAGTATTTCCTTTGATTTTAGGCTTAGCACTGGGAAGAATAAACCATTCTAGCCTGGATGGAGTGTATTCCCCAATCAGTACCTTCCTCATGGTTTCCTCAAGAACCTGTGGCATTCTTTATGGTAGCACATTATCTTTGCCATTGTTTAATTTCCTGTTGATTTCTCTCTCACAGTCTCCTTTGATTTAACTCTGTGCCTTCAGGCATGATAATATCACACAGGTAAACTGAGGTGCATATGATATATAGATATGTAACTCCCTCATTCGCCACACCACCCGACAGCAGACAAGAAGGGAAATGGGTAAACAGAAGGAGAGGAACTCAGCTATTCTGTGAGAAGCAAAGGAGACCTAGAAGCTGGCTACATCTTGAATTTCATGGAAATTACATATAAAATGCACGAAGGAATGAGTCCTGTTACAATGGAGGTTTATCTTTAAACCTTTCCTCTTACCTATTTTACAGTGTGAAATGTCAGCAGGTGTATCCACTACAGCTATTCAGTTGAGAGAGGGCCAGATCCTCAGCTGGTGGAAATCTGCATGGCTCCATTGACGTCAGTGGAACTATGCCAATTCACAGCAGCTGAAGATCTGGCCCATGGATTCTGATTTCCCTCACAGCAGTATAAACCAGGAATAGCTCGGCAGGAGTTACCACAGTGCAAAGCCAGGGTGACAGCCGAGTTAGACTGTAAGTTTATATGTCTTACACCCACACTACTGTATGGCACAACAGTTTGAGTGGCAAATAGATATTGTTCTTTATCTGTACAGAACTGACCATGTGCAATTGATATAGTTAAGACACAAGCGTGCTAGCTAGTGATGCAAGTGACCGGTTGTTTATTGCCTCGCTTTCCTCAGAATGAGCCTGAAGAAAAATCAAGTCTGTTCAATGCAAGTTGTAGTTGGGGAGGATTCAGGTAAGCCAGCTAGCAATATCAGTTATGGGTGGTGCGGATACCTTAGGGCAATGCCTGGATAGCCGGACTGGTAAAGCTGAAATGCTCTATGTCTCATTGAAATATTGACAGTTCTAGTCGCTTTACACTGTTCATCTGACTGCATAATTGCTTTCACAAATTAAACAAGAACAATGGTGAAAATATGTAAAACATCACATTGGCTGAAATGTGGTTCAGGCCTGGAGTGAAGAAGAGTTTGGCGTTCTGTTCCAACTCCCCACTGATTTCAGCAGGAATGTGACTCTCTGCGCACAGGCCGAGGATGGTTTTGCAGGCCAGGACTGAGATGCATTATCAGTCTTGCTGTGGAAGGATCCCTGGCTTAAACCTGTGTGATTAGTCCCTTGATTTCAAAACCACTCCATTCACTCACTCATGATACAGAAGATGGTTTGTTTCAGGTACCCTCCTTTCTCCCCCATTTTCACACTTTGAAGCATGGATTGACTTGCCTGGCACTTGAGCTCATGGGTCTTTCTTTCTTTCTTTCAGAATTTGTCAAATTTACTAGGCTAATCAGCAATTAGGGCTGCTTAACCAAGTCAGCTGAGGAAATACCAAAGAGTCAGATCATACTCCTGGAGAACAGTGTGTGTGGTGGACTTTTCCACGTGCAGATTTTTCTTCCTTTGCTCACAAGGGTTCTGTGTGGGGGGGGGGGGTGTCACACAAGGAGAGCCCGCGGAGCCAGAGATCAGCAACCAGTGGTGCCATGGCCATGTCCCCTTTCCCCAAGCCAGGGGCCTGTGACAGTAGCCAGGAGTGAGTGACATAGGAGCCACTACACCAGCTGTATATGCCCTCGTGTTTTCCTCATACCAGGGAACCTCAGGCAGCTTTACAGCTTCTTTGTACTAGGCTGTGGTGAGGCCTAGGATTGGGGCTGTGGGTGTTTGTAATTCTCTCATGTTCTCTCTCTCTCTCTAGGACAGATTCTGTTAAAGACACAATAGCCTGATCTTAAGCGTAGCTTTGGGAAGACTAAATATTCAAGTGTCAGTGGGGCTAGAGAGGGCATATTCCCCAATCAGCAGTATCCTCATTGTTTCCTCGGGGATTCTTGGTATTGCTTGTGATAGCATCTGATCTTTGCCATTGCTTCATTTCCTGTTGGTTTTTCCTTTTACAGCCTCCTTTGATTTAACTCTCTGCATTCAGGTAGGAAAATACCACATAGGTGCATATGCTATTTATAAAAAATAAATACACATAACTTGGTGAATGGTGCAACCAAGCTAGATTAAATACAGGGCCAGATCCTCAGTTGGTGTAGATTGACCTTGCTCTGTTGAAGTCCATGGAGTTGTGCTGATTTATACCAGCTGGCCCCACCTGTAGAGATGGACTTCGTTCTCAGGCAAGGGAGGGGAGTTTATGTTTCTCATCAGATAGATGTTGTTGTGTTTTTTTTACATAGCTTATAAAATTATGATAAGATCAGTTAGGCCATTTAAAATGGATAATCTTAAAGTGATATTAAGGATGGAAATGGGCCTATCTTGTATGCTTTAATGGCTCCCTCACAGGCTGTTCAATGTTATCAAAAGGTGATTTTAGAAGTTTGTAATAAACATGCTCCTTTGGGGAAGATTAGGATACTTGGTGGGAGTCACCATCCTTCTGCTACCTCCAATTTACTGTGCTCTAAGAGAACTAATTACATTGGATGTATTATAACTCTAGAACATCAGCTTTACTTTCTGATCTCTTGGTCAATGAAGAGATTTGCCATGTTTGTTCAAAAGTCAAAGGCTGTTTATTTTATTCAAATATTAGCCTACAAGAAATTAGTCAAATAAGACCTGAATTCTACAGACACTTAAGCACATGCTTAACCTTGCCTTCCTGAGTAGTTCAATTGACTTCAAAGTAAGGTAACACAGATACATGAGTCTTTACAGATTCAGGGCTTAAGATTTCTATTTATTATCTTATGTATAAATTAATTAATTTAAAAATTCTTCTTCTACCAAGCTGTGCATTGGCCTTTTCTGAGGAATTCCATAACTTCATTGTCACTCCCAGCCTCCTCCCCAGCGCCTCCCCTAGTGTCCCTTCCTGCCTGTTGTTGCATCATCTCTGAGGTTTGTTGGTAAGCTCTGTCAGGTGTGTAAATAATAATTCAAGCCATTGGACAGCGATAATTTTTCTTTTGCTAAACATTGGGAAGATGGTATGTCAAGGCTGTATCCCCACTTTGAACTTTAGGGTACAAATGTAGGGGCCTGCATGAAAACTTCTAAGCTTAACTACCAGCTTAGCTCTGGTCCCGCTGCCACCATTCTCACTGGATTCCCTCCCTGGGAAGCCTTGAGAAACCTCTCACCAATTCCCTGGTGAATACAGATCCAAACTCCTTGGATCTTAACAAGGAGAAATTGACCCTTCCCCCCTCCTTCCTTTCACCAACTCCTGGTGAATACAGATCCAAACCCCCTTGGATCTTAAAACAAAGAGAAATCAATCTGGTTCTTAAAAAGAAGGCTTTTAATTAAAGAAAAAGGTAAAAATCATCTCTGTAAAATCAGTATGGAAAATAACTTTACAGGGTAATCAAACTTAAAGAGCTCAGAGGACCCCCCTCTGTCTTAGGTTCAAAGTACAGCAAACAAAGATAAACACTCTGGTAAAAGGTACATTTACAAGTTGAGAAAACAAAGTAAATCTAAGACGCCTTGCCTGGCTTTTACTTACAATTTTGAAATAAGAGAGACTTGTTTAGAAAGATGGGGAGAACCTGGATTGATGTCTGGTCCCTCTCAGTCCCAAGAGCGAACAACCCCTTAAACAAAGGACACAAAACAAAAGCCTTTCCCCCTCCCAAGATTTGAAAGTATCTTGTCCCCTTATTGGTCCTTAGGGTCAGGTGTCAGCCAGGTTACCCGAGCTTCTTAACCCTTTACAGGTAAAAGGATTTGGAGTCTCTGTACACAGGAGAGCTGCCACCCTTCCCTTTATAGTTATGACATGGTATTTTTTCAATTCTGTGCTCAACTCTAGAGTACTATCATGAGATTTGCGCAACAACAGGATTGTAATAAATATGGAATAACTGGTGGAATCATTTATTTTGGTGTGTTGCACCTATTCAGGGTTCTCGCCAACCAATGATAATAATAAAATGTATTGTTGTAATAATAATAATTATTATTATTAAATAATTTCTTTTTAAGTCTACATCAGTAAGTTCTTGGCTGAGTAGGGCTCGATCTCATAGTTGATGGGAATTTCAGGCACACACTGCACAAGGAGTGCACAATGGAAATACTGAACCACAATAGGAGTTAGGCACCCAAATACCTTGGGGGATCTGGGCCTAAGGTCCAACCAGTGATATCTGTGCAAACCCAGAAACTTCCATGGTGTGATTTACTGCTCCCGCATCATTCTTCATAATGGTAGGATGGTTTATGCCAATGATTCGCAGTTAGTACTTAGGATATTGGAAGTTTATTTTACTTCTCGGTTTGTTTTACTGCATGATGCTAGAACTAATAATATGATGGCTACTTTCAGTTAGACATCTAACTCCCATGGACTTTCAATTGAAACACTAGTGTTGACACCACAAATTCAGATTATTACTGAAATGTTATTGTTAAAAAACTAGTTCAGTGGAAGGGTGGGGGTAAGCTGACTGTTCCTTCTGGTCTCTATTTTGTCTTTATTTCTTATTTACTAAGCTTGAAGATCTGAACTTTCCAATTTTCAGGGAATTCAGATCCTGGGTTTTGTTTGAGTCCATGTCTGTCAGCAAGGTTCATAAACATATGCAGAACAACAACTGTGGGAATACTCCAGTTGACTTCAATGGGGCAATTCACATACTTAAAGTTACATGCATTCTTATATAATCTCTGGATAAGGGCCCCATTACTGGAAATGTTTAAATAGGTGCTTAACTTGGAGCACATAAACAGCCCCATTGACTTCAATGGGATTATCTGTGTTATTAATGACTTCAATGGGATTATCTGTGTGCATGTGCACAACTGTTTGCAGGATCAGGACTTTATAGCATAGTAGTCTAAGAATCCACTGGAAAATTCCACTAGACCATAGACCATCTATACATTGCAATCTTGCATATGTGCTGCATTACCCTGTTTTACTGCAAGTAGACTTTGTTTGGCTACAAAAAACATGTGTGGAATTGGAATATTTTTATTGATAACATCATTTCAGCACTCTCCTAAACAGGGACGATAAAACTTCCTAATAAAAGAGTGCATAAATAAACAGATATAATGCATCTAATAGCCAAAGTGATAAGTGAATGCTGTATGCTGAAGTTAAAAATAATGACCCTGATCCATGTGAGCGGGCCCTACTGAAATCAATAAAACTCATTGCAAGGTTTAGGGCCTACAATAAGAAATGTGGTCTCTAAATCTGGTAAACACATGCCATGCAAAAACAAAAGTCTGAACCCATCACCCTTAATCAGGTGACACTCCCATTGAAGTCAATGAAACCTGTCATCTTCGCTAAGCTCCTAGATGCCTCATATTTAATTCAACATATTTTGTTTGCATCACAACAGTCTGCCTCTCTTGACAGTTTTGCAGAATACCTGTCACATTCTGTGTTTCGTCACCTCTTACATACCAGTGAATTCACACCTCTAGGAATTATCAGGTTATCATTAAACAAAGATATTCTTTCTACAAAACTAGGCAAAAGAATTGATTTTTTAAAAATAGATATATAAAGTAATCATGATCAATAAATTGTAAAGGCCACTCCTGTTCTTATTAAGCTTTCTTTGAAACCTTGAAACTGAACTCCTACTGAATGGTACCGACTGTAGTAATTAATTTATACTTTGTTCTGAAAGCATATTAGCAAATGGGCATCGACTATAATAGGCATTTATTGCTCCAACAATGAGGTTAAACAGCTGGTGCTTTTAATTGCATGGTACAAAACATATAAAACTATTTGCTTGTGATATTAATCCAACATGACCTGATATAATATGACACTAAGAGCTCTTCCCAGAGAGGGGAAATACTTGCCCTTTGCAGGCCGCCTGCTGACTTTCTTCTATAAATTAATAACTGTACAGCTGAATTCTCTTACCCAGATGTTATCTATCACCAAACTGGCTTCTACAGTCTTGTACCTGCTGAGGTGAATTCTAATTCACAAACGCAGTCTACCACAAACCGGCAGTTAAAGGTATGTTTTCCCTGTTTTCAATGAGTGCCAGTTGACTTTCAGGAATCTGAATGGAAAAGGTGAGTGCAATCAAATCAACTATTCACCAAACTCGGCTGTCTCAGTACTTATAGAAATAAGGCACATAGATCACACTGGCTTTCAAGGAAATTATATATATATATATATATATATATATGAAGTCCATTTCAAGACTTAATTTTCATAGTGGAAATATGCCCTTCATGAAGATGGTCAATTAAATATTATAAGGATATTTTTAAATTGATATAACAACCTTGGCAAAAATTTTCAAAAGCCATTTGGGGAGCCCAACTTAAGTGGGCCTGATTTTCAGACAGTGCTGAGCATCGGAATATCCCACTTTACGGCATCTCAGATTGGGCACTCAAAAACCACAAGTTACTTTTGAAAATCTTGGCCTTTAAAGGGCTCTTTTGACAAACAGCGTGCAGCCTCCTGGAGCATAAATCTGCACCACACTAGTCAGCCACACACTGACTATCCATGTGGACCCTGCTTCTTAGTGTGCTTTGACCTTCTCCCGTTTTAAAGCAGGGCGCTTTTAGTGCGTGGAAGCAAGGACCACACAGACGGTTAGTGAGCAGCAGGCTAGTGTGCTGCCGAATTACACCTCAGCTGACTGTACAGTAACTGTTCATCTAGACAAGTCCTCGCTTTATCGAAACACAGTTGGGTGAGAGGAGTAGTTACAAGAAACGTAGCAAATTTAAAATCAGAGACAGGTGGATGTAGCCCACATGAAATATTGTACAACTTCTTGTTGGTGATTAACCATAAAATGCATGCCTGGATCCAGACCAGTCAAACCCATCTTAGCATTATTATCAGGAAAAAAGGGTTGTGTGAGAAATGGAGAAGGAAATAGGGGCTTATACAATAGAAGGTAAGAAAGACAGCATGACAGGCACCTACAACAAAGCAAAGTCTGTTTAGTATAGATCCAACCCTCAAAGGATAGGACAAAAATCAGACAGCACCATGGTTAATTATTATAGTGGGCTCTGACTACTACCTGTTGGTTGAGTCTTGATTCACAGTCATACATTTCTGAAACATTCACCATTTGGGATGAAATGTATATGCTATGTCAAAGCCAATATGGGCTTTGGTAAGTGTGTGGACCCCCTCCCCTCAACACACACACTTTCTATTCCAAGCAACTCTAAACACGCTGCTTTAGCTAATTGCTGACAGGACAAATTATTTTATTGCAAAAGCATTAAAAGAGAAGGTGGCAAATACTACAGGATCAATATGGCCACAGACATTTAGACAGGGATACTGCAAAAATGGCTGAAGATAGAAACTTTGAAATTTGTTATGTCCATGAAGACCAACACATGCTTGCTTTGAAGAAAATTTGTTTTTCCCCCCACCAAACTCATGACCATTTGGAACTGTCTACTGAGTCTATACAAAGAATATTTCTTTGTCTATAGGTATGCAATTAGAGAGGTGCATAGAGCATGTATGGGGTCTTGGCTATACAGCGCTGCAGTCTGGACTACAGAGTCTGAATTGTAGAGTGCTGTAAAGCATTGCACTCTGCCTGCCCCTTGTAGAGTCTGCTGGCACAAACCGTAAGATGCCTTATTCATGTCGATGGAGTCCCATTTTAGACAAGGTCTAGTTGGGACAGGTAGTTTGCAACACTTTAGGGCACTCTGCAATTCACAACCCAATAATCCAAACTGCAGCGCCATATAGACTCAGCTTGTGTGTGTGTGTGTGTGTGTGCGCGCGCACTGCAGCCAGTTAAGTATGCACATTCTAGAACTTGCAGACTTCCAGGGTGAAATACTGGCCCTGTTGAAGTCAGTGGTAAAACTCCCATTGACTCAAAATTATTAAACTGACAATATGGAAAATGGGACAAGCTGGGATCCCTTCCCAGCCCAGCAGAAAGGGAGGGAGGAGAATAAACAGTGTTGGAAAGAGAGACAAATTAGGAGTCAGTTGGCTTAATGTCTAGGGGCACTCGACCGGGACTTCTGTTCCTAGTTCTGTCAGTGTCCTGGGCAACTCATTTCACTTCTCTCATTCCTCCATCCTTTGTCTTGTATATCTAGATTGTAAGCTCTTCAGGTCAGAGACTAGCTCTTATTATGTGCATGTGCAGTGCTTAGGACAACAGGACCATGATCTCCGTTGGGGCCTTTAGACTCGAGTGTAATATAAACAATAATAAAATAACAAGACCATTAGGATCACAGTAGCCAAAGATGGAAAAGAATTATTAGATCATTGAATCCTCTAATGGTATCTTGACACTGAATTGTGCGGTTTATGTCATAGGATTGAGTCAGGGTTGATGTGTGACGATAATGAGCTGTGTTCAAATGATGCAACTTTCTGACTGGAGCTGGGCTTCAATGAGAACACTGGATCTGAATCCTCTTCAGCTTTGACGCATCCCAAATTGGGACCCAAAACTTCACAATTTGAACATATTTCTGTAATGGGCCTAGAACACCAGATCTAAACTTATCCAAATTTTGGAATTTTATCCAAGTCAGCATCTGAACTGTATCTGAATCCTTTGCTAGTCATGATAGACCCATTAACACTCAGTGTATTCTTGTGGCATCACCAGGTTAGACAAAACTAAGAACTACTGGAAAGCTACCCAGAAAACCCTCTGATCTTCCAAGGTTTCCAGTCTGAATTCCAAATCCTAGAGGTCTAGAACTGAATAAGATTTGGATAAAGTGCTGAAGTTTTAGATTCAAATCTGAACAGATCTTTCATCACCAATTTCAGTTTCAGCAGGTAGAGTGTTTGGAGTCTTTTTCTTATTATTCCTCAGTTAAGGTCTGCTGTTCTAGTAGACTGCGACCACGCTAGTAGGACACCTTTCCTGTGTATGCAAGAACTATTCTAGCACCTGCATCAAAGGCATTCACTTGGTAAAATAAGCCTGTTTTCATCTTGTGGTCTCTGCCTTATTTTGGCTCTTATAGCATTGCTCACAGCTGGATCCTCTGAAGTTATTTATAATTTTTATTTTAAGGGCCTTTATGTTACTTGTTTAAAACTGAAATCAGATTAAGATTGGCCATGTGAATTTTTCAATTCAATAACACTTACTTGTTATACAACGTGACAAGTTTCAGAGTAGCAGCCGTGTTAGTCTGTATCCGCAAAAAGAACAGGAGTACTTGTGGCACCTTAGAGACTAACAAATTTATTAGAGCATAAGCTTTCGTGGGCTACAGCCCACTTCTTCAAAGCTTATGCTCTAATAAATTTGTTAGTCTCTAAGGTGCCACAAGTACTCCTGTTCTTGTTATACAACATTTGTTAACACATTGTTGCAAAATGAGGCAAACAGTACAATGTACATTTACTTGAGTTACACACACATCTTGGCAAACAGAAGCAAATGCTGAATCATTGAAAGGAGCACTGAAAAACCCTTACACTGGAAGGCTCAGGGATCTCCAGGAAATCATAAGAACATAAGAACAGCCATATTGGGTCAGACCAAAGGTCCATTTAGTCCAGTATCCTGTCTTCCAACAGTGGCCAATGCCAGGTCCCCCAGAGGGAATGAACAGAACAGGTAATCATTAAGTTATCCATCCCCTGTTGCACATTCCCAGCTTCTGACAAACAATCAAGTACTGTATTCATTCTCTCATAGTTGCTTATTTGATTTTTCAAAAAAATTCCACCTTAAATTTAAAAAAATATGTTATAAGCAGTGAAAACTTTAAATGCAGATGTGTAGGACCTGATTCTCTTCTCACACTGTTGGAATCCCAGTGACTAAAATGGAGTTAGGGATGAATCCTGCACGGTGGTAAGCATTATGATCCTGATCCACAAAGCACTTACGTGCTTACCGTTAAGCACATAAATAGTCCCATTGGCTTCAAAGAGACTCTTCCCATGCTGGATGGGGACCAGAGAACTTGGTGACTTGCAGAATCAAACCCTTACTCCTGATTTACACAAGGGTATTTAAGAAGAGAGTCAAGCCCATGACAATTAAATGTCTCTATGGATTAAATACTGCTCACCTTACTCACTAGAGCATTAAGTGGGCAGCATTTGGCCCTGCTACTGTACTTCAGTTTAAAACAGTAATAGCTAGACAAGTCAAGCCAGCTTAATTGCAAGCCTTCACTGTTCCACTGAAATTGATACTATCATTGTCATAGTTCCATACCCAAATGCACTGTGCATGTGTATTACTCAGCAGTATGTACAATAATTTCTTATATTCCCCTATCCATATCCATGGGCCCGATCCAAAGGCCACTGAAGACTATGGTTAGCTGAGCTACATTGAGTTATGCCAGCTGAGCATCTGGCCCATGTACTCCACTAGAATCATGCACTGGCATTTTTAGAGGAAGAAAATGGCTTTAACTTCTATAATGTAATTTCTTTATTTTCAAAGCTGTCCAGTGATAAAACATTTGTTTATTGTTCTAGGAGCCCTGTTTATGAATAGAGTGATGACTTTAGGGTTTTTTCATATAAATTATTGCATAATCGGTTGGGATGGCTGACAACTGATGAAAATGTTCTTAACAAAACCAGGATGCTCAGAAAGAAATCATTTTAATTTTCACCCCAAATTGTATGCAACTCTCCATCCCACTAACTCCACTGTTTTTATAAAGATCCTGTTTACACAGATTTAATCAGCGGTGTCACTGGGGCACAGCAAAACCAGCAATGTGACCTACTGAGATTCAGCACCAGATTGCGATTTACAATCAAGGCAGCAAGAGTCACTGAAGTGCATAGCTCCCACCCCAATTACTAATTAATCAGACCCAAAGAGGTCTCTATAAAAGGCACCGTGCTCAGCTGTGAGTCCATAAATTCAAAAGGCACCTCTCTTTTTGAGTAGGAAAGGTGACCTATGAAGAGATACATACTGCAGTTAAGAACCAGTCCCAAAAGAAAACATTCCTGCCAATGCCAAAGTCCCCCCGCCCCCTTTCTTCTTTTTTAAAATATGATTACAATAAGTCAGACTGCAGTAAATCCCAGCATTGCTATAAAATCGGATGTTGTTTGATTGAAATCAAGTGGCTAATTTGTTTTCCTGTGTTTGTGTGTACACACTTTCCCCCCTCAGTTTGCTTATTTCTGTGGAAAACAAAGTGACAATGGATTCTCTGTTGCGTTTTGTTTTGGCTAGCAGAACGTCTTAGGTCAGGCAGGTTGTTCTGATTATTTATGAGTTCATCCTAAATTCTCTATTTTTATAATTATTGCAAAGCACTTTTAGTGAGTAACTTTGCTATAAGCTCAAGAGGAGACCTTACGCATTGATCTGAACGGCGCATTACGATAAACTGATCTGACCACCTATCTTGCAATCAGATTAGCTAACATGGAACCTTGGACCGGTACAGAGCCCCATCATCTTCAATCAGGCTCTGCACAGGGACAGGGGTCTGTGTTATAGGATTCAATTACAGGCTCAGGGCCTAAATAAGTAAATTCCCTTTAATTTTTTTTTATCAGTTCATGCAATGCAGCCCAGTGTACTGCAGAATGCCAGGATTAACCAAATACTGTCTGCCTTGCATATTTAGTTCAAATGTTTCCATTGGGGTCCTGTTGTGTTACTCAGAATTTGGCCCCGTGTGCAAAAGAACATTAGAACATAAAACAATTTAGAACACAGGTAACAGAAGCTCAACTTCCCATCTGGCAAACAGCCACACCATGTTGGCACAGATGACAGGGGTCTTAGATGCCAAAATCAGGGATGGGCATTTATTGTAAAGGTCTTGAAAGCTAAAAGCTAGCTTTTCTTCAATTTTCAACCTGTTCCAAAAGTATATGTAGACAGCCAAATTCAGCATGGGCGTGAGCAGATGCAGCATGACTGGTTTCAGTGGAGCTGCATCCACATATGCCAGAAGTTAACTTAGCCCTGGCTCTCAACATGCCAGAAATGTGACATGTTGCATCCCAGCCTCCCTCCCACACAGACTGCCAAAAAATGTGATGATGTGAAATGGACAAATCAAGCTCTAATCAAGAAACATGGATGAGGTTTACTGCAGAATTTTCTCTAGTTGTCCCATATGGTAAGTCCAAATTTAAATGTTCAGAAAATTCCGATTGGTTTTCATTTGGAACAGGATCAGGTCCTTAATTTTTCCTGACTGCAATAGAGAAATAGCAAAATAAGATCTGATCCTGCAGCCCTCACTCAGGTAATTGCTTATGTTACCAGCCCCACTTAAATCAATAGAGCATGTCACATGAGTAAGGGTTGCATAATATGGCTCTTATTCTTTAACCGGAGGGGGGTTTGTTTCTGGATGGCCCAACAATAAATATACTTTGGGTCAAGTGTGGTTTCTCTGACTAACACAAGTGGTGCCAATTCCTTTAGGTGCCAGCGTGCGATTTCACTGTATCCACAGGAGTGAATGTTGCCTTAACCATAGAAAAATTCTCTGAGAGCAAACTGTGGTCTTGTGACTTTTGTTTATTTCTTTAAAGATCCCAGTGAATGCAACCTTGCTCCTAACTGTCTGCTCCATCCAGAAGAGTCTGTCCACAACTTCCAACAATCTCCAACTTCCATTCCATGTACCTAGGGCCTGATCCAAGGCCTATTGAACTAATTACAGAGATTTCCATTAGTTCAACAGGCTTTGAATCAAGAGCTTAAAGAAGCCACATACTACAGCATTTAAAAAAAAACAAACCTGTGACAAACTGAGAGCCTTACTCATAGATGATGTATTTTTATCTTCATCTTTCTTTATCATCTTAGCCAGATCTTTACTGTATTTTGAAAGATTTATTTTAAATAGTTCAATTCAAAGGGAATAATTGTATGGTTAATATATATTCTTAAGGAAACATCAAAATATGAATTAGATCATTCAGAGTTCTACTTCCTTGGTAGGTCTGTTTGTGTTAAATTCATTATCTTGTTATTTTTATGGTCAGACTGATCCTGTTTTGTGTATATCTTTAAAAGTAGAATCCCATAATTTGTTAATATAAATATAATATATGCCCTGAGAGGAAATCACAATATATCATTGGAAGAGGAAACCACACTGTATCATTAAACGAGGTTATTTCAATGTAAACAGTGTATTTCTATTTTGGAAGCATTACATATTTAATTTAGGAGGGGATTATATAGATTCATTTTTGAGTGCTATAAATAATAGGATAAGATCAAATTGGTGGTATTTTTCTAGTTACTTTGTCAAATGCATGACTGTTCACATTCCATGCGGGGGAAGTAAAAACCCTTGCGCTCTTCTCACCCCTCGGTAATATCACAGGGAGCAGAGCGGCACATCTGTAAATAAATGCATCATTAGATTCTCATCAATTTGTAAGCTTCACTTGATGTATGGCTAAAATAATCCCACAAGGATAGCTAAGGAAACATTTGCTTCCAAGCACACACATCACAGAGAAGAGGAAATACTGTTTCAGTAAAGATTTTTGCAGATGTTGGATATATCTTTTTACAACAGTCCACAATGAAGAACTATTCTAAGTACATTGCTACGAATATATTCATTAGCTGAGGAGCTCTGGACATATTAAAAGAACATAGTAAAGCAACTAATGATGCACTTGAGCGGTAACAGGTTGTCATTAGAGTAGCATCTGCTCTCATCAGAGTTAATTATTCAGTTGCTTTGTTTTCCAGGTAGGTGTCTGGTAGAATTTAGCAGAATCTTAATTAAAACACATTTTCAAACTCCTTGGATGCTCATCTCATCTAAAGAAATCAAGACAATTTCCACCATAAACATCAAGCTTCAGTTGAGCCATCAAATGGAAGAAGGAAATCAGGCAATGTAAGTTTTAGACATTAACCATTAGAATGCTAATGGAATGCAAATAACTGTAAAATTCTGGTGTGATAAACTAACCTGTGCCCTGTTCATATCCCAATAACCAGTTATGGCACATAGTCAAGTAACAAGAGTACTAATAATGCATAATTACTTTCACTATATAGTACTATAGTATTTAAAATCTGAACTGTAAAGGTACAGCATGTGTGTTTGTGCTTAGGAGAACACATATGTACATGGCTCATACTAGTGTAAAGACATACTTCTTCGGTGAATCCTGCTGCCTTATTGATGTCCTAGAAAATTGTGTCATGGCCAGTTTGTCTGAACTGATTTTGTGTTATAAACCTGTTATTTCACAACTTTTTTTCATTCACCACACACTCTCCTGGTCAGCATTGAAGAACTTAGTGTTTTCCTTCAAGGTACTTTTTTCTCCTGGAAATTAAAGGAAAAGGAAAGTATGAGACCTTTGGATACAAAAAGAATAAATGGTTGCAATATTGATGTCGTTATGGGTGATGTGCTGCCAATATAGTAACAATGGACACCCCAGAGAAATTTTCTCCCATAGGATGTGTTAAACTCTGTGTAGTAGGGGTCCCTGTGTTTTCTGAGAGGTAGGGAGGGCCTGGGGGAATCTTAATTAAAAACTCTCTCATAATTATAACCAATTAGGGAAGCAACCCTACATTCTAAGCAATTTTAAATGAAAATGCTGCTGCACTCTGAAAAGTGAGGCTGTAAAGATGGCATCCAAGATCCCATGTTTGTTGTGTTTCAATGATTCCATATCAAACAAGCTCAGGTTAACAGTAAAACAATTTTTTTTTCTAGCTGCCAGCCTGGCAAACTCATGCTTGGATCTTAAAACTCAGACTGTTTTCTGTGGTGTATTTAGTTATGTTACTCTTATCTTTGGGGGGGATTATGTACTGCATCTTTAAATCTCTAAAGACCCTGCTGCCTGCAGGCAGGCCGGCTTGTTTTATGAACATCAGTGCAGAAAATCATAGGAGAAACACACACACACACTCTATAGAAAAAACTCTGTGTTTTTTCATGGAAAGTTTACTTTTGTTCTGCTGGTCTCAATCTAAAATGTCATTCTAATAGAAAGTATCTCTTTGCTCTTTTGTGAATGGAAAAATATAACTAACATAGGTTTATTTTTAATGGTTAGGATAATTTTCACAGGATTTCCTAATGGGTCAGGGCAGCAAACCATTTAGGAGGCAGAAATAACACTGTTTGGTATTCTCAAAGTATGTCAACACTTGGAACTGGGGGAGCTGATTCCCAGCTGGAGGAGACATACCTGCGCTAGTTCTCATTAAGCTCATGCGCTAAAAATACAGGCAGCAGCAAGCAGGGGGAAGCTAGCCACCATGAGTTAGGGTGACTAGATAGCAAGTGTGAAAAATCAGGATGGGGGTGGAGGATAATAGGCACCTATATAAGACAAAGCCTTGAATATCGGGACTATCCCTATAAAGTCAAGACATCTGATCACCCTAGGCTGAGTACACACCTGTGCTGACCCCTCAGAGTCCTGCCACATCTGTCCCAGGAAAAGAGCAATAGAGAGGTCCTCCAAGCAGGCTAGAGTGGCTGCAGGGGACTCAGCCAATGAGAGAGGCAACAGAGAGCAACCAATCAGGCCCAGCAGGCCCATATAAAAGGAGCTGCAGGGCTAGTGTGAGTTCAGTCTGCTAACAGGGCTCAGGGGAGCAAGAGGTGCTCTTGACTGGCTGTGGGAGCTGTAAAGGCTAAGGCAGGTAGTTACTGGCAGGAACGGGGGGGATGAGTGAATAGTTTCTGGCTGGCTGCTGGGACTCAATTAAGACAAGGTATGGGGAAGTGGCCTGTGGAAGCATAGAGCAGCAATTACTAAAGGGATGTAGCATGAGGCTGCTATACTTAAAGGGTCCCTAGGCTGGGACCTGGAACAGTAGGTGGGGCTGGGTCCCCCACTAGCCACAGGGGGGAAGTGGCTGTGACCTAAGGAAGGGAATTAGAAATATAGCACTCCTGGGGGCTGCACAGGGACTGATTCAGCTGGGAGTTGTGGTCAGAAAACTGAGTCCCCGAGGGGTGGCTCAGCAGGAAGGATAGGGTCCCTCAGGACTCCAGTAGATGCAAGGAGTCCCCAGGCACAAGTCCCTGGGGCAGTGCTCAATTTCACAGTAGGAGACTTCCAACCTAGCCAGACCAAGTGAGGGTACTGTGATGGGCCCTGCAGGACTGGTTAAAGACTGAGCACAGGGAGGGCTGCAGAGAAGGACACACCAACTGAGGGTACCCAATGGCCCTGTTGGATTGTTTTAGAAGACTGAGCCCAGGGAAAGGGGCTGAAGGACGTTGGGGACACTTTGGATTATGTGCCCTGGAAGGAATTGGTTTGTTTCACACATGGGCAGAGTGTGACTTGGCTGGAAGGCTGAATCACAGAAGACCCACCTAATAAGTGCAGCAACTGACAGGGGAGAGCCATGAGTGGAGGAAATTGAGAAGAAACTGTAGAGGTGTACATGCTCAACCAGGAGGCGCTCACAGGAGGTGAGTCCACCCCATTACATTTCGCCATGGTTACGTACCCAGACAGCTAGCCTGAGTGCCTGCAGCTACACTACTATTATTTAGCATGATCGCTCTCATAGGGCTAGCACGAGTATGTTACCTCCACATCCAACTGTAAACATCCCCTCAGAGTGTTTCAGTGAAGGAAATACCCATTCCTATTTCATTTTGGCTCCCACACTGGTAAAAAGCCTGTGGAAAATGTACAGATACAGAGAGGTTTGGTTTCATTTGTGTTTCTGCTGAACTTGAATTCTGCTGTGTGTATTTAATATTTATTAGCATAGATAGCTTCAGTGCATACAATATGATGTGTATACTGTGTTTTGGGGAGGGTGTATAAACACAAACACCCATCTATACACACATTGAGGTTATATCCATGTGATAAATTAGTCGTAAGTGGCATATTTCATGCATCTTTGACAATCTCACCCACCCTCTACCTGCCAATCCAGCTCCTTCCAACTAATGTTCCATCATTCAGAGTAGCTTCAAACAAATGTCCAGTTCCCTGAACTAGGGAATTGTCTCCAAATCACCAGACTCCTTCCCCACCCCAGAAACTGCATTGCTTTAAGCCACTGGTTTGTAGCCCTTATCCCTGGTAGCCTACAAGATAGTGGAATTTACATCCACAACATTCTGATGGATAGAAAAACTATTGCAGGAACTTTTTAGACATTATAAAAATATTAATACATTTTCTTCCAAGGCCTGACCAGCTGGACTCATTGTTTTAGGGTAACCTGGGTTTTACAGATGAAAAGTAGATTAAATAAAAAATACCACTAAAACATAAATAAAGGTTCTTTAGAAATGTTCTGAAAACTTTGTTGAAGCACAATATGTCAAGGCACGGACTGGTGTAAGTCTTTGTTAGCACACATTTGGAATGACTTGCATAACTCACACGTGGCTTCATCATTCATGAGTAATGCAGTCATCCCAAACTCACGCCATTAGAACCTTTAAACAACACCATCACGTATTCTTTCTTTCTCTCTTGTTGACTAATATATGATAGATAAAGCAGACGGATGGATAAAGCTGGGGGATGATGAATGTGCCATTCTCATGAGTATAGTGCCCATGTTAATAAAGGGTGGCTTATAGTACTATCACTTTAAAACTGTGGGATCCTGCATCAAGAGAGCTGAGAAGACCCACCATAGCAGATGGTTGCTGCCATTTTGGATTTAGTCTGTCTGAGGAACAAGTCTTCATTGTTGTGGATGCTTTTAAAGCTTCATTGTACATAGTTCAGGATTCCTTGGTGCTTAGATGTGCTAGTGTGTGGCAACAGAAGTCTTTTAAATCTTTCTGAAAGGTTGCCAGGATATGTCCCTCTGAGGGAATCAAAAATGGAGCTTGGAATTTTGTAAACCCCTCTGGGACTCTGTGCTTTATTCTGTGGGAATGTGACGTTTTGAAAGTATTAGTCCGGTAGTGATCTTGCTTCAGCCATTAGTGTTTACTGTAAGGAGTAAAAAATAAAACCAGTACTTTACAGATGCATACTTTATTTATTTGGTAGGACTGGGGTGGTCTAATTATTCTAAAGAGCAGCTGCTGTTTAACTGAGGTAAAAGTTTTAATACAAGTATAGTGTAAGTGTGTATAAAGTTAGTATGACATGTTCTGATTAAATTAGGCTCTAAAGAGCTAGTAACAGCTGGGCTTCTGGAAAACGAGTTCAAGCTTAAAGGATGATGACATGGACCAAATCCTCAGCCGAAGTAAACTGCTGTATCTCTATTGACTTCTGTGGAATTACCCCAATTTATACCAGCTGAGGATCTTGCTCACAGTGTTTTATCTAAGGAAAATATGTATATTTCCAGTTTGCTGTGTGATGCAGATAGAAAAATAAAACATTGTATGCTGTAAGGAGATCATACAAGGTCAAATAGTCATTGAACAGTCTACAATATAGGTGCATATACTCATATAGTGGATTTTGTGTGTATGTATGTACACTTAAGTGCAAAACTCCATTCAGCTGTAACTATATGGAGTCACAACCAGTGACTTGAGAATAAGATGATAGCTGCCAATGCCATCCTGGCCGATACACTGGGAATTGAATCAGGGACCTGCTGACCCAAAAGCATGAGTTGCTGCAGCTTGAGCTAAATACCCAATCTCTGTATTTAGGAGCTGTAATAGACTTGAACCCTTTGTAGGTCCAGCAAAGAGGTGAGCCTGTAATACGCATTGACCATTGGATTACATACTACCCTTAGACAGAGGAAGCTCGTCCTGAATGTCAAAGGCCCACAACCATTTGAATACTGGATGAGCCCTCATTTATGTGATGTTGATGCACCAGGGAATAAAATGGGTACCTCCAGATCCAAAAGCAAAACTCTAGTATAGCTTCTAGCTAAAGAACCTGTCTCTTTAGCTGAATCCGTAGAAAGTCACATCCTCTATGAATCAGGCCAAGGTAGTTCAGTCCATAGCTGATTGTGAAGAGTTACAGGTAGATCTCTCAAAACTGGGTGACTGGGCAAGAAAATGGCAGATGACATTCAATATTGATAAATGCAAAGTAATACACATTGGGAAAACCTAATCTCAACTATACATACAAAATGATGGGGTCTAAATTAGCCATTACCACTCAAAGAGATCTTGACGTCACTGTGGATAGTTCTCTGAAAACATCTGCTCAATGTGCAGCAGCAGTCAAAAAAGCTAACAATGTTAAGAACCATTAGGAAGGGATAGATAAGACAGAAAATATCATAATGCTACTATATAAATCCATGGTTCACCCACACATTGAATACTATGTGGTGTTCTAGTTACCCCATCTCAAAAAAGATCTATTAGAATGGAAAAAGTGCAGAGAAGACAACAAATTATTAGGGATATGGAACAGCTTCCATATGAGGAAAGTTTTTAAAAAAGACTGGGGCTGTTCAGCTTGGAAAAGAGATGACTGAGAGGGGATATGATAGGTCTATCATGAATGGTGTGGAGTAAATGAATAAGGAAGTCTTATGCATGCCTTTACACAACACGTGAAGCAGGAGTCACCCAATGAAATTAATAGATTTAAAACAAACAAGGAAATACGGTACTATTCACACAATGCACAGTCAACCTGTGGAACTTCTTGCCAGGCGATGTTGTGAAGGTCAAATGTATAACTGGGTTCAAAGTAAACGTAGATAAGTTCATGGAGGATAGGTCCATCAATGGTTATTAGCCAAGAGAGTCAAGGACATAACCTTATGTTGTTGTCCCTAAACCTCTGACTGCTAGAACCTGGGACTGGACGACAGAGGATGAGTCACTTGATAAATTGTCCTGTTCTGTTCAATTCCTCTGAAGCATCTGGCACCGGCCACTGTCAGAAGATAAGATACTGGACTAGATGGACCATTGGTCTGACCCAGTATGGCCATTCTTTTGTTCTTTTTCAAAGAGGGAATGCATAATGCACACTAACCAGTGGGGTACAATATCATACTCTGCTCCTATAACATGAACTTTTTAATAGAGGACATAATCAGGTATAAGCAGCATCAACAGTATAAAAGATGCCACAGGCTAAAGTTTTCACATGTTTGTATTCATATATACACATATATAGTATGGGCCTGAACTATTCCCACTACAGTCCATGGTAAAACTCATTGTGTCAAATTCTCTCCTGGCATGACTTCAATGGCATTATGCTAGCAGAGAATTTGGCTCACAGACCTCACTGGGAGCAGGCTCAGGCCCATAGCATATATGCTTGCATCATAGAGTTTGAAATGTACCTTAACGTTCTTCTGTGGCTGTTGAAGTGGCACTTGTAGTCCTGGAGAAAGCTGCATTTCCTCTGAGCACAAGGTGGGTCAGAAGGTACAGCATAAGAGAAGAAATGGAACTAGAGGGATGGAACATGATGCCCAACAAAGGTGTGGGTGAAAGCTTCTGAATACCAGCTTGGGTGGGATTTATTCCTCAAGTCACTGAATGCAATGATCTTCCATTTTCACATTCACTCTGGTCAAGGTCACTACAGCAAAAGAAAACAATGGATCCTTTGTCCACAGATGCATGACTCCTCCACCCAAAACAGTAAGTACAACATAAGTGTATTAATTCTGCTCTGAAAAGAGACCCCATAAAATGCCACAGTGGGGTTCCATGTTTATTTGGTCTCAGTGGTTCCAGATCAGATGCATGAGTTTACAAGTAAAAAGATGTTTCCCTCAAACAATTAATTCTGCAAACTCAGCCTTGCCTCAGTCAAGTTAGGTTCTTTCCTTCCTGCCCATTTTCTCCAATCAGGGCCGGCTCCAGGCACCAGCTTAACAAGCAGGTGCTTGGGGCAGCCAAGGGAGAGGGGCAGCACCTGCGGCAATTCAGGGGTGGCAGGTCCCTCACTCTGTCTAGGAGCGAAGGACCTGCTGCTGAACTGCCGCCGATCGCGGCTTTTTTTTTTTTTTTTGCTTGGGGCGGCAGAAATGCTGGAGCCGGCCCTGTCTCCAATAATACAAATTCTAGAGGCCAAATTAGTCTTTTGGTACATCTCTGTAATTCCATTGTCTTCCAAATATGCCCTCACTAACACCTATGCAACCCCATTGCCTCTGGTGTAGTTGCCCAGGTGTAGCTGATTGGAACTTAGTAAACCTTTCTGTTGCAGGTGCACGTGGAAGAATAGAACTCTGCTCACTCCCCACAGCTGTGCTGCCCATACAGTGTTAACATGAGGAACATGTAGCAAAATCTGATTTTTGTCACAAAGGGAGCAGATAAGATTCTGAAACAGACAAGTTACAGAGCCCTCACTCTACATGCACATAGCATTAACGTGGAAGGGCCAGCCCTACCTCACTATGGACCTTATACAATAGGCAGAGAAGGAATCTGGCCACTCTGCATGAGATCCCTGGTTGGCTAGAGGATTGGGAGAAAATTCCACCATGGACTACCTACTACATCCCTGCCTCCTCACTGGAGGAGAGGAATTCCATTCTAGAGCAGAACTCCGTCATGCCTAAGTGATTGGTTGCCAGTCCCCTGGTTACCTTGGAGCCAGTTGGCTGCCACAGGGATAATACTGGGAGACAGCTGAGGGTTTAGGCAGTGAGCAAGTGTTACTGCTGGTGGGGAGGGAAGCAGGCCCAAATATAGCTTGACCTTGTGGCTTGGGGATTGATCCAGGGAGCAGGCCTGGATACAGCTGCAGTTAAGCTGGAAGAGCAGCCCACCCCACCAATGGGGAAGCCCAGACCTGCACAGGGTAGATGCCTTGTGATACAGCAGACTAGGATTCACTACTCCAGGTTTGTAAAAAGCGATAATCCTGTGGCACCTTTATAGACTAACAGATGTATTGGAGCATAAGCTTTCGTGGGTGAATACCCACTTCATCAGACGCATGTGGCGGTATTCACCCACGAAAGCTTATGCTCCAATATGTCTGTTAGTCTATAAGGTGCCACAGGACTCTTTGTCACTTTTTACTGATCCAGACTAACACGGCTACCCCTCTGATACTCCAGGTTTGCACCACACTTGAGCACTAGTGACCGCCACTAGGAGAAGGAAGTACCTTATTTTGGGTCTGGACTCGGTCAGGTAAGACAGCATTACTCTGCATTTTTAAGCATTGGGGACTCAGTCTGTCAGTGAGATTCCCCACCGGGCCCCTGAACGGTCCCTGCCCAAATACCCCACTCAGACATAGCACCAATGATTGTATCTAGTTCTGCGGTTAAGTCTTATTTCCCCAAAGGATGTGGAAAGGAGCAAGTGGGGCTTTCCACATTTAGGCAAGGGATTTGGAGACCACATAGTGAACTGGGATACCCCCGACACAGTTCAGAAGGTGCCATTTTTGCATTGTTACATTGACTCTAACTCTCCACTCTTCTGTGTGAGTTGTACGTCAATGTAACTCACATTTCATTGGCTTAACGTCAGTTAAGGGATGGAGAACCAGGCCCTTAAAGACTAGACTAGTTCAAGCCAAAGATGCTGCTGTAAACTGTGTTCATCTTGCAAAAATAATCTGTCATAAAAGACACTTACACAGTATCAAGTAAGTAGCTCTGTCCCTGAAAGTTTTTGCTTGCCTGGTCCCAAACTGTACTTTGTCAGTGATAGCTTCCACTGCCAACAGTGCAGTAACTCCAGTTGTAGCTGCAGCCTGTGATATAGAGGCTGGAGTAAAACCTTCTTGGTGACATTTTGTTGTGTGGGAAAGGTTTTGGAAGACGCTCTGATAATACAATATGGAAAGCAGGCTATCTTAGCCATGTGCTATGCTGACTTGGAACACCTCCTGCTTGGAGAAGATCCACTGGCAAGTGCTGCAAGGCTTGAACTGTCAATTGAGTGTTTTATTTTAAATGTGTTCTCTATGCATATACCAGAGTTATTTTGAGACTTTGCCTTCTGGGTTGATACTAGATAGAAAAGCCATCGTGTATCAGCATAGGTGTACAAATAGTTCAAGCACTTAGGGTAGTTGTACATGGAGCCAATTTAAAAAGTAAAGGCCGTATTTATTTGGAGGTGTGGAATAACTATTACAAGCTCCATTCTGGAGGCAAATAAAAGGCATAAATATCCGTCACATCTGCTTTTTGACCAAGATTATTTGGTAAAATACCAAGAACCAGAAAAACCCAAACCAGTCTTTTGGGGATGGGGGGGGGGGGGGGGGTGTTTTTTGTTTTTTCCCCTTCATGGCAGAGCTTCCACACACACTGAGTAAGGGGCACCAATTAGGTGTGCTGCCCCAGGAATACCCAGCTATAACTCAGTCACGATTTGGTCTTGATTCTCCTCTTGCTTCTGGTGGGGAATTAATCTGGACCATCTTTTTCCCTACTGCAGATTACTTGGCTTTGAACCAGCTCAACTGGGTTAGCCAGTGTGTAGGGAGGTGGAGTCAAAGCTCTAACCACTCCCCACTGACCTGCAGAGAAGGGGGGGAATTGTGGCTGCAGTCCCCCCTGCACTGCCAGCCCCAAAGGTGGGTAGCCCACATAGTGCCATAAGGCAGCAGCTGGCACCTTCTGCATGTGCACAAAGGGCAAACCATGCTGGTACCTTATGAGGGGTATTTCTACTGCAGTAGTGCCCAAAGACCTTAGTTGTGCTAGGTTCTGTCAGAACACATAAGACACAGTCCCTGTTCCATGCAGCTTACAATCTAAGACAACAATCAACACTTGGAAGATAAGAGTGAGGGACGCAATCAAAATACATCCAATGTTTATTATGGACATTATATAACTTATACCCATTGGTTTTTTTTTTTAAATATGCATTGATAGAAATGGCAGTCAGCTACATCCCAGTCTATCCTTGATTAGTTGGCTACTGATTTGTAAGGCCTCAGTGAGGAAGAGGGTCCTGAGGAAGTATCTAAAAGGGGACAGGGTAGCAGTCTTGCGGATGAGATTGGGGAGGGCATTATGTACGCAGGACAGCATGGACGAAGGCACAGAGATGGCTGTAGGGGAAGTAAACAAGTGGCTGGGCGAGCTAGTGGCATAGCCGGAGAGGAGGAAGCAGGGTGTGATGCAGGTAAGAGACAAGCAGATAAGAGGATAAAGTTTCCACAAGTCAAGTTAAGCCCTTGGCCAGCCTATGCCCTTTAGCATGTCCAGAACTGTTAGCAGGGCCAACATCACCCCCTTGCCTGAACAAGGGCGAGGTGCAGGATTTTGGCTGCTTCCTGAACAGGAAGGCAGAAGGAAGGTCTTCTACCACTCTTCTATTTTCTCCCTCCCCTCCCCCCCCCTCCCCCCCGCCATTTTGCACTAGCAAAAGTGGGGTCAGAATACAGCCCTTAATTTCCAGGGACAATTTTGTTTTCTTATCGAAAGGCCATTGATCAATGTGCTGCTTAATACCTGCCTCTCCTAGCACCTGGTGCATCAGTGATGATGGCGAGCAGTCTGCAGCCTTTACACAAGGAGAATGTTCATTACTTTCATGGGAGCATGACAGGACCGACTGTGGCTTAATGTATGGTAGTTTTAGACTATATTAATCCTAAAAAGAAGAGCATGATACAAACTGGCCGATACACTGTTTTTAATCCCCGCTCTACAGTGCTGTTCATGATTGCAATCAAAAGGCTTGGGACCTCATGAAAGAGTTAGATACCATCCATAGCACCCATGCTACTTCTGCATCTTTAAAGGTACTTATCACCCCTGTGCTTGTCTGTTGGTTTTAGCTTCTATTCATTATACTGTATGTATTAGCCAGAAGTCAAAGCTTGTAACTTTTCCATTGTGCAACTGTGGCTCTGCTGCCTGTAGTCTAAATAAAAGCTTGAACCCAGGGGGGAAAACACCACTTGATTAGGTGACAGAAAAATAAAAGCATTAACTACTGTGCAGGCCAGTGTCTGCCTGCTTTCCATATGCCACATTTCAGCTGCTTGTATTTTGTTCATGTATCTCCTACCACAAGTCCATTCTCCTGCTGGGATACAAGTGTTTGTAAGATCAGAACCTGAATATCAAGGTGAGACTGACTCTGTCTTAGGTGTAGCATCACTTTGTTCTGTATGTGACCATCCCATGTTGTGTAATAGCTGAGCATGCTGAGGGGCTTGATATGTCTGTCACTCAGGGCTAGATTGGAACTTTAGGCATCGCTCCGAGCAAAGGCTGCTCCATCCCACAACTAGCCCCACGAGGCACTGGCTCACCTGAGTTACTGTTCCGCTCCTGCCTGCTCTGTTGGGAGCAAGCAGCACCTTCAGTGCTTGGTCAGCAATGCTGACCTGAGTGTGATGGCAATGCTCCCCCCCATTCCTTGCCCCTGTTTGCCTGCTAAAGGGAAGGAGTAGTGGGGCACACTGTGTACCTGGGCCAGTGCATCAGAGAGACTGGCATGGCCAATATCCTCACTTCCAAGTCGCAGACTAGACACTGATCACCTCCCCACTAGCTTCAGTCATCTGTACCTGTTGTTTTCCTTTGGTCTTATTAAATTTGTATTACCTGAGTAAATATAACTAATAAAAAATGATGGGCTTTGGCACAGAGCATTCTTAGAAAGGAAATATGAAATTGGACCTGGAAGACACCTAATACCAGCCATGCTCTGGGGGGAAGAAATCAAACTTCAGTAAAACATTCCTGATCTCAGAAGCTACTTTCCTTTGCAATACTTCTCCAAGCAGGATCGATGCTATTTAACGGGCTGGGGGAGAGGATGGAAGGGGAGGGTTGGTTGGTTTGTTTGGTGTTTGTCAAATCAAACTTGAGCCATATTTCTTAAGCCTATTTCTTACCTGATCACTTCATGCTATCCTCACTCACTTGAAGGCTTTTTTTCTAGCAGTCCCTCAGCCTACGAGATGCTAAGATACTGCAGGCAGCCAGAAATTAATAGGCTAACTGCCATACAGAAAACAGGCAACATCTTACTCCTTATTTAATCACTATCAACAGACATATTATCAATTACATGTCAACATGCACAATTATTTGTAACCCATCAGTAAATAATCCCATTAGGCCAAGTCCTGTGGCCCCATGCACAGCCAAGAAGTCCAAAAATACAGTAGGAAAACCATGTTTCTATAGTATTTGTGAGGGGAAAATAGAAAATGCCCCAGGAGGGGGAGCTCCTAGCTGTGGGGCAGTTCACCCCCCATAGGAGCATAGGGGGGGACCAGGGATTCCTGCAGGAATGGCATGGCAGTGGCCAGTAGATTTGTGATCTGCATAGATTCACTGCACCATAGCTCTGTGTAGGCGAGCAGTGCTGTGATCATAGCTAGGCTATACAGGTGGTCTGTGTCCTGTCTCTATCTCCACAACACTGTACAGTTTTCCCCATGCTTATTTTTGGGCTTTGCTTGACCGCTTAAAAGGTTATACTTAGTGGTAAGAGGACATAAACTGTCAATGCACAAGTATTGAGTTAGTCAGTACTGTGTACCACCTCCAATAATTCTCAAGGAATTGAAATGCATGTCAGAGAGATCTGTTATAAATGCAAGAATTAGCATTACTATAATCTTTAGGTTGAAAAAATCAAGGACTTGTCTTCCGTGAGGAGGTGCAAGAGCCTGCAATTGTAGACTGTGGTGCAGGACTAGGGCCTAAGATCCAACTGCAGGACCAAATCATACTTTCAGCTCCACCTGTACCATTGGCTTGTAGACCCTGGGATTACACAGATATAAGTGAGAGGAGAGTTTGTTGACTATGGGCTGCCCAGGTGTCACTGAGGATCCTGCAAAAGTACTAATGATGCTGCAGGACCCAGAACACAGCTTGATTTTTTTCAGTTTCTAGGTAGTGTTTTTTGTTATAGCTGTGAGTTTACAAACCAGCAAAAAACCCCAAGCATCATTTTTGCTTGTAAACTGAGCAAATCTGATATGGAGTCATTGCCATAGAATAATCCCTTATGCTAGTTTTACAGAGCCATATCCAGAGAAGAACTCCACTGTTGCAGTCTCCACTGACAACCACTGTAAGAAGAATGAGGAGCCATTTAATATTAACAGCCTAAGGACACCTGTTTTATTTCTGCTGCATCTTTTCAAGGCTCTAGTACTTCATGAAACCTTGTTAAATGTTAATGGCTATTGGTATTGTCAGAGAACCGACTGACCCCACCCAAGATGAGGGCCCTACGGTAGTAGGCATTCTACAAGTACATAGAGACCATCTAAGGATCCTATCCTGCATTGCCATCTGTGCAGGTGGACTGCTGCCACCCACACCGAGCCCCACTGAGGTCAATGCCTTCTGTCTGCACAGATCATAGCGCAGAACCGGGACATTCTGACAAGACAGACAAAAGGTCTAGCGAGGGGGAGTGTTATCCCCATTTCACAGATGGGGAAGCAAGGCCCAGAGAGACTAAGTGACCTGTCCAAGCATGTGGCAAAACCAAGAACTGAACATAGATCTGCTACATCCCAGTCCAGTGCTTTAACCCCAAGGCCATCCCCTCTTTAACTGATTTCTAAATATCTATATTTGAAATCTTAAGCCATTTGCAGCACAGATTATCAATGAAAAGAAGATATTATGGCATTTTATGCACACATTTATATATAGGGTGACCAGAGAGTAAGTGTGAAAAATTGAGACATTATTTTTCAGGGGTGCAATAGTTGTGTATATAAGACAAAGCCCCTAATATCGGGATGGTCCTGATGATATTGGGACATCTGGTCACCTTACTTATATACTCCAGTGACAAAATTTCCTTCCTCCAATATGCTATAGATTTAGTACATTCCCACCATACGAGAATCATAAGCGTGTATAAAAACAAAGGAAAGGTTAGCAAAGTCAAAACAAAATGCAAGAGGCAGCCAGATTGCTGAGAGAGAATTCTGAGATCTGAGGTTTTTGCACTTGAAGATCTGTGCCCTTAGAGGGGAAGTTAGTGTCATCACTTACTGACTGAAAAGAAATATCTCTTGGCTGTGTAGGTAGCCAGCCGCCAGTTACATTTCCTCCTCTCTAGACAAAAGACAGTGGCTGGCAAAGGCAAAAAGGAAACGAAGAATAAAACATAATGTGAGACAGAAATAATATGACACAGATTGAAAATCTCTTCTCTATTTATTTATTGAACCACAAAGAAGAAAAACCTGCAGCATGTTCTGATAGAGAGCTGGATGACAAGCTCACAAAGGCAAAGGAATTCCAAGTTAGGGCTGAAATTCTGTCCTTATTACATCCCTTTGTACCAAGGCATTGCAGCACATTATGGAAGTGCTGCTCATAATGCCATAGTGAAAACCTGCACTGACTTGCACTTAAAGCAGGAATTTAACCACTTCATTATGTAAGAAGACTACAGTGAATGCTCTCCAAACTTGCTGCTCTTCCTCTTTGGGCGCAGAATAAATTTTCTGAGAATTTTCAAATGAATCCACTCATTAGTTTGAGTTAAATGTCTGATACAAGGTGCTAAACTTCTTAAAGGACCCATTTAAAAATTAATCTTCACTCCCAAATTATCTTCTTAATGGGACAATAGAGACCCTTCAAAATAACCATAGATACAAAACTCACTGAACTCTCAATGCAAGATATACAAATATTTAGGATTAATGGTCATTCTTAATTGTCATTCCTGTTCATAACAGAAAGCGTCTCTTTCACCAGGCCCTAACACAAAAAATGTGTCTCTTCCAAATTTGCTACCATTTCCTATTGCTGAGTGAAGCTGGAGAGCTGCCATTAACAAAAAATCTCTTTCAAAATGGTTACCACTTCTCATTGTTCACAATAGACGTGAAGCCAAATTGACTCAGCATTTAAATAAAATAAAATAAAATCCAAAGGGAGGATACGTCAGTCTTGCCTCTAGCAAGGTCTCCATTGCCACCCCTTTCAAATCACCCCACTTCACACTGTACTCCAGAACGCCTAGCATGTTTATCACTGCGGCACCTCTCTCCAGGGGAGGGTGGAAGGGACCTGCACTCAGGCTAGGGGGCAATAGCATAGGAGTGGCCAGTGGACCAGAACTCTGTGATGGCCAGAAGAAGGCAGTGTGGGCTGTGAACACTACTGCTCCTCAAGGGTGGCAGTTTGTACTTTTCAGGAAACAAGTCTGACATTTTCCAGTGAGGTGCTGTTAAGCTAAGGTTTTTGGTAAAGGATTCTGTGGGAGCCACTTGTTAAAATATTCATACTTCTCTGGGAGGAAAAGGAGGATGAGGAACCGGGGCTGGCATGTAACAGTCACTCCCAGGGAGAAGAGGTAGACAAACTGGATTCCAAATGAGACAAAGTGGTTGTGGGAAGAAGAGGTTTCCCTCACTGATCTCTCGGCCTTCAGATCAGAAGGAATGAGAGAAGACGATGCCAAGGAGAGTAACATAAGCCTTATCTCTTCAGGTGATAGCCCGAAGAGCACACGAAGGAAGGGAGTAGGATGAAAGAGGCTGTGTATCAAGCAGGGCTTGTAGAATTGGGAGGAGCAGAGCCTGAGGAGCAGGTCTGAAGGAATGTGAGAGGAGGAGAGTAAGGATACCAGTTTGGGCCTGGACTGAGAGGGAGGTCACCAGAGGTAAAAAGGAAGAGCAACAGTCTGAGGTAGAGAATAGAAGGGGAGTTGCAAGGAGGACGGGAGTAGAGGAGACAGGAAAAGGAAGGGTGGAAATGTTATGTGATGTGGGTAGGACTGAGCGATGAGAGCGGAGGGCAGGAACCAGGAGATAACCATGGGAAGGCTTGCAGTGAGCAAGTGACAGAGGAAGAAAGAGGAGACTGAACCAAAAGGCCATTTTTTCTGGAGGCCTGTGGTATGAGCCAGGGAAGAGAAGACCGTACAAAGGACTGCTTCAAACCTGCTGTAGGTGGCACCAGTGGGCTTGTTGTGGGCGGAAGAACTGGTGATGGCTGCAGTCATAGACCATGGTAACCAGTGAGCTCTGGGGCAAGAGCACTATCAGTTCTGCTTCATTCTCAGATGGAAACAAGGAGGGAGCTAGCACCATGTGACCATAGAGTCATCTGCAGATCATCAGCAAATGCTGGGAAACTTATTAATAAATTAAGTCCTATGTCACCACTGTTAAGTATTATTTCACCTACTTTATTGCTTGCTGGGTAAATTGAATTGCACATTAGGGGACTTGTTCAAGGTCACACTAGATCAGTTTACATGTTGTAGGTCGGAAGGAATGGACCACGCAAAGGATTGGTCATGTGACATAGAACCTTTCACTTTTAGGTCACCGGTCTAAATCCAACCCAGGATGCTACTGAAGGATAGTAGTTGCAGTTTGGTGGCTGTTTGGTGATATGTGCAATATTTTTGGTAGTCTTCCCAATGGACTCGTGTTTGATAATGGAAGTCTGAGCAGAGAGAGGCTGAATGAATAGGTACAGAGATTAAGATACCCATCTCACCCTTAGAGTTGGCCCCTTCCATGTCAGGTTGAGATACATTAGTGATACAGTCTGGGGAAGTTTGCCCATGCTAGACCTGTTGTATGGTTAAAAAGAGGACTTCCGCCTTCAGGCCTGATAGTCTGTGATGCCTCTTATAAGCACCTGTACTCCTTAAGGCTCTCACACTTTTCACAAGCATTACAGTCTCCTTTCCTGGAAGAAAAATGATCATGCAACAGAGCATGTTTCACTAATGCAAAGACAAATGTATTACATCTAGCATTCCAGTGTACCAAATAGTGTGGTGTAGCCCCACTTCCTGGAACTAGGAGGTTCCCAGTGTATTCTGAGCTGTTCATTTACTTTCCATTTGAAAACTGTACAAACCCCCACCATAAACAGCCTGAAACTAATTGTGAACCTGAGTGCACCTTGCTTGCTCTCCATCTGGAACTATAGATAGGCATTAGTGGAATGATAAAATGCTGTTCCTCTACACTCCAGTCTCTTGTTTCACTGGAAAAGTGGTTAGACTCTCTGGGGAAACAGATGCTCAAGCACCCCATTCACAGCATGCACCCTTAGGCCTAAATATGTTATCTATTTGCTAGTAAGCAAAAGAAGCATTAAATATTACTGACAGTGATGAAGTATGGCAGGGATCACTTTTACCACAACACGTTGTGTTTTTCGTACTTACTTCTCTGACTGGTTAGAAGGGTAAATTAAGAGGAGATTATTAGATGAGACCTTTATGTAGTTCGCTGCCCCAGGATGGTTACTCTTCTAGCTGGCTAGCAACTGTGGCAAACTTCTTAGCCTTGACGATGGAGATATCTAGAGTGGTAGCCAATGGAGAGAGAATACTAACAACTAGAGCCTGATTGTCAGAGATTCTGAGCACCTGTAATACAACAGCCAGGCCTTTCCTTGCCCATGTTGTTGTTTAGCAAACACCTCTGACTATTGTGGCTAACCCCAGTGCTTTCAGTCTCAGGTCCTGCTGGTGCTTTCCGTACTGCATCTCTCAGCATTTTAGTTATAGGCAGAGGAAACTGGTTCCCGAGTCCTAGTGCTTTTCTCTTCCATCTGCAGTCCCCCCTGACTAGTTGATCACTTCCTCCCTTGCCTCCCACCACAGTGGAAAGGGTGGACTACGTTAGATAAAATAACCTACTAGGTAACATACCTATACAGCAATAGAGATGTCAGCCATGCACCCCAGGGTCGGTCTTGCACCTCTCAGCATGGCATAATTTGGAGAAGCAGTAATATGAAATGTTCATGAATACTGGATATGTTTTAATAAGTGACATTTATTTGCTAGTGAGCAGAAGAAGCAGTAAATATTATTGTACATCAAGGATAACTTTTACCACAATGTTTTGCTTTTTGGGGGGGGAAATGTATCAACAATGCTCATGTGGTCAGCACGTGAGTAATCAGTCCTATGGGACTGCGTCTGTGACCTGGCCAAAAAGAGCAGAGAAGCTGTAAGTGTCTCGGCTATAGCAGTAGACTCGGTGTAAGCTCTGGCTTCCATCTGGTTGACCTCTCCAGGTCTATCTTTGGTGTCTAGTAAAACAAATATAAGTATTTTCTGAGGATCTGTAGGAACCATTTTTTTTAAATGTGTAAACTGCAAATACTTGGCTAGAGCACACAGCAGTGTACTGCTAGGTTTTCCTCTCTCTGACTGCATCCGTCCTTGAGGCAACAAGAAGCAGCACTTTAGTACCGTGTGTGAATATATATTTACTAGACTAGGCCCAGAAGCGTTTTTCGACAACTTTCTCTGTCTGTGTTGCTAACACAACATTGTACATGTTTACCAAGTGACCAGCTTGAGCAGAGTCACAAATGTTTCTCTTTACAGTGAAAAGTAAGCAGAGAAGGTCTAAATGGCAAGCATGGCTCCAATGTATACATTTGTCACAGATCTAATGTCAAGTCAGCAGAGGCTCTTTGATGTCACATAAACATGTCATTTTGAACTGACTCAGTTTTGCTGGCATTTCATCAATGAATGCACAACAAACCGCTCCAATTATGCTTCATCACTGTTTAACATTTACCTCTTTAAAATGCCCATCCATTACCAGCAGGGTGGCTTGCAATGTTTAGTCTCTGGTAAAGATGGTATTCAAGGACCCTAAGCCCTGAGGCAAATTCTCTCTCTTTCTCTGTTTAACCCACTAGTTCAATTACTGTGTGGTTACAATGAATTCCTTTTGAATTTTATATTCAAACATATATAATATTTAGACAGTCTCAAAAAGACACATTGGAAATCTCAATTAGAAAGAGACACATTGGAAACATGGCAATTTCCTGTTTAAGGAAGTGGGGTGAGGAACTAGTTTAATCAAGTATTATTTTATTTGCCCAGTTTTCACTTATATCTAGAGCCCCTTACAAAATCTTACTCACCTGAGTAAACTTGACTCACCTAAGCATTCCAGTGAAAGTCAAGGACTTGCATAAGTAAGGGGACTGGACTTTTAGGGGGAGATTTCCAACAGCACAGAAAGCAATTATGTGCCCCACTCCCACTTAAAGTCAATAGGCTTTGGATACCTAACTCTCCTTTATGCCTCTAAAAATCTCCCTTCAAGATGAAGGTGCCAGTTCAGCAAAGCACAATAAGCATACACCTAAGTCCACCCATCTTCATCAAAGCACTTAAGCAGGTGCTTACTTTTAAAGTCAATGAGAGTTAAGCATGTGCATAAGTGCTTTGCTGAACTGAGCCCCAGATACAAACCAGACATTTGGTTTACAATAATATATTGAAAAGAATTTTAAAACATTATTTGAATCTTCACTTCCATGCTATAAAAATACAGCTCTTTAGCTAACTGGGTGGAGACATTAAATACATTATATTACATATAGGTTGTTTCATGCAGCTCTGGATACTAATAATGCATAGTTTGAAATAGTAGTACTACCAAGTGCTGTGCTTACGGAAAATAATACATGCATTCTGTTCCCTTCTCTGCTAGTAGTTAAAAAGTAATGAGTCCTTTTATGCTTTCTTTACATAATAAGCTCCAGCCAGAAAACTGGATGTTTCCTAGTCAATAAAATAAAAAGAAAATCCCAGTATGAAATGAACAAAGATGAAATGGAGTAAGTCTTAAGTTGTTGTGGTTAACAGTCAATAAGGAAACCCAGAGTTTATTTGTTCTGCTAACTTAAAGAACATTAAGCTGTAAATTTCTAACTCCATTTAATTTTACTCTTTGAACTCAGTTAATGAAAATTTGCCTTCCATTGTTTTGTGTCTTGTTCAGTTTTTTTAAAACACTAGTCAGGTTAAAACAAGGAGGAGTCCTTGTGGCACCTTAGAAACTAACAAATTTATTTGGGCATAAGCTTTCATGGGCTAGAACCCACTTCATCAGATGCATGGAGTGGAAAATACAGTAGCAGGTATATGTATACACATACATACATACATAGTACATGAAAAGATGGGAGTTGCCTTACCAAATGGGGGTGAGTCTAATGAGACAATTCAATTAACTATAGAATACCAAGGGAGGAAAAATCACTTTTGTAGTGGTAATGAGGGTGGCCCATTTCAAACAGTTGACAAGAAGGTGTGAGTAACAGTAGGGGGAAACTAGTATGGAAAATTAGTTTTTGTAATGACCCATCCACTCCCAGTCTTTATTCAGGCCTAATTTGATGGTGTCCAGTTTGGAAATTAATTCCAGTTCTGCAGTTTCACGTTGGAGTCAGGTTAATGATTCCAGGCATTCTCTTGCTAAAAATCCCACTGATTTTAATGGGAGCAATACTGGGTCTTTCATGGACTGCACAGTATAAGTGGTATTGCAAAACTCGAACTTTTTTTTTTTTTAGAAGGATAGAACTGAAGGCCCAATGCTGCAGTCCTCATATAGGCAAAAGGAGTGGGGCTTTGGTTGGAATAAGGACTGCATGACTGGGCCCAGGAGATGGGTATAAGGAGAGAAATAATCCAAAGGGTTGAATGCCTGAGGGTAGAGGTGGATAAAACTATTCATGAACACACTTCTGAAAGCCGAACTGCAATAAGGATTTGACCACTTTCTGTTCACCTGTCAGAAAACATTTGTAAAACCATGTTTTGTTTACACGAATGTTTAGGCAAGTGCTAAAGTAGGGCATTCATCAGCAAATGAACCTATTCCCACTAAAAGTGATCACTTTAGTTCATCTGAACAAAAACCATGCCATATGATTTCATTGACAAAACCAGTTTGAATAGTGAATTCTGAACATTAGATGCAATGGTGGTGGGCCTGGTATGTAATATTGCAATATTCATAGACAGATGAAGATTTCATGATTCTAAGGAAATGAAGGAGTTAGAGCAGCAGAATAAGGACAATAAACCACCAAAAAATAGACTTTAACAAACTCAGAGAACTGGTAGGTACGGTCCCATGGAAAGAAAATCGAAGAGAAAAAGGACTACAGGATCGCTGACAATTTCTCAGAGACAGTATTAATGGCACAACAGCAAACTATGGAGATGTGAAGGAAAGATTGGAAGACTAGTAAGAGGCCATTGTGACTCCATCACAAGCTCTTTAATTACCTGAAAATCAAAAAGCAATCCTACAAAAAGTCAAAACATGGACGAATTGCTAAGGATGAGTACAAAAGAATAGCTCAAGCCTGGAGGAACAAAATTCGAAAGGTTAGACATAAAATGAGTTGCTTCTCTCAAGGGACATAAAAGGCAGTACGTAGAGATTCTATAAATACATTAAAGGTAAAACAAAGACAAAGGAAAGCATAGGTCTTCTGCTTAGCAGGGAAGAGGAGCTAATAACAGATGAAAGCAAGAAGACTGGGGTGTTTAATGCCAAATTTGTTTGTCTTCATTAAAAAGGTTAATAGTGACCAGATACTTAATATCATTAATATAAACAACAAGGGGAAAGGACTGAAAGCCAAAATAGGGAAAGAACAGGTTAAAGACTCTTTGGATATGTTAGATGTATTCAAGTCAACGGGACCTGATGAAGTTCATTCTATGAGCTAACTGAAGCAACCTTGAACCGTTAGTAATTATCTTAGAGAACTCATGGAGGGTGGGTGAGGTCCCAGAGGACCGGAAAAGGGCAAACACTGTACCTTTCTTTTAAAAGGGGGACAAAGAGGACCAGGGAAATTATAGACCAATCAACCTAACTTTGATACCCAGAAAGATACTGGAACAAATTATTACACAATTCAATTTGTAAGCATGTAGACAATAATTGGGCTATAAGGAACAGCCAGCATGGCTTTTTCAAGAACAAATTATGGCCAAACCTACCTAATTTCCTTCTTGTACATGGTTACTGGCCTAGTGGATGGGGGAAGCTATAGAGGTGACATATCTTGATTATAATAAAGCTCCTGGCATAGTCCTACATGAGTTAATTAGGGAGATGTGGTCTGGATGAAATTATTCTAAGGTGGCTGCAGAACTGGTTGAAAGGCCATACTAAGAGTAGTTATTAAAGGTTAACTATCAAATTGTGGGAACAGATCTAGGGGGGTCCTTCGGAGGTCTGTTCTGGGTCTAGAACTAGTCAATATTTTCATTAATGACTAGAATAATGGAGTGGAGAATGTGCTTACAAAATTTGTGGATGACACCAAGCTGGGGGGTATTGCAAGAACTTTGGAGAATTGGGCTAATCAACAAGATGAAATTCAATAAAGCCAAGTGCAAAGTACTACTCTTAGAAAGGAAAAATGAAATGCACAGCTACAAAATGGGGAATAACTAACTAGGCTGAAAAGGATCTGGGGGTTATAGTGGATCATAAATGGTGGTAGGAGTCAACTATGTGATGCACTTGCAAAAAAGGCTAATAGTCTATCATCCTAGGGTGTATTGACAGAAGTGTCATATGTAAGACATAAGAGGCAATTGTCTCACTCTACTTGGTAGTAGTGAGGCCTCAGTTGGAGTACTATGTCTGCTTGTAGGTGCCACACTTTAGGAAAGATGTGGACAAAGTGGAGAGAGTCCAGAGGAGAGCGACAAAAATGATAAAAGGTTTAGAAAACCTGAATTGTGAGGAAAGATTAGAAAAACTGGACAGTGATCAGTTGTTCTCCATATTCACTGAACGTGGGACAAGAAATAATGGGATTAATCTGCAACAAGGGAGATTTAGGTTAAATATCAGGAAAAACTTTCTAACTATAAGGATAGCTAAGTTCTGGAATAGGTTTCCAAGAGAGATTGTGGAATCACCATCATTGGAGGTTTTTAAGAACAGGTTAGACAAACCTGTCAGCAGTGATCTAAGTTTACTTGGTCCTGCCTCAGTACAGGGGTGGTGCATTAGATAACTTCTTGAGGTCCCTTCCAGCCCTAACTTTCTATTATATGAATGTAAATAAAAAAAGAATAAAATACTGATTATTCACTACAAGCTGTCAATGAACAAGCCCAAATGTTATTAACAATCATTTGACCAGTAATATTTAACACAAACAAGGTCTGAATAACTTTCATCAATTTGCAAAGAGTAGAGGCAAATTTGACAAATACAGTTCATTGGTTAGCTAACCTGAATTTATTGATTGTGCTGATCATTAACTGTATGCACATTCCAAACTCTATATAAAACATTTTTATTTATTTATGTATTTGTTGATTGATAAAAGCCCCTTAAATCTATACCTGTGGAACTTTTTAAGAACCTCCTGCCCCATAGCTGTTTTTGGGCCCAGTTGGGTGAATAACTTGTCCAGCTCTAATGTATGGTGAACAGCTGGAGGCAGAGATTGCTGTCACATACACACATTAATTAAAAGTTATTGTGGGTTGGTGTCCCTAATTTCTCAACGTTATTGATGACTTTGTAATTCTCCTAAATTTGTTTGCATTTAAAAATTTCTCTAACATGGAAGCCGGGAACTGTAATCCCCGAGAGAAATGAGGATAGGGACCTGATCTAAATCCCACTCAAGTTAATGGAAGGACTGCTAATGATTTCAATCTGGTTTGGATCTGGCCATGGGTGACTAAAAGTTACAGGTCATAGCATTTTTGGTAATGGAAACCTTATTCTTAACTCTTTTCATTTTTAGTTTGGGGGGAATAATTTGTTTTAACCTCTGCAGTGCCTCTGGTTACCCCAAGCCTGTTCTATAGCCCACTGAAGCCAATGGGAAGTGCACCGAGCCCTTGGTCTTGTTTCTTACACCCGCAGTACCTAAAACATGCAGAATTCTATTCAGTACAAACCCTCTACCTGACAAATGATTGCTCATATAGGGCCAGCGCCTGATAACCTTACTCATGCTGAGTCCTCAGCACTTGCATTGATTTCAGCTGGGCTACTTGAGGAGTTCGGCGCCACTCAAATTGCATTAGCCAATCTGACTATAATTCTTACTCTGTGACTAATTCTGATTCCATAACAATAATAGCTCATCATTATTATTTATTTGTATTAAGGTAGCCCCAAGAGGCCTCAACTGAGTGCTAGGCATTGCATATACACCTAGTAGTAGTCTCAGTCCTAGACAGCTTGCAATCTAGACAAAGGGAGGCAGCAAATGGACCACCATGTAAAACTGGGGATCCGAGTATTTAAAGCTTTAGATCCTAAAAGATTTCACAGCACTTTACAAAAAGTGTGATGCAATTTTTAGGGTCCATTTCTCCTTAAACAATGCAGCCAATACATTGATACCCTCCGCATTTTCACATTATTATGCAATAATCCAAAAATGACAACTTGCTCTATAAATCCAAAAAAGTGAGATAAGCATATAGTAAAGGATCTCAGTGCTTTTTGACCTCTTTGGCATCCACTGATAACATATTGCAGTACTTCCCTCAATTAGACACACAATTTAATCTTACTTTACTTTGTCAGGAGCAATTTGGATATCTGCAGTGAAATAGCATATATTGTACATGACAACAATTTAATAATAAAAATAGAGGTTTTAGTAACTTAATGAATACAGTGCTGGCCCATTGTTACTAGAAGGAAAATGGTTTAAATCCATCTTATTTAAAATATGTCTGGTTAATTTAAGTTGCTCAAACTGAGGTCTGTGCATAGGCAGTCAGATAGTTTATCATGAGCAGTTATGCTCAAGTAGCCCCGGAGTCCTATGAGTGGGCTGTTACTGAAAACTAAGTTGGCTCTTACCACTTAGAAGGTGGGCTTAGCAGAGCTCAAACCAGGTGATGTTCAGCTCTTGGAAATACTGTGTAAATAGCCAGTGGAAAAAAATCATAACATCCATAACCAAGAATGGATTACTCCCTTAAAAACATCCGTGTTTCAATAAAACAATGTACAGTGTAAATGGTTCACCTTCTAACTCCACCCACTTCTACCCAAGCCACATGTCCATTTTATTTTTATATAACCAAACTGGGGGTGTCCTGTGTACTGCCAGATGTATTGTTTTCCATCCAAAGGCATCATACTGACATTGGCTGCGGGGGGGCAGATCTCTATTATGTTGGAATGACTCTTTGCTCTGCAACATGCAGCACATGGGAGCATATGGCTCTCTGGTTTGTTTGCTTGTTGTTTCTTTGGTTTACTGTCACAAATGTTTTAATTATCCTATGACTTGCCATTTCAGTTATGCATTGTCTCTGTTTCCTTTTGACTCAGGGCAGCTGTTGAGTTCTCCAGATTTAGGGCTCAAATCTGCTCATCGTTATGTGAGAGCACATTGCTGTCTTCTAACATCAGCCACTGTGCCTGGGTGGGTATGTGCTAGGACGGACGGTCTAAAATCAGTGTGCATTCTCACTTCGCAAGGCAGGATTGAGCATTAACACTCATTTATGGCTTCTGAGCCTTTAAAGAATCTTGGGAATGCACAGAATAGAGTTGTCTCACCGAGGGAAACAATCTTGTGAAAACCAAGCATTCAAACACTGAGCAGACCCCAAAGTCATATGGCTGACTTTAAAAAAAAAAAAGCCTGAGACTTTTTTAGGTCAAATCAAAGTTGGGTTCTCTATTTGCTTTCTTGTTTCTGAGCCATTAGATTATGCTAACTTCACTCTTTCAAGGCTTTTTCCCAAACCATGAGGACTAGAAACCTACCAACTCTTTTTAAAGAAGCTGAGACTCTCAAGTAATGACTTGACTTCAGTAGTTGGGGCTTCAAGAAAAAACCCCAATAAAAATATTGTGAGACGTGCAATAAAAGCATAATAGTTGGCAACCCTTGGATAATTTTCTGTTGCTCCTGTTAAATGTACTAGGAACTATGGCCCCAGTTCACCAAAATATTTAAACGTGTTTAAATCCAAGGATGTACTTGAAGTTAAGCACAGGTATAAGTGCTTTGCTGAATAGGGACGGATTCTGAATCAGGGCATGTAGGCGTGCACGGAGAGGGAAATAACCCTGTATATTTTGGCTTTCATCTATGTTTTTCCTTCATGATAAAAACTACAAAATAGAGGGAGAGAAGCAAAGATTCCAGCAATATCCAGCCTAAGTGCTATAGACATTTGTAAAACATACAGCTGTTTCTCTTTTTAATTTGGAGTAATACACAGGGTGGTTGGTTGTTCCTACAAATAAAAGCCCATGGCTCAAAGGCAAAATATTTTGAAGACAATGTACAATAAGAGCTTTTTTTTTTTAATCCATGTAAAAAGCTGTTTTATGAAATTAAGCTGGAAATATTGTAATTGGGAAATGACCACAAAATAAATAGGAACTTTTTAGAAAGACAGTAAACATGTGTTATTTATTTTCCTGGTAAATAGAAGTGGCAGATTCAATCAGCAAGAAACATCCGATAGTTATGACCATGTTAATCACATTAAAAAGTTCATAAGTTTTGTTAATGACGCATTTAACAGCATTTGCAGTTTAATATTAAGGGAAGTGACTAACTTGTATTTATCAATAAACTAGAAATAAGATGGAGGCCTTTCTTTTGATGTGGGAAGTAGCACAACGAGCCAGACATGTTGTTACCTTTTGCACTCTTTGTAAGTGGATGGAAATAAATACAACCAATTGCGTCAGAAATATTTCAAAACTATCAAATGGTTCCAAAGCATGTACTGTACCACTGTGTAAAGAGAGAGCCGTTTCCATGCTTGCCATCTCCAAAGGCTTGTAGACATGCCAAGCAAACCTGTTTTATAAATTCTCTCTCTGCCTATGTGCTCTTTAAGCTTTAAAATCATGTTCAGAACCATTAATGTTAGATGTGAATTGTGACCACACGGTGGTTATGTAATGGCCAGCTGAGGTTAAATCCCTACATAATGATCAGCGCTTCGGGTTTTGTTACCTAACTGCTAGAGGAATACCGGGGGGAAATGACATGGATGGCATATCTCTGAGCTTGGGCTTTGTCTGTACCGACCAAAGAAGAGCAAATTAAATGTTTGTTCATCTTCCCCTATATTCTGGATGCTGTATAGTTCATCTTAAAACTTGCTATAGGGTCACTTCACGAGTTGCACCAGATAAAAGGCAAGCTCCTATTAAGCAGATGTATAGATTTTATACAGTGAGCTAGTAAAATATATACATTCTTGTAGCTAAATCACTTACCTCCTCACCCTCCAGGACTTCTCGACACATCACCCTTGCTTTGCTTAGTGTGTGGTCTGGGAGTTGGGGGATTCTAATTGCTTGGTGATAAGGTTAATTTGCCCCTGAGTGGAACACTTAGTTGTAGCAAGGAGGGGAGAGGGTTCTGTCTGAGGGAGATGGGGGTGGGGGGGATATACAAGCAAAAATAAATACAGGGAATACTAACTGTAACAAGAAGTTAGACTGATTTATGATAAGAGGAGGCTGCATGTTGTGGAGGGTATCACGTGGTATTAAAGTGTCTTCCAGGGCGCAAGTATTGTAATAACACAGACATATGTTTCTGGGGAGAAATCTGGGACTGGGGGGGGGGTGTTGGAGTCACCCTGCAGTATAACCAAGGCTGGTAAGAGCCCCAGTGTGCAGGCTGGGTGCAGCAGTGACTTACATGCTGGAGGCTGTTTGTGAGCAGTTGAAGCTGGAGGCGGCAGCAGCGAGGGGTTGTAAAGGGTACCCCAGGTTAGAGGGCAGGAGTACACAACTACTCATTAGTCTGGATCGTACCCTGGAATGTCACAGGAGGACAATGGTACTTATGGGGAGCCTTAAATTATGGTGTGTCTAGGCCTCATTTACCCTTATTCCTCCTTGGGAGTGGGGCATGCGCTAATTTCAGTTGCTTTGAACCAAAGGACTGAACACCTGGTAGAACCAGGCCAGGATTCCAGTGCTGAGCTGCTGACTCACTGTGTGACTTGGAGCAGTTATTAGCCCTCCGTGTGCCTCAGACAGCCCAGGTGCAACATTAGGTAGAATATTACGTGCAAAGCATCTGGTACACACTGTGCTCCTGCTTTTGTGTGTGTGTGCGCGCGCATGCACGTGTATGTATTTTCAAAGCAACTGCATGTGGACACACAAATGTAGATATGTGAAGAGAGACCGGATGGCTCGGGGAGCTGGTAATCGGTTACAATACAAAGCCTTTCAGCTCTGTCACTTGTTTGACGCCAGCCGCACTCTGGAGTGGCTGAAGGAATTATCGCCTGATGGCAGTTCAGTAATATGTATGGAAATAAATTCGTTGTTTCTAGTGAGTAAGTATCCACATCATAAAACCCATCCTAATAATTAACCACCATAAGTGTGCTGACAGTCTTAGCAGAGAGGTCAAGGACAAAATGCACAGACTGAACTGGAGATAACAGAACTTACCCTCTTATTTACACAGGTGGTCTCTGCAGCATGGTCAGCCATGTGAGGGGAAAGTCATGCCACTACCTGTAGAGAGCACTTCGGCTGTGATGCTGTCAGTCAGCCTTACTCCAAAGTTACTAAATTCACTCATGGAATTCTTACAGGGCTAAAATGCATCATGCGAATGGGGAGTATATATCCTTTTAATATCTAAACAGACCATCTTCCTTCAATCAGGCATATGAAACCTAGCAAAACATCTTCTGACAGGAGTAAAAAAACCTCTATAATTAGAACTTAATAAACTCCAGAATAATGGCAAAGATTGTACTAATGTGGATAAAGAATGAAACTTTAACAGTGTGCAACCATACCAGTATCCTTATGGTATGAAACTTTGTGTTATCCAAGATAATAGTTGTAGAGCGAAGGGAAAAAATTCCAGAAGAAATCAGAGAACAGTGAAGGATGGGGTGCCAAGTAAAACTTTGTTCTTGGTTTGGTTCTAAACTGATGGCAAGATAGCATCTTCAAGGAATAAATGAAAGAATCTATTTTTATTATCCCTCCTGGAAAGAATAACATTTCCATAGCCAGAGTAAATGCAATTTCTTATGTCCATTTGCTCATTGGGTAAGGGAACTGGGTATATAGGATCCTTCTAGTATTCAGACATTGAAAACAGAACAGAAAGTTTAGTGTAGTAAATCCCTAGTTGCATGGTGTCTTGCACTGCATATGTAGGGAAAAATAGAGCCCTAAATCTTTAAGATAAGTATATTATGCACGTATTATTGATGTTATAAATCGGCACAATTCAGTGCTATTCTTTTTGCTTACAGTCTTTGAAATACCATTTCCAAATAACACAGACATAATTATGGAAAGTGTTAATTATTGAGATAGAATCATGAAATGTTTTTTCTGTTGTTTGCTGCTAAATATATAATTACAGTAGAGAAAGGGTTACTGTTAAAAAGTATTATGTAGCATTGTTGTAGCCATATTGGTCCCAGGAAATGAGAGAGAAGGTAGGTGAGGAAATATCTTTCATTGGACCTCACCTACCTATTCTCTCAAAAAAAAGTATGATAGCAGCGTCTCAGCTAAGTCACGTGAATTCTTTGCTCTTAAGTTCTGAACATCATTTTATGATCTTATTTACCCTGCTCATCACGTACTGTGGGCTAGGTCTTCAAATGGTGTAGATTATTGTAGCTTCATTGACTGGGATGGATTATTATTTTCATATATTATTTTATTACATAAAGGTGGTAGCCCCCTTCTGCTAGGTGCTCTATTGATATACAAGAGACAGTCCCTGTCCGGAAGAGCTTACAGTCTTAAGTATAAAATAGGAGACAGCAGCTGGATACAAAAAACAAATGAGAGGACCAGAAGGTAAGGATGAGATGATTATGATCAACAGTGGTTATAGCTCACCAGCTGCCTAACTATTGAGGTTTTTGGCATGAGTGTGTTAAGGAAGTATTTGAAGGAAGACAATGCGGTGGCTTTGTGGGTTTTTATCAGGAGCTTCTTCCATGCATGCCAATTTATGCCAGCTGAAAATCTGGCCCTGTGTGCTAGTGATTAGCCTCTGATCTAAATCCTGAAATCAGTTTGTAGCCAAATACAGAATGTAACTATGTTCGATGTGGGAGAGATGACCAAAAAAGGACTGAGGGATGAATGTCAGTAGGTGTCGACCCAACCCTGCCTTATTCCCTAACCAACCTGTGCTCTGAATTGGACAGAGGTCCAGTATTAAAAATAGCATGTGGTCATGTAATCAAATTATGCCCACTCTGCGAACCTACACACATGACCGTTTTTTAGGCGTTATGGTAGGAGGTGGATAAGGAACCAGGAGAGGAGGTTGTAGATGTCTTTGGGCCTGGGACACACAAGGTGTTTACCCCTCACCTGTAAATTCCTGCCCATGTTCTGAGGAACATGAGCACCTACAGCATGTGGACAGCTGCTGAGCCTCTTAGTAGCATAGGACCATATCTTATTCAACATAAGAGCACTAGCTAGCTGCAGTTAGGGCCAGCAGAGAGAGGCCCAGTTTGGGGCATTTCACAGGATCCACTCACCGGACCTCACAAAAAGTGTTTCCAGAAAGAGGTGCCGGAATATTTATCCTACATTTTTGCTAGAAGAAACAACATGCTGGAGCAGATGATGCTTGTGTATGGAAGTGGAGCAGACTGCACTGCTCCCATTGCAAAGCAATAATGCCACCTTGTTCCCAAGATAGTGGAAGTTCCTCCACTTCTCCAATAACCAGGATTGCTCCTGAATTGGCAGAATTGGGTATGGCCCATGATACTCATCAGTGCTGAATTGCCCAGGCATGTTTGGGCTCCACTGCACCTCTGAAGCAATTCCAGGACATGAACTAATGAAGCATAATATCATCTTCATGTGAGACGGTCACAGATCTCCTCAAAAGATGATATTTGTACTGTACAAATAAGTACAGCTGGCAACTGAGTGCCAGGATTTTTGACAGCTTAGCATTTAATTGGTGCGTGTGTGTGTGCAGGTGAAATGGAATTTAGACCAGGAAGCAGTTGGTAGAGTTCAACTTCACTGTGGATTTTGAAAGTAAGTGTAAGCCTTTATTTCTCCTGTTATTTCCTTGGGGGCCCTTTAAAATGGGCCATTTAATGAGATGAAGAGGAGAAAGTTCCTCTGTTCTGTAGATTGTATTTTTATCAGCCATTTCATTTAATTTGTCCCATTTTATTGCAGATGACTTGAATCAGTCCATCACAAAAATGGTGACAAGCACAGCCAATCACAGAAGAAAGTGGGGGGGGGGGAGGGAATTAATGAATTTCTAGCCATTCCTCCCCACCCCCAACATTCCAACTAGAAAGCTGACCAGCTCCATAAGGAAACAACAGCAAATCTGATGCTGACGCTTAACACTATGCCGCTGACGCTGCCAGTTATATTAAAATAAGCTTAGCCGCAGAGTCAGTGCCCTGGTCTTGTCCCCAGTCAGGAGTCTCATGTTAAAGTTACCTAAACTGTTCAGGGCTGGGATTCTGTCTCCCTCTGTGTCTGTACAGCACCCTGAGCCGGACTGGGGCCTCCAAGTGCTCTAGTCGTATAAATATCTAATAATAAATAATGACTGAATCTGGCCGATACCCTTCAGATTCAGTCATAGGTCAGCAGATGAGAAAATCAAAGTATAGGAGAGGTGATTTAAAAAATATAGTCCACGGCAGTATTTTCGTTTTCCCACACAATTAAGTTCCTATACATAAAATGTATCTATGAGCATGGTACTCTCTTATACCTTGCTGCAGTTAAAATGTTGCTCCTTTAAGTGCAACAACCATATAATAATAAAATAATTTCATGCAGCAGATGATGAGATGGCCTCTTCCGCAGACCTCAGATGTTTTATAGAAAAGGGAGTTTCCATGAGAGAATGTACAGTGTTTGTTTAACATTAAAACTGAAATTATGCTGTCCCAGGTTACCAGAGAACTCCTTAAATCCAGGTATGCTAGTCAGGTTTGTAAACTACCAGCTTTTTTGGTCATGTCTGTTCTGTGTAAGGATTCACAATGCACTGAGTTAACTTTCAAAGTCCTGTCCAGGCTCCAGGGAGCCCCGCATCTAAAGTAGGATTAAGTCAGTGAGGGCACCCTGTTGTTTGGTTGTTGTAAAGATCCAGTCAGGAATCTGGAATCCCAAGCACATTAGAGGAACCAAAATGAGAAATTGGACACCCCCTCTGACCCACCCAAAGAGGATTTTTCTGCACCAGAAAATTGAAATGACTTGCTCAAAAGTTAAAAGGTGTGAATGAGAGACTCGGCCTTGGTAGAATAACTAGCAGTGAACTTGGCAATGTAATGTCTGCTCTGCACTGTAGCTTGTCTCTTTCTCTCTGCCCCCCAACACACACTCGATAACTAGAGTCACAAAAATGTTCTCTCCCAGGAAGGCAGCCCTGGCTGCAGTACAATGCTGTGCACACTGTGGATGATGACAATGTTGGGAGAGGACTTTCATACTAGCCTGGTTCTCCCTCTCCTAGCTAAATACAGCATTGCTGTTACACTCTTCCTAGCAGCAGTATTGGCTAAAAGAAGTGAACTAATTTGGCTTTTTAATAGTAAAATAAACTCCAGAACTTGGACCTCGTTTTCTTTTGTCTTGGACCTTTGTAGGCATTTATCACAGTTCAAAGTAAATATAAGCTCCGCTACTCTGCTTTAGTAGCATATTACTCTTATAATGCACTGGTGTTAATGACTAAGCTAGGTGCAGGATGACAGAAAATGAGGCTCCTTTCTGTCTACAGAACTGGCTGTTTCACAGTCAAGTTAAACTTAATATGGCCTGAACTGCACTTCCCTTTCCATTTCCACTTTCTCGGTCACTTCTGACTGACAATGCCACCACCCTCCTGTTTGCTCAGAACCATAACATGGGTGTCATCTTTGGTTTCACCCTTTCTCTTGCCAGGCTGTGTGTCTCCATATAATTTCCAAGATCCAGCCTTTTCTCTGTCCAAACTTTCATCCAGGTGCTCAAAATCTCATCATTACTGCAACCTCTTTCTCCCTGGCCTCCGGGATTCCCACATCACCTGCTGCAGTCCAGGTGGGATATATCTCCAGAACTCTGATCTCTTCCAGGGGCCTGTAAAACTAATACTGTAATAATTGGAGACCTAGAAATCACAGACTGTAAAATGAAATCAGCTCTCAGGTAGTACACCTCTACCCCAATATAATGCGACCCGATATAACACGAATTCTGATATAACGCAGTAAAGCAGTGCTCCGGGGGGAGGGGGGGCTGCGCACTCTGGCGGAGCAAAGCAAAACGCGGTTTCACCTATAACGCAGTAAGATTTTTTGGCTCCCGAGGACAGCGTTATATCGAGGTAGAGGTGTAGTAACTGAAAATGTCAAAAAGTCATGCTGCTGCTCCTCCTTAGCATTTATCTGCTATTTTTACATATTCAAACAGCATGCAGCCATAATTGTTACTCACGCAGAGGGCTGTTGGTCAGTCCTAGGCTCCTTGTTTGTCTTATAAAGCTTCAATAGGATGTTGTGAGTTATAATCAAATACTAATATCTCCGTTCCCTGGAATCATTATAAGCATGTACAAGGCTACCGCCGGTCAAAGGCAAGACTGAGGTTTGTGTAAGCCCCACTTTATAAATGGGGAAACAGAGAAAGTGACTTGCCCAAAGCAACACAGGATTAGAATGTGCTCAAGGCCACGCAGAAGAGGCAAGACTTGAATACCCTAATTCCGACTCCCAGGCCAGTGATTCCTCTATGAAATGGTTTATGCTTCCACTGTCAGTGTGGTGGTAAACTTTTCCAGATTTGAATATTTCCTACTTCAAAAAAAGTCCAAAAGCCGTGAGCAGTGGGGAAATCTGAAAGTCTAGTATAATGCTTGTAAACCAAATAAAGGCAATTTGAAATCTGAAAGGAATAAAGCTTTTGAAGGTGAAGGTTTGAAGTGAACCCTGCTGATTATCCAGGACTTTATAGATTCATCAACAAACAAATAAAAATTGTTTACTGGCATCAAATGTATATGAGCTTTATTGTTATACAGCCTCTTAACGGCTAGGGTCAGCCCTTGGTGACAACTGCAGATTTAACTGATTCCTGTCAGTGATAAGCAAAAGGAGAGAAGTTAGGGGTGACTTTGTACAGTAGCGTAGCTGGTAAAGAATTGTTCACGTGCTTTCATGTAAGACAGGCAAGTTTGACCTTGGAGTTTCTGGCATATCCAGGTTACTGAATCGTCAGTGAATGAAAAATTTGTGACTGCTGATTGCTAGGAATGGACATAATTTTGATACTTATAAAAATGCTACAAGTTCTGATCGGCGCTGGCGCACTAGCCTTACGAATCAGTCCTGAGCTGCTGTCACCAGTCTGACAATTGCTTGAAATTGCCACGACGGCTCTCGCGGGAGAATGATTAGAGATGTTGTCCGGGGCAGGACTTAGCGGGTGGCCCAGAAAGAAGTGGTAAGCAGGAGGTGTGTGTGGAGTTTCCAGTCTAGCTGTAGCAGCTTTCTGCCTGCTTTCATATATAGGAGAAGAACCAGGAAAGGGCAAGTGAGTGTGTAGCCCATTGCTGCCTTCTCTTCCCAGCTGTGAAGAAGAGAGGTAGCCACCGGGAAGTTGAAGTTGCCTCCCGAGCTGTCAGAGAGGAGGAAGCATGAGTGAGGAAGCCTGGAAGCCCCTGAAAGCCCCACAGCAGAAGAGGAATGGTCCCACAGAGGGGGCCAAAGAGACTAGTAAATGGAAGACATTGGATGAGGAGGGCTACTTTGTGATGTAGTAACCTGCTCTGAGTAAGGGGCAGCATGAAGCTGAGCTACCCCAGCCATAGACCTGGGACTGTGCTGACTGTGAAAGGCCCGAGCCAGGCCCTGCTTTCCGCATTGCTCCAGTGGAGAAGTAATCTGCTACGGCTCCGTACCAGTCACAGATCATTTCTTCCTCGGCACTGGCCCAGCTTTGCTGCAGGTGCATCACGGGGAGGGGAGTCCAGGCTCTGCTTCTTTCCTGCCCACCCACCAGCTCATCACCCTGCACTGTCACCTTCCACACAGATAGTCCCCACAGACAGCTTGCTTTGTGCCTCCTCCCTCCCTGGGCAGCAGCATCTGGGCAGGTCACCATCTGGCTCTAAATAAGCACTGCTGTCAATTAGTTCACTTGGTCAGAGCCCACCTCCAGCAGAAATCCCTTCTGCCTACTTCTGGGGCCTGCTGGAAGCTGAATAATCCTATGGCTCTCTTCAAATCAGGTCTTCTGGCCAACGTCCCCTTTCTCAGTAAAACTGGTTACAAGCTCCAAAGCATTGTGTGAGCTTCCTAGGAGTTCTTCAGTTTGTTGGTTTATTACTACTTATTTATTTGAATGGTGGTAGTGCTGGGAGCCCCAGTCTTGAACCAGGACCTCCTGGTGTTAAGTGCTGTACAAAAGACACTGGAAGTATGAAAAGCTCTAATTTAAACAAAATTCTGGCCTGTTTTGTAGGGAGACTCAAATTTATGCTAAATTCCCGACTGGCATAATGAAAGAATAGTTGAAACCCTCCCCTGGAAGCTCAGTTGTATTTAACCCTACTATTTTTTTCTGTGTGAACTTTTGAATGACCTTTTAAAAAAGAAGAAAAATACTCCTATCAAATTGTCTTGGTTTTGTGAAAATGTTAAATTATTTTCCTTTCCTATAGGCTGGTATTTGTCATGTCTCACTCACTGACTTTGGCCACTGGTAAATTTCTGGCTATTACTTAGGCATAAAGAGCAGAAAGCTGACCTTCAAAATTACATGCTGTTAAATGACTGAGGAAGAAAAAACAAAACAGTAGACTGAAGAGGTCCTAATACGGAGGTTTATTTTCTGCATATCTGGACTATGTCTCTTTCCAGAAATAAACAAGCTCTTAACTCAGAAGTCTCTGTGGACAGAAACATAATAGATGAGGGAAAGATGGTTGTATCCCTTTGGTTAGTCAGTCTGAATGTGGAATGGTAACTGTATTATTAATGAGATACAATGGTTATTACTTTACTAGAGTTGGCAAATATACACATGTATTAAACCAAACATTTGCTATTAGAAATATTGCAGCCCATTATCAATACAGTAGCTCAGAGTCTTAGCTGCAGCTAAAGAGAGCTCACTGCAGCTAAGAAGCCACCTTTGTACTGCCCTGATCTTGAGGCCAGTCTGCAATGGGCCAAACCCGGCACAAATTAGAGCAGCCTTTAGGTGTCTTTAACTTGTGCTGTCTGAATATGACCCTACGGGGCCTTGATAGCAGACAGAGGTCAGTGGGGATAAGAACACTCCAACCACTCATCCTTTGCAGCCGTAGTAAGAAGAATGATGAGGTGCATTTTAATGTAACTGGGTTGTTTGTCAAAATTTTGCTGAGTCTGAAGAGCCGTTCTAGGTATACTCAGTCCTGCCTGAGTGCAGGGGTGAGGGTGTGGGGTTGGGCTAGGTGACAGCTTGAACTTCCTTCTAGGCCTACATTTCTCTGATTCTGTTGTATTAGTCGCTTAATTATAGCACATGTCATCTAGTTTGATAACTAAACTCCAGATTCAGTGTGGCCCGTACAATAAATAGAATGTAGGTTTTAGGTCTCAGTACATTTATCTTTACTCTTGAAGTCGCATATCCAGCAGTGAATTATTATAAGGCGTCTCCTGGTTAATGAAGATAAAAGCCATATGAGACTCAAGCTATCATGTGTTTCATGCGTAAAATTTCAGATTCTTCTGTGCCTCACCGACAGGGCTGGCTCCAGGGTTTTTGCCGCCCCAAGCAGCCCAAAACAAAAAAAATCCACGATCGCGATATGCGGCACTTCAGCGGCACTTCAGCGGGAGGTCCTTCACTCCTAACCGGAGTGAGGGACCCTCCGCCGAATTGCCGCCGAATAGCTGGACGTGCCGCCCCCCTCCGGAGAGGCCGCCCCAAGCACCTGCTTGCTAAGCTGGTGCCTGGAGCCGGCCCTGCTCACCGAGGCTTTTTTTTTAACCCAGTTAATTTTATTTTGAGATGAAGTAAATGGCTGATATGCACCAACTGCAAAGCTATTGCATTATAATACCATCAGTTTAACTCACGTGGGCTGAAATGCTTTGGTCTAAATTTGTTTGTTAGGTTTAGTATATGGGTGCTGGGTGGTGTTGGTGGCCAGTGATATACAGGAGGTCAGACCAGATGATCTGTTGATCTCTGCTGGCCTTAAACTCAGACTTTAACTCCTCACTGAGTTAACATTTCCCTCAGCCACTCTCACATGCATAAATATAATCTTTTCTTAGATCTTTCCTTTAGGCATGCCTCTGTACTGTTTACTCACCATCCATTACGTACCAAATGATTGAGTAACATGGATCATCACTATAACATAGTAACTGTATTGTTTCCAAAAAAGTACTAAAGTTGTTGGTTAACAAATGCTAATTTTTCATGGGAAATGTCGTAAAATTATGTTTTTGTTCAAAATTTCTCATTCAGTCATGACCCCTCTTCTTCTTCCCGGCTGAAACTTATTTAAGTCATCCGGGAAAGAACTTGCATCCCCTGAATGAGGCTGGAACTCCAAACCTGGCCAGCCACAGACTGCTGAAGTTGACATCATGCTGCCACTTCTGAGGTCCAAATACCCATCTGGATAGGAGGCAGCCCCCATGTAGAGTAGGAAGCATGCACAGCGATGAAATTGAATTTAGGCTGGCAAGATCCCTTACCTCACAAGAAGGATTATTGCTTATCAAATTATGGCTTTGTGAGCAAACTCATTATTCAGTTAGATAAATGGAAACTCTTTCCACAAGGAGTAGTGCTCTATTGTTTTTAAGTTTGTATTGCCTTAAAAGAGGCCAAATTAATTTGGGGGAAATTGGTGTGAAGAAATTGGCTGTGACCTTGTTTTAAAGCCACATTGAAGCTCACAATGAAGCTTTATGGTCACACAAAATATTCCTGAAAATAGGGTTTTATTACGGAAATGCCGATGTAGTCCTAATAATAGCAGCAGAAATCACTAGATGGTGCTGTGTTACACAGAGGTATCCGAGTTCTCTTGTTTAGCGTGTTAGCAAATGTTCTGTCTTGGGAAGAAACACTTGTGTATTGTTGGTTTGGTTATAAGCAGCAGGAAGTTTGCACTCTGCCAGGTCTCTCATTAGAGCCAGTTCCTGAGGCAGAGTTGCTCTCTGGGAGCTGGGCATTGTTGTTTAGGCTGAGATCCTTGCCAGAGAGGATTGCCTGCAGACTGTTGGACTACCTGTGTTCAAGGACTGGTGTACATGTGACTAAATAAAACAAGTTTCACTTAGACTATACCCAGTATTACCAACCCCAGCATTCAAACGTTACGAGTCAGGCTCCCCAAAATTATTAGATTGGTTTAGAATCAGGAGTTTTAAAAAATAATCAAAATGGGGTTCTTTTTCATTGCCTTCTGGTTTCTGAGCCTTTGCTTCACATTTTCAGGTTTTCTCTGCAACCATGAGAGCTAGAAACTTTTTTTTTTTTTTAAAGAAAGCTGAGATTCTCATGTAATCTCTTGATTCCAGGAACTGGAGATTTAAGAGACACAGCCAAAATCATGAGACTTTTGATACAATCATGAGAATTGACAACACTGTACAGTAGAACCTCAGAGTTATGAACACCTTGGGAATGGAGGTTGTTGGTAACTCTGAAATGTTTGTAACTCTGAACAAAATGGTATGGTGGTTCTTTCAAAAGTTTACAGCAGAATATTGACTTAATACAGTTTTGAAACGTTACTATGCAGAAGAAAAATGCTGCTTTCCCTTTACTTTTTTAGTAGTTTATGTTTAACACAGTACTGTACTGCATTTGCTTTTTTTAATTTTTATTTTTTTGGTCTCTGCTGCTGCCGGAGTGCCTACTTCCAGTTCCAAATGAGGTGTGTGAGTGACTGGTCAGTTCGTAACTCTGGTATTCATAACTGTGAGGTTCTACTGTATATCCAGTCACCCCTCATCACTCATTTCTTGACCACTAGGAAGACAACCTGCAAGACCCTGGACACCTGTTACTGGTCAGCAGAGAAGTAACAGTAATAATCATGACCTTTTGGTCCAGAGCAGTTTGAACATACAGGGACCCACACAAGTGCTCCATAGGGAATGCACAATTTAGAATCCCAATTTGGGAAGGACATTTATTGTTAAAACATTAAATCATCAGGATTTATCTATTCTGGGCGAATGCCTGTCCTGTCAGGGCATTGTCCTTGTGACTTTCTGGGCTGGACTTCCTAATGTTTTAACCTGGTCTTCCTCCTGCAGGCCGCAATTCTGAATTATCCTTCGGCAGCAGGGCAGCTGGCTCCTTTGTCGCCCTCTCACCTGTCTGCAAACCATCGTCCTTGCTTTTTCTCTGATGAAGGTAACCGCCACGGTGTAAATGTGTAATGTTAACTAGTCTTCTAGAGAATTACCTCAGCCAAATTACAGCAGCAGCAAAAGGCCTATCAATTCTGCTGTTGAGTGTCCTGGCCACCTTAATGAGATGCTAACTTCAAAGCTTACCTGGTGATATTTAAATTTTTAACGGTATTTCAGTGGCAATCTAAGACACAGAGGCTCAGCTGGGGTAATACTTTCAGCTCTTTAGAGCGTGTCTTCACTTGAAACGAAGGTGTGGCTGTAGCAGGGATAGGCCTAGCCACACTAGTTTTAATCTAGCCAGCATGGGTAACAATAGTGGTGCAGACAGGCTGGAATGGGCTTTCAGCCATATTGACCGACGTTGGCAAATTAACTTCAGGGAGGTTTGTGGCCAGTGGGTGGGGCAGGGCTGGGAGCAGGGCATTGTTGGGTGCAGAGCTGAGGTAGTGCGGGTGAAGGGTTCTGTGCTAGCAGTTGGTGCTGGGGGGTGGGGCACCCCCACTTTCCCAGGCCCTCTGGTGCTCTTTATGCCCTCTCGCCAAGGCCCCAACCTGTGCCCCCCACCCCTTATCGGTGCAACACCCCTGGCCTGTGTCCCACGCCTTCATCCATTGCCAATGCAATGCCCAGGGCCGGCTCCAGGGTTTTTGCTGCCCCAAGCAGCCCTCCCCCCCCCAAAGCCACGATCGTGATCTACCGCACTTCGGCGGCAATTCGGCGGGAGGTCCTTCACTCAGAATGGGAGTGAGGGACCCTCCGCCGAATTGCCGCCGAATAGCTGGATGTGCCGCCCCCCTCCGGAGTGGCTGCCCCAAGCACCTGCTTGCTAAGCTGGTGCCTGGAGCCGGCCCTGGCAACGCCCCCTAGCTGAGACCCACCCACTTGCCCAAAGTTTGTAGTGTAGACATAGTCTCCAACTTGTTTCTCATTAGACATTATCTGTGCTGCCTGAGGACCATGGCTTTGACCGGGATACATAATTTAGGTGTGCCTTTTGACTGAAAGCCAGAGCAAGATAGCGAAGTTTGTCGGGATTCAGAGGTTCAGCAGGCATTACGGGGCACTATTTCTAACCAGAGACTGTTTTTGTCCATGGGGGATAGTCTTGTTTTAAATGTTATATTTGTTGTTATCTTTTCGCCCGTGCACAGCGCTGTGGCTGAGCATCTATGTATGTGTACTCAATGCGTGTAGAAATGAATAGATGGTATTGCAGTGTAAATAAGTGGAATCATAGTCAAGAAGAACTTGTGTGTAGAGACCTTTTGAATTTTTAAGAGTTCAGTGAAATAAGAACTTTACTGCTTAAGTGCAAACAACTAGAAAAATGCATTTTCAACAAGCACCCAATAAAACTGTATTATTACTTCCTGTGAGCAGGAAATCCTTAACTCTGGGATATCATCTCCTCTTCAGTGAGACTAAGCTAATAAACAAGTAGATAATTAACAAAGGCAAACCAGAATCTCACTACCAGTGACTCCATATTACAAAACCTTCTGGTTTTAATATTTGCCATGTATACATGAAATAATTTATTGCTCTTTCAAAGCAGTTTCAACTGTTAAACATTTATTGGTTTGCTGAAGGAAATAGGAAAAAAATTCTTTCATGTGAACATTAGTTCTTAATTTTAACATTTCCTTATTTTCTAAAATGGGATTTGATGTGGCAATAAACTTTAGGAACATTTCTAAGTGGAAAAATATTGTTAACAGGTGAAGGTTTTCTTACGTGATTTCTAAACTATCAGCTAAAAATGACATCGTAATTAAGCATCTAGAATGACACTACATTTGTGTAACAGAAGATCTGACCTCTCCTCTATTTCAGCTATGGAGAAACTATGGATAATATATGGTATGATTACATCTGTATAAGCAAATCTGGAAAAGAACATTCTGTTTCTCCAAATTTTGCTAGAGCCCAAACTTTAAGAATTGTGCATGTACAAATAAGCATGTGCATAATTTGTACATGCAGGAACTATACATGGAAAAGACCAGTCCAACAATGACATACAAGTGACCCTTTCCAGTGATTATCTGGTCATTTGTGCATGGAATTATTATTTCACATGCAGTCACAGGAAAGCCTCATCTACACTAGTAAAATTACCCGTGACCACCAGGGTATTTGGAACAGTTGCAGCTGAATCAGTGCTGAACATGGTTTTAACTGCAAGTATAGCTGAAGACAAAAAGTTCAGCACCATTTCAGAAACCATTGTTCAAATATACAGTTTGTCCTTGGCTACATTTCCAACTAATGTGTTTAGTACCTGCTTGGCTGCCCCTGTTGTCAGCTGTGGGTAATTTTCAGTTGGCAGAAAATGTAGTTGTGCATGCAAATTATGCACATGTATTTTGTGCACACAATTCATGCTTGTGAAATTCTGAACATTTGAGTCTCAGTATATCTTGACTATATTTAATGATTTTGTGGCAAAGACATATTGCTTGACAGCATTTGTACATCCAAGATATTATACAACAACGTCATCAAAATACAGCCAATCTATTTTTATTTTCAGAAAGCTATGGCTAATGTCAAGTCACAGTGCACCTTTCGTTTATTTGGGAAGAGAAAATACACGTAGTGATGACCTGTGTTACGTGAAATATTAGCACACAATCAATACAACATGCATAACTCTGCCTTACCACTCTCAGTTGCACACCATGTTCCAGGTGCCATAATCTGTCACGTTATAGCATGCAAAAATCATAAGCCACCTTGTGACATCACTGCTGCTGCTTGCATATGATATATTGCTTACTGTAAACGTAAGAATTACTATAAGACAAATCTATATAAATCTCCTTTTACAAGGCCAGATCTTAAATACACAAGGGGGTTTCACTGATGCATAAAGACTCTTAATATGTGGAATATACACAGTAGGCTTTTTTAAAAAAAATTATACCTTAGCTTTGAAATGAAGCATGGATGTAGTTCTAAAGCAGTACGAAAGAAGCTTTGACTGTAAGAAAAATGATTTGATTCTGGAATAATTCCTATGCTGCTCTTTCCATTAGAACCAGGACTGGGAGAATGTGTTCAGCACTATCCATTTAAACATGGTGTTCTGAGTTGTATTCCATGCTTAAGGCTAACCCTATCTGGAGCCCAAACCTGCATTCTTTTCGCACCCCAAACTCCCACTACGATAGTATGTGCAGCACATGTTTGCTGTCTTTGTTTTGTTTCTTGTGTTGAAATGTTCAGAAAGTGTTCATTTAATGGAGCCATAGAAAAAGTGATTACATGGCTTTCTTCCCTAACCTTATTTTATTATTAGTGCTGTGGGATATATATATCAGAGAGAGAACACACATAAAAGCTGCTGCATGCTTTTGAATAGAAAATCTAGCAATTTCTTTGTGGTGCATTTAATCTCCTGCATTTTTTCTCAGTGTTGGTTTTCACTATTATTAAGTAAAATTAAAAATTAGTGAGGCTGAGGTAAGAATTAGTGTTTGTAATTAAATTGTCTCTCCCATGGTTAGAATAAGTTTGATGTCAATTTACAATGAAGACTCCTTTTTGCAGCAGTTAGCTTTCCAAGAAATAGAGTGTAATGGGAAACATTTGCTACATTAAAAAGAATATGGTAAACCATGAATACCTACAGCTTGAGTCCCTTCTTCTCAGTATTGATCTAGCAGAGTAGCTTTTGTAGTATTTTTCTTTTATTTCCCTAGTTTCCCAGCACACAGCAAGCGAATGACACTGACTTAAGGCTGTCATGATTCACAGGCCCAGCTCCTACGCTTTCCTACAAGGCAGAGCACAGGAAGCTATCACTGCATCTTCTGGTGGCAGGGGTGCTGAAAAATGGTTCATAGTGGGGGTGGTGAAAGCCATTGAATCAAACTATAAACCCTGTATAAAATGGAAACCATTTAAAGCCAGGGCATGTGGCAAGACCCCCTCCCCCCCTTACTCCTAGTTTCAGCACCTATGCCTGGTGGGCTCCCAAATCTAGTTTCCCCTGCAGTTGAATAACATTGTGATCAGTGGATGTGATTTTGCAAACAGCTATTTGAATCCCAAATAGCAGTTTTTGTTTGATAATGCCTCTATCCTTTGTCCACTTTTTGTGAAAATTCACATGCATGGCATTTTGTATGCACAAATATCTCGGGTAGGGCAGTTTTGGGCTAATGTATATAGCCCCCATGGAAACAAGAGTTTTTGTACACAAACAAGAACTTGAATTCATTACAGCTTGTTTGTTATTCTTCTGTTTTAACTTTCCATCACCTATCTAGGTGGCAGAAACAGTACCATGTCATTTAAGTTAACCCTTACACCAGAAATAAGAAATATCAAACAATTCAATTGAACAATTTGTAATACCCAATATATGGCCACATTTCAGCCTCTCTGCGTAACAAGTACTTGCAAATACAAACTACAATCTCAGAAATTAGGACTCAGCTGTGAACAATTCATGAACAGAAAAGTGATATGTGTCAGATAACTTGTTCACAGTAGATAACTAAGCCACCTGTAGAGGCTGGGATGCTATGGGGTGGGCAGAATTTACCTTCCGTGTTTTTCAGTAACTTAGAAAAGGTAATAAAAAAAAGTGCTGCATCCAAGACACTGTTTAAAAGGATCATAACTCTTAGCTTCTTCTATCCTTCCATTTTTCAAAACTCATCTTGACTTCTAGTGTACTCAGGTATGGTTTAGGAAATAAGCACTAAACATTTATATAAAAGGTATTTCAAAGCCTTTATATTAAGGATTTAGGTGTTCATATTCTGTACACATCCCTCTCATGCAACGAAACTAAGAAAAGTGAGAGATACTTGCATGATTGGCTGGCACTATATAGTACACGAATCCCAAGCTCACGTTTCATTTCGGAACAAAAGTCAAATGAATGACTCATGCAAAATGGTATGGCTCTTGCTGTCAATTTAGTAGAACTCTGATATGACTATAATCATTGGAAATGGCTGTTTGTAAATACAAAGCAGAGAGAGGGAGAGCAATACTTCACTGGCTGAAACTGATTTGGTCTACAACAACCCAGTAGTCCTCAAACTTGTCAATTCATTCTGCTGGTTAAGACCACAAATCTATGTAAGGCCTCTAACCTGTTAATTATTCATACACGAGTCTCTTATTTCATCTAGCCTTATCTTCACCAGGTTGCCTTTTCTAGGAAAGTTCTCTAGTGAGCAGGAAGCAACAAATTCTGCAAAGGGATTGAAAGAAGTCAACTGCATAATCCAAATTCTAAATCATGTAGTCTCAGCCTTTTTTCTCTACTGCCACCTATTGCACACTGAAAAATACATAGTGATTGGAACTCTGTATAATACTTTAAATGAAAATTGTGTGCCTCAACAGCTCATCTGATTTCACCTTGCTAAAGTTGCAAAATATGTGTTAAAGGCTATACCAGTTGGTATTTGGAACATAACTCTTATTAAAAAATCTATGTTAAATGTACATTTAAAACACTTTGTAATACCAAAATAATTTTTATGTAAAATATTTACAAGCATCCAAGTCTAAGTGGAAGCTAAATTGATTTAGGCCTCTCTGAGACTGAGGTGCTTTTGAAAATGTTGCCCCTTAGAACAATATTATTACAGATCATTCATACAGGCTAAAGTAAAGTAATGTAATAGAAGGAAGGTAAAGTAATCTACTAGAGAGGGCAGGAAGCAAAATTACCAAGGATGTAGTAATAAGTAATAAAGGCACCTAGTACTACAGGTAAGAGTTGGCACTGTACAGTAGCAGGTGGCTATTGGGTAGTAGATCAGTCAGGAAAAGCTACCTGTGAGACTGCTGTAGATGTGGCGCTCCACTGGAGACCTGATGGGCAGACAGGTAGATTTGGGAGCCAGTCAATACAGCATGGTTGAAACAATGAGAGCAGATGAGATCATACAGAAACAAAGTATATAGAGAGGAAATGAGAGAGTGCTCAGAGAAGCAGGAACAATTAAGCAGAGTCTCAAAAAGCCAGAGAGGGGACAGAGTGGAAGACGATTTGTTGACTGTGGCAAACAAATTGGGAAGAATAAGGATGGAGAAGATGCCCTTGGACTTGGCCAGGAAGAGCTCATTGACGAGTGCTGTTTAGTGGAGGAGGTAGCAGCCAGACGGCGGGTCAAGGAGACAGCTGGCTCTGAGGAAGTCAAGGCAATTGGAGTGAAGAATGTGCCCAAGTAGCTCTTAAGTGACTCGGACAAGGGAGGTGAGTTTTGAATGAGTTATTTCTCATTCTGTTTTACACACTGCTTTCTTCCTCCCTCCAGCCCCCCGGAGGAACTATTCTTTGAAAAGGAGAACCTTCTGCTCTGTCACTGACAATTTTTAAAGATAGATGCTGCCTATTCCTACCTCTTTGGCAGTAGAAGTCACTGCAACGTACAGATCTTGATTACAGAAATGTGCTAAGCACATTGGTGACATCTCAGTACATCTGGCAATGGGCGGTAAGCAAGGCAAGGCTATATAGACTAGAATAGCCCAAGAAAAAAAAAGGGTGGGAGGGAGATAATACAAAATGTGCCAAAAGAGAACAGTATAAAATGAGCGGAGAAAGTCTCGTAATGCCATCTTGAAGTGGATATTTGAAACATTTGAAAATTTAAAAATCACCTATTTTCAAAATGTACGTGAATAGTGTCTTTTGAGGCTCATCTCATCCTATTAGAATACTCTGTCTGCCTACCACATGATCCAATTCCCACTGAAGTCAATAGAAGTCTCCTATTGAATTCAATGGGCAATTGAGTAGGTCTTTTGTGATTTACACAGTGCTAATCATATTCAGTTGAACTGAGACCAATGCGAGTTGAGGGCACCCAATGTCTTGCAAGAGGCACACAGCACCTTATAAGATTGAGTCCTATATGAAATGCGGGTTGACTGCAGCAAGACCCATATTCCAATGAGTTGAAGTCCCTGAAAAAATCTGTCCTGGGGGTTTGTCTTTACAGATTAAGTTTCCTGGCTCACCCTTGATGAATACTTTCAAGGACTTCTCTGGAAATTTTTGAAAACAACCAGTGCTTCAAACTTATGTAGCTGTTTTGACCTAGATCCTTGGCTATGGCACAGTGCCCCTCAGAATGGGGGTGCAGTAGTGGCCTTTGCACTCTCCCATTGCCAGTCTATCTGTGTGCTGGTTCTCAGCACCACCCTAATTTATGCTGGCTGTCAGCATCCCCAGAGGGAAATGTGGATTCAGGGTCAGAAGGATGTAAGGAAGCGCTGGTCATACCTACATTTTCTTCCTAGTGACATCATTTATGCCCCCGCTTCCTGCTGCTGGCATATGAACCACTACTTACCATTTCTGTTTGGAGGGTTATCTTTGTGTGCCCAGCTACACTGGCTTCACAATCCACCGGTAGGGTGAAGCAACGCAAAGCAGTCAGACTGCACCCCAAAGTCTAGGGTCTAGTGCATATCTTTACCTAGGCAGCTACTACTGTACTCGGACAGGAGACTAAAACTGTGAAGAAAAAAGGAATGTAAACCTGATCATTAGATCTCGTGTATGCTCCCAATGAGAGGTGTCCTATCCTGATGGGCATTAGGTATGCCCCTCCTCTCAGCATGGCCCCTCTTCTCAGTATGCCAGCAAGAGAGAGAGAAGAGAGGAAGAAAATGTGTTTTGATCTTGCCTGCGTGTCTCTCTCCGTTCAGTTTGTTTTGCAAATATCCCTAAAATTTACTAAAATTCTCAGCATGTGCTGCAATGGGTGGAGTAAGATCTCGTTTCTGAGCACTTGCAACTCACTGAAATCAATGCAGGTGCTTAGCTCCTCCCAGGCTGAAGTCCACTATGAGACAGCACACATTGGATGGCGTGTGGTCTTCTCTCTAAAGCAAATTTTCTATGAATTAAGTTGTTTAATAGATTAATTGATATGTTTAAGTCTAGAGACTCATGAATTAGCATCAGAAAAGTTATGTGACTGAACAGATCAGCTCTGTGAATTAACTAATGAGAGGCACAATTCCGCTTCGTTTGAATATCTGTGATTTTATTTTAAAATGTGCTGCGAATATAAAGGCTGATTCCTCTCTCACTGAGACTCATTTTCCACCACTGTAACCCCACTGAACTCACCAGGGTAAGTGAGAACAGAATCAGCCCCATGTGTTTCATCAGTGTTACTGTTCACAACGCTGCAAACGCATTTAATAATCGCTTTCTGTGAAAGCGCTGTAAAGAGCCAAAGAATAATTACACGTGGTAGCTGAGTATCAGCAGCCGGAGTGGATATTTTCTACTCATTCTTTTCTATTAAGAGGTCATCTCTTCTCTCTAGAGATGCATTGTATTTATACAAGACTAATCATGTCACACATACAAAAGAGCCCGAAGAAAGAAGCACTTTGCTATCAGTAGATGTGATGTCTAGAAACATCAGCCTTAAAAGGGCTAGGTGTTCAAATGGATGCGTTAAGACAGACACCATGGGCCAAATCCAGTATGAATACTATGATTTTAGAGGGCTCAAAGGTGTGGTAGGCACTCCATAAAGACAGACAATAACGCTGGGCCCGATTGTCCTCCCACTTCCACTGTAATCGGTGGAATTATTCTGGTGTGACTGGAGAATTAAGCTTTATGGTACCTGCTCCAAAGAGCTTAGCATTTTAAATACTTCAAGTGACTTCAGAATCGGGACCATCTGAGATAATGTTGTGGTCTTGTTCCAGTAGATAAATGGTCACCTAACATAGCCCATCACATTTGAAATCTACT